>NC_086319.1:355274733-355586921 GCF_036172605.1 Pelobates fuscus
TTTTGCAAGGAGTAGTAATTCATTTTCGTTTGTGAAGTATTTTCCATTTTTCAAATTTCCTGAATTCCCTGTGTCAGTGTACGTACTTAATTTATTCTATGAATCAAGGAAGCCGCTTGAAATTTTCTGTTACCATAAATCAACAATTATAAACTACTGCTATGGTCAATTGAGTTATTCACCTTTACAGCTCTAGAAGGATTCTAGTGTTTTGGAATAACAGGTGTATTCAGAGAGGCCTCTCATATCCAAAATAGATTTTTGCATGTTAAAAAACCCACACAGAACTACTTTACATTATATTTTTTTTTACAGAATAAAAAAATGTTGAGTGGATTATTTTGAATGAAGGAACATGTAACATTGCTAAAACTTGAAGTTCAGAGCAGCAGTTTCTCTCACATTAATATTGATCTGTGCATCATTACATTGTAGTAAGTCAATTACTTTTTGCTTCTATGTGCCAAACTACTCATTTGCATTTTGCCGCAATAAAACCATATCATAGATGTAAACATGACATTTCGTTTTTCTTTCTCATTGTTAGTTTAGATCAAAAAAATCCAGAGAAATAATGGATGTTTCTAAGAGGAAAACCAATGATGAACTAAATGTATTCCTAGTCCATAATAATAATCTCTAAAGCATGAAATATTTTTGTTTTCGGTGTTAAACTGTAAGTGTGAGATGCTCTATTTTATAAAGCTTAAGAGAAGATAGTCTACATAGACTATGAACCTAATTTCACATTAGTCACATAATGTTAATTTTACATAAACTGTTTATTAAATTCAATCATCTTACCAAATACAAGAGGCAATATATTAATACTGTATAAAAAGCAAAGAGATATGATTTTATCAAATGCATCCTCACAGAAAATACAAATACAGGCCAAAGAACATATTGTTTAACAAAAAGAAAAAGTGGGATTTTATATTTAATTATTTTACCTGTCGCTTTATAGACAAATCTGTATTTTTTTATTTTTTTTTTTGAAGAATAAGATATCTTTTTAAAACAGACTGTAGAGCATCAGGACAGACAGACATGCAAACAGATCTTCACACCTCTCTCTTATTTCCTGTCGATGTAAGCAATATTAGAATGCCCATGCAAACACGCACAAAATTGCCAAAAAAAGAGAGAGGGAGATTTTTTTTATACATATACACCTTACATGAAGTATATATAAGGGTTCTCAGTCTTGTCTTTATAATGCTAGCCAACAATCGATATATTCTAGAGTTGCTGTTTTTAACACCCAGTTAATATGTGACTTTTAGGCCACCCTGGTTTTGTTTGCTAAAATTTCGCAGTAAACTATACCAGTTGTTTCTCAAGTTATCACAACTAGACCCCTAAACCATAGAGCATCCCGTGTATCAATATTCTTCAAAAGATTCCAATACATTTTTTTAAATTTCCTAAGTATCATTATTATCATTGCAATAGAACATGTGCATTTTATATATTCACAATAACAGTATAGAATTATTGCTTTTTTTTTTTTCTTATTGCCACCACACATTTTCTCCAACATAATCTTACTGTTTCCCATAAACTGAACTATAGTTAAAATGTACTTGCTGGTTTTCCTCCCCAGCATTGTGGTAGATAAAAGTGCATACCTATTTGTATTTCTTTAGAACCAACAAGTGTACAAGTTTACTCATTACCATACAGATATTACAGTGTAATTAAGATGCGGCAGGAGCATCAGAATACAGGGATACAACAGACACACAGATGTTAGATGTGACTGACACAAAGAGCTTACAATTTTCTGTTCTATTTCAGGGTTAGGATTCAGGTTTCTTCAATAACCTCATCAATATGAAGACAGAAGATACTCCTTCTTCTTGTCGAGAACATTCTCCGTTCCTTGGGCTTGGTCAGTACCTTCTATTTTATATTTTGTGCATGTTTGAACATATGACCATTTCATATATCTGTATATAAGAAATGGCTCTCAATAAGGTTCGCGTTCAATTTCATTTACTGTCTTTTTAAATACATCTTTAGCAACGAATGTCCCTTTATAATCCACAGTCATATTGAACTTAGATGTCTACATTAATATAGGCAACTCTTTAATACAAATAAAAGATATTCAGTTAGATTCATTGTAGAAATGACTAATTGAATAGATAATGGGAGATATAGTCCTTTAAGTGGAAAAATATATTTATCATATCACTGGAACAAGTCCAAAGTGTGTACAAACATAACATCAAATACTAATTAAAGGGGGGCTATAATTTATCTGGAAATTACACCATTGAATAAAGTAAATGCTTGTTTGCTTGTTTTTTTTATAACAATGATTGACAGTGAGCTAAGATGGTGACACTCAGTTAGGATACAGAGGTGTGGATTTCTGTATTTAAATTTATTTTTCAAAACATCAAATATATTTATTTGTTAATTATTAGGATCAGTAAACATAATATTACAATTCATTGGAAGTGACAGTTCTGCTTTATAGTTTGAATGCCCATTAACCTTTTAAATTTCGGCTTTCGGCAAATATGTTTGGCTTATTAAAACTTGTGTTACCCAGTTGACCCAATGTATTCATATATACGTAATTTAACAATTTCTTAGAAAAATATGACAAAACCACCAATAATACTAACAATGCCTATTTAGACATGGACACGAGTTACAAAAGTAATTGAATAAAATAATATTATCTTAAATAAATTGATCGTATTTAATGCTTAGTTTCAAATTCTTTATAAACAACAACATAAAATATGCAATTTCATAGACATCCCCTCGGTAACGCTCGACCAACCCTAGCAAAGCTGTGTTCAAATTCCTGAATGTAATTTTTTTTCATACCTGTCATTCAGCAAGTGAAACAAATGATCATTTGACTTAATGTCATGTGATTGACATGTCCTGGTGTTCCAAGGCAAAATAACACTGCCCATTTTACTGACCAAATACTCACGGGCTGCACTGTAGCTATAATGCTAAAACCCCTTTTTGTGGAGGTTATAAATTTGTTATGGAATGTTTTTTTTTTTTTTTACTTTGTAGAAACAACTTAAATTACATTTTTTATATTTTTATTTAGAATTTAATAGGTGTACGCATTCCTATGATATGCAGAATGAATTATCTACAGATTGTAAGTTCTTCTAGTGAACCTATCGTGTTAAGGAAAGATTAGGACTGGTTTACCAAACATTAGACCTCCAGCTGTGAACTGCAACGCCTATGTATCTTTTTTACTGACTAATTTTGGCTGCCAAATGTTTATGGGAGTTGCTGTATGCTAAAGGCAGTGAGTCCAGTATTTGAATAAATCTGAACATTTAAACCCCAAAAAACTATTCTGAATAACATAGGATTGGCATAGAATTTTCACACTTTGGAGGCATCACTAGATCTGCTTCTACCTTAGTGCATATTGCTCCATTTATGGTTTGAAGTGTGATGCTGTGTGTGTACATAGGCAAAACAATTAAATATGGTGACTAAAACTGCAGAATGTTAGCATTTAAAACGCAGTCAGTGTAAGGAGTTAATCGGTTGGATGTTACAGAGATGAAATTCACTTCAGTTGTGTTTGCACTGAAGATTGACTTTTTGAAGGTCAAACTTAGCCTTTTGCACATAGGATGGATAGTCTCACTGCCTACACATTTCAAATGCTTCATCACTTAACTTTGAAGGAGAGCCAGAGATACACTATAAGATAATAACCCGTACAAATTTACACGGGGGTTATTTCCTGCTTTTAAAAGATACATTTGAGCCTTTGATTGAACAAGCAGAAAATAGGTTAGCATACTGTATTGGAATTCATCTAAGCTACATAATTTTTTTGCCTGAAAAGGGATTCTGGTGTCCAAAGCCTGAAGGTATGTTGTGAGGGTATGAGAAAAATAATCTTCCTTCACCAGAGTAATAAATAAGACTCTCTTTATAATGTTATGATGGCTATGCACAATTACTCCTGTAGTTTGCCTGTTGAGTAAAAAATAGCTAGCTCTGAAATAAACATCAGAAATAGGGGTGATCAAGATGAATTGCCACTGACACACTGTTAAAACATAGGCTTGTTCACACTATTGGTGTTTCAAATATCTGTACCACTTAGGCCATATAATTAGATAAAAAGCAAAAATATAGCAAAAATTGTTTTTATCATAGTTTTTATGGCATAAATAAAAAATGTTATAGTCCACACTTTAACAGCATTCATTTATAGTCTGTCCCTTTTAGCTCAATGATAGAAACATGTTCAGTAAAGTCCCACTTGTGATAAGAACACTCAGTGGTGTAACCATCAAGATGGGAATGGTGGGACATCTGACATCTCTGTCTAGAAAAGTACCATTTAGGACAGATACGCAGAGAACACTCAGTCTCCCGGGCCTGTAGGACGGTAGAATGAGGAATGCACAAATGCAATCTGGAGGGGTGTTCCAGATCAGGCATGCATGAGCAGCGGGAATACGCAGGTGTCCCGTGTTTAGGACAGGAACTCAGTAAGGCAGGGACCAAGCAAGGCAGGGACCAAGCAAGATACATGCTCTTGGATAGCAACCAAGTAGGTGCACTGTACATAACCAGTCTAACAAATTGTTTAGAAAGGCAAATAAGTGTTCAAGAACAAGGGATCGGCCATGTCTCAAGAAGATAAAAATTGCAACATACTTTAGTTAAAATCATAATAAGATAATGTTATGATTGTGGGATGATTCACAGTTCAGCAGAATCTCCCTAACTGGCCCATTATTATTTACCTTTACTTGGTGCTGACCAATTAGCTAGCACAAGAGATAGTTTTACAGCTCATGGTTATTGATGAGTAAAGTGGCTGTGCAGCATTTTTTTTCCAGTAAGGCACTCACCAGAACAAGAGTATAGAAAAATAACTGGCAGAGCAGATTATCAGTTTTACATCACGAGGCTCCATGGCCACTTCACAACTATAGTAGGGATGGGGATGGAAAAGCCATGATCAAGACCTCATATCCATCCAACACCACCTTCTGCCCCAAACCTCTAACCCTATGTCTCCTAAATATAACTTTCTTTAACCTATGCTACAAACTCTAAACTGCCTTGGCTTATAAACCAAATAATTCAACCAGCCCAAAAAATCTGTAAGCCTTATGCTCCTAAAACCAAAACAAGGTCTGCAATCCTGAAGTTTGAAATAGGTCTATGAAATGGGCAGTAGTTTTTTATTCCAGTTCAGTGCTGTATATTTTCAATTTAAATATTGTGCTGATACAATAGATAGCAAGCACACATGTTAAAAGATATGCTTACTTAGTGGAAGCCACCTCAAAAGAGCAACGGAATAAACGACTAAATGCCCTTAAGGGCATGACAAACTGCTTCTCCCATCTAGAGGCCCATCGAAAACTAATATACCACTGGCAGGGCCGGACTGGGAACTAAAATCAGCCCTGGAAAAAAATTCTATACCAGCCCAATAATGCGTCGCGCCAGCATAGTGTGCTGATATAGAGGGTGAAAAAATAACTTGAAATTGAAAACGCTTACTCCAACAAAGGAACGCATATAGGGCTTCAAAATAAACAAAAGAGCGCCTTTTTTTTAAGTAGAAGTTCTTTTGCATGTAATCAATTTTCAGTACAACTACTTTGGCCTATTAAGGACATTTTTGTAATGGTACTGAAATGCTGAATGTCTGCAGTTGCACAACTAAAAAAATGAAGGGATCTGGTTAATTTTGAAGTTCTATGGGTGCGCTCTTCACTTTGAATATGTTATTGTGCATGAGTATGCAACTAGCAACAAGACTGGGCCAATACGTGCTCATTACACACACACACACACACACACACGCATATTAATGACATTTATGTGTGTATTATGCATATATAAATGTATATTACTATATCTGTAAATATTATAGGCATAGTTATATGTTACTAATACACACATTAATATACATGCATATTTATGTGTGTATTACTGTCAGGATCACATCAATTTACGTCTATTACCTTTTCCTCGTTTAGTGTATCTTGTCTCCAATTGTCTCCTTTTTTTTCTCTTACAGCGACCCTTGTGCATCTTTTACTTCATCCCAGTCCATGTGTGTTTCTTTTTACCCTTCTCCAGCCTCTGTATTTCTCTTTCCCCCAGCCCCTTTTGTGTTGTTCTTAGCCCCAGACACTTTGTCTCTTTCTCCCCTTCCAAATCTCATCTGTGTGTCTCTTTCTAACTCCAGACTCTGTGTGCCTCTTTCTCTTCTCCCAGCCCCTCTCTATCTCTTTTTCCCCAGCCCAGCGTTGCCTCTCACAAATCTTGTGTCCCTTTGACCCCCTTCCCTACTGTATGTCTCTTTGTCACCCCAACAAACCTTCTGTGTGTCTCTCTTCCCCATCTCCTCCCTGTGTCTCTCTCTTACCCCTCTATTTGTACCCCCATTCCCTGTTTCTCTATTACCCCTCTGTCTCTTTGTCCCCCCTTGCCCTATGTCTCTCTATTACCCCTCTGTCTCTTTGCCCCCCCCCCCAACCTGGTGTCTTTCTATTACCCCTCAGTCTCTGTGTCCCCCCTCTCCCTGTGTTTCTATTATTCCTCTATTTGTCTCCCCCCTTCCCCTCTATTTGCCTCTCCCCTTCCCCTCTATTTGCCCCCTTCCCCTCTATTTGTCTCCCCCTTCTCCTCTACTTGCCCCCCCTCCCCTCTATTTGCCCCCCTTCCCCTCTATTTACCCCCTTCCCCTCTATTTGTCTCCCCCCCTTCCCCTCTATTTGTCTCCCCCTTCTCCTCTATTTGCCCCCCCTTCCCCTCTATTTGCCCCCCCTTCCCCTCTATTTGGCCCCCCTTCCCCTCTATTTGCCCCCCCTTACCCTCTATTTGACCCCCCTTCCCCTTCTGTGTGCCTGCTTAACTTGTCACAGGAGGACTGAGGGAGGGGGTGGAGCTAACGACCATGCTCCCCCGCGGTTCCCATAATTCCTAGCATCTACACATCATAGAGTAGTGATTACTCTATGATGTGGCTGAGCTGGGAATTATGGGAACCGCGAGGGAGCATGGTCGTTAGCTCCGCCCCCTCCCTCAGTCCTCCTGTGCTGACAGCTATGCTGCTGTCAGTATCAGTGAGTGTGCCGCCGGATCGCTTAGGCGCCCGCCCGGCACACTCACTGATACTGATAGCAGCATAGCTGTCAGCACAGGAGATGGGGCCGCCGGCTGCAAGGTAAGTATAAATCCTCAGAGTGTGCCGCCGGACCGGCCACCCGGCGGCACCGACAATGCGGCCGGCGGCCGCAATATTATTAAAATATAGGGAGCAGGGCTCCCTCTCTCCCTCCAGCCCCCCAGGTGCCGCGGCCCACCGGGAAATTTCCCGGTATCCCGGTGGGCCAGTCCGGCCCTGACCACTGGTATTTAACCCCGGATAGACTCATTCATATCTATAAAAATACACGAGAAACCTGCTGGAGGTGTGGCAACGATAAAGGTACCATGCTCCACATATGGTGGCAGTGCGAAAAACTTAAACCATTCTGGGAAGTGGTGCATAACTTAACTAATGATTTCATATGAGCGCATGTCTGCAACCTCCCCAATGCAAGACACCAAAGTCACGCGGATTTGGGAGATTGGAAAGTCTGCTTTTCACCATAGGAGTTTTGCTGGTTCCAATCAAAACAGGACTTGTGCCCTTGGGGGCAAGGTCATCCCATAACAAGAAGAGAAGTCTATCCAATAATGCCTAAATACCAAGCACTAACATACTCTCAAATGTGCCTTGTTTCCTCATTTTATGTTAAATGTTATTTCATGTTACCTTTACTTTTCTTCAAGTTGCACTTTGTATGCTATGTTACTCGGCGACATACTACGGACTACATAGCTAAACCATAGAAAAAGTAATGTACTATACATACGTTGTAAGCAATATGAACCTATCTGTTATGTGCATATCTGTATTAAGGAATTGTGATTGCTATGTTGTCTTATGTTACACGATGCACTGTCCCGAACTACAGATGTTATGTAACCTACATTCAAAATTCCAATAAACATCAATTATGAAAAAAAATAAAAAAAAGATATACGGTACTTACTTGAAGTTTGCTATCTCTCTATACACAGTAGGAACATCTGGAGTGGATGGAGTGGCGGGTAATGTAAATGTGTGCAGGTTGGGAATTGGGATGTCGGCACATTACTATGGAATGTTGAGGCAATCTTCACTGTTGTGCCGATTGCATAGCAGTTTGGCGTAAGAAGGTTTAATTCATGTACAGGTGAATAACTTTTCATCTATAGATTTGCTAGCAATATGACTAGCATAATGTATATATAAAATGTTATTGCCTTTAAAATGACACCAAGCCATGTTGGTCATGACAGTTTTATGAATAGGTCACTACAGAACAGTTTGCTTTGCTACTGTATATATTTAGATAAGTTTATGTAGCCCCATTCTTATCACAATTTCTCATGTAAACAATGCACCTTTACAAGCTCGTCTTCATAACTAAAATCTTAAATACCCTCTATTAATTTTGCTAAAAGCTTTTGCCCTTTTTCTGCCTCTATCATTTAATTTTTGAATAGTGTTGTTCAAAATCACTACATATTCATGGTGAGTAGTTACCATTAATTTATATCTGGGAAATATTATATTTTCATCAAGTCAACCCCCTTTTTAACATATATCAGTACCTTACTGGCGTTTGTTTTGCAACGATTTGTCTCTTACCTGGGTTCTGAGATAAGCTGGATAGCAATCCCGTTGATCATTCCTTTCTTGAGAGCGTCAGTCACTCTCAGGCAATGAATGAAATTCTCGGCAAGGAAAATAGACAGAATAAGCATTAGCTGGCACAGAACTCTCAAGTCACTCTGGCTAATGATGCTGCCAGAGTTTGAGTTACACATCCAGAAGCTAGCCTAAATATTCCAGTTTGTGCATCGTTTCATACCATGAACACTTCAAAACACACTGAAGTGGTTATAGTGCTTGCAGTAACCCATTAAGGGAAAATAAATAGATGATCTGGGGTAGGACATCATTTCTACAACAACAATTGATCATGAGGCAGAAAGAAAGGTGATGTTTAGTCAAACATAAGATATACACAATAAAGCATTGGCAGTGGCACAGACAGGAAGAAGATGAAGTGGAACAAGGCACATAGTTTTATATTAGATTATTGGACATGTAGGTGGGAGAAAAAAAAATAGATCAGAACATGGGGAGAAAGTATACACAGTAAACCAAATGCTAAAGTACATCAACCTGTGTTCCTTTAAACATTTTAATTAAGTTAATAATAACATGAATATTTAAAGCACACGATTTGCACATGGTACACATGGCAAGAACACCTATAGAAATGTACAAATTTACAAACTGTGTTGTAAAATGGAATAATGTGGCCTTAACAAGATGGCATCAGGGTTTACAAAGTGGAGTAAAATTCCCCTGTATTTCAGATTCCAAATTAAATGAAGTATGTGCTGGTTGTGGTAACACCATCTCGGATCGGTTCCTGCTGAGAGTAAATGAGCGATCATGGCACGAATGCTGTGTGAAATGTGTGGCCTGTTTGCAAACCCTCTCTGGGAGCTGCTACTACAGGAACCGTCAACTGTACTGCAAAGAGGACTACGAGAAGTAAGTCTAGAGCTTTCTTAGGGATAGCAGTTGTAAAGGGTCAAACAATATATTGTTTGATTTGTATGGTTTCAATCTAATCAAGCTACAAAAGGTTTAGACCTACTTACTGCTTGAAAACATGAGGAGAACTAGGTAACATAGAGTATGTAATGTCTGAATCCATGATTTGGTGACAAACTTCCATATTCCCACTGTGTAGGAAATAGACAAATACATTCATTTTCAGACAAATGCAAATTCATCGAAATTTATTGGTAATGTGTTCCTTCGTAAGAATCACAAATTAACTAATTGCATATATAACAAAATATCGGACGAAAACTGTCCATGCATTTCTTCATTCTTTTTATTTTTCTTTATCTAATTACTAGGAGGGAGCTACGGGCTCCCTTCTTGTTATTTAGTGTTTTTACATATTGAAACCATGGGGAGCAGAGACTGTGGCCTCTGGGAATGGGTAGGTACTATTTTACATTTCCCACTTGCCCGTCACCACCCAATGGGATAGGGGTAAAAGTTAACATGTTTGCTAGTTTCTTGTTTCTCATGTCTCAGAAAATAGCTATATAGGGAGCCATGTAGGGAAAGATGGAAAATAGTACCCCTGCATCCCTGAGGTCATCAATAAGTGAGAGATTAAAAATTAAACTGGTTTGTCTGAATTTTGTTTGATATGAAGACATACCAAGCAAAACCAAATTGTCCATCCATGCTTATTTTTTTTACTGCTCCTCCTTTTTCTCTCTGTTGTCACTTCTCACTTGTTCTGTGAATAAAATCAACTTTAGAGGCTATCAGCTAACTATTAACCATCTTTTTCCCATATATCACCTTTTTATTTTGGCACCATAGACAGGACGTTAAATCAGGTAATTGGATGGTTCATTCGTTGTCCATTTTGTTTATTTTGTGACTCATCTGTATAGCAGGGTTCAAAATTTCAACTCGCCCACTGGCCCTGGCAAGTAGAAATTCACCCCTGATAATTCTGCCATGAATCCTAAAGGTTTGTAATAGGGAGTTAGCTTTAGGGCTGTGTTATAGTGTAGGACTTGAAATTTTGTGTCCTGCTTAATGTTTCAGAGTTCTGCATTTCGGAGGAATCGCCAATCACCCAAAATTTGACTGATTGCAACTGAAACTGAATGTACACATCTAATAATTATAAATATGGAATGAGTGAATATGCTGTAGTTGCAGAGATTTGTCAGTACTGTTTCAGCCTACAGGTTAAGTAAAACCTAGTACACCAGCTCAATAATTTGTCATTAGTACAGTAGTATGACAGTTACTGGTATTTGACTGCATAGATGGAGGGAAAAAACTGGATCTTACATGTGAAATCATATGATCCTGCCTTTAGTACAGGTTGAAAAAAATTAGAGCTACATAAAAATAGAATGTTTTTGGAAATCTCTTGACGTCAAGAAGAGATAATCAATATATATTATAAGACAAAGTATGAACTTCTTTGTCTTATGCAGTAGATTATTCTTGGCAAAATGTGGCAAACCTGGGCTTTAAACAACTCCGACCTCCTATATTTTGCCTTTTCCCGCTAGTCAACACTTTCAATGACTAATGGGAACAGTCATGTTCTTGTGTGATGTTCAGTAATGCCCAATAAAAGATCACTGTGCATGTACAAGAAGATATATTATGGATACTGAAGTCCTGTGGACAACTTCTCCTGGATTATTCACTCACAACAAATGGGAGAGAACAGTCAGAGGACAGAAGTCAGGAGAAGGGGTGATCTTAGAGGCTACTAGTAGGGAATAAGGTAGGAGAGTTAAAATAAGGTATTAGAAGATGAGACATTGGACATGAGTAGAAACCACTTGGGTGCAGCTGTGACCCTTCCACGCTAAGGGATCCTTTGATGGCTGAGATATTTATATATATATGCAGTTTGTATGTAAAGACAATATATGTGTATACCTTCAATACTAACCCTAGCAGACCGGTGAGTCAGTTCCCCCTGATGAGCTTTTAATCTAAGGCGAAACGCGCGTTGGGGCTCGACGACCGCTATTATTATTTAGTTAACCAGTTGCTCTGTCTCTCGTCCTCTTGGATGTTCCCTTACCTTGATGGGTAGAGTTCGATAAAGGGATACACTCATGAGCTACTTAGGTATCCTTAGCAATTTAGACATTTGATCATTATGCATGGATCACAGACAGACTAGTTATCTATTACTAAACTAATAGATATACTACTTTGCTATACACTAGTTTTCCGGTTCTCTGTTTGATAACATTAGGACTTTGTTTCTTTTCTTTACTTTATCTATACCAGGTGCTCTTGAAGGCACCTTTCCTACTATTTTTAAGTTTATTTGCTTAATATTAAGTTTAGTTAATTTAGTACTCCGGTTTCTTTATTGAGGAAACCGGCATATTATTGCCAGTTACACGTTATGGATTGACAATCTGATTCCCTTTTTACCGGAGACCGGTGAATGGACTGGATGTGTATGGACAGGTTATGTAGTAGTATTCCCACAGGTTGTGGCTATTTACTCCGCGTTAGTTACTTCTTTTGATACATGGATACAATACTGTATCGGATCTGGTTATGATACATTGATAACAACTTAAGTTGATACACGCTGTATAGCTTTCCTAATGGGAGTCCAATATATTTTGCTTAGTTTTGTTTTTATGTTTTTCGTTATTATTTCTCACCTTTTATTGTGTGTATATTTTTGCTTGCACTGCCGTAATGGACTTCTCGATTAAGTCAGGCAATCATAGCTAGGGTATATGTGTTTTTTGGTTCAATAAAAAAGTATCTTCGAGATTTTTAATTATGATTAGTTTGTCCATCGTACGTTACACTTCATAGTGTTGGAACAGATTTTCGCATCTTTTTTGTTATTATTTGTTAAGGGTTTCTGGCCATTAATTCATTTATTTACCTTCAATACTAAGTTCATATAGGTATGTAGACATAGTTGCATATGTGCATGAAATGTAAATTTTATACATGCACGTGTTGATGGATTTATATATGCCTTCAATGACCTGTTTACATCTTCGTGGTGACATTGTTTGATAAATGCTTTGTCCATTTATGTATAGTTTTACACCTGCCATGACTAGCTTTAGGTCACTGGAGCATGATAGACATTAAGCATCCTTGTGCAATATGTATACTTCAATATTGTATTTGTCTGCATCTTGAATTGATACATTTTTTGACACGTATTGAATAGTTTTCACACTATGTGCAGCAGGCTCCTTAGAGCATATTTTCTTAGTTAAAGGGTCCACAATATGGAATAATTTAAACTTGAGGCTTGATTTGCAGTGGGGGATGGTACCCTTTATGTCTGGTGTAGTTAGAACACTACTTCCATCCTATGTTTTCCCGATTGTCATGGCCAGTTACGATAATTGACAGGGGTATTAAATAAAAGAAATCCGTATCTATCTATCTATCTATCTATCGATTAATCGATCGATCGACCTACCTACTATCTATCGATCGACCGACTGACCAACCTACTATCTTTCTATCTATCTATCTATTAGGGATGCACCGACATTTTGTGACAAATTTGCCGAAATAAAAAAATTCAAATGTATTTTTATTTTTGTAGTGCAACAGACATGTTAACAGACATGTTTGCATTAACAATTCAGGTGATTATATATCACAATGAAAGATAGTAATGATAACATGAAAAGTCAAGAATACTGCACTTGGGACGGGGGGAGAGAACACTATGGGGCAGGGGAGGGGGGAAGAACACTATGGGACGGAGAGGGGGGAAGAACACTATGGGACAGGGAAGGTGGAAAGAACACTATGGGACGGAGAGGGGGGAAAGAACACTATGGGACAGGGGAGGGGGGGAAGAATACTATGGTATAGGGGAGGGGGTGGAGAAAAGAACACTATGGGACAGGGGAGGTTGGGAAGAACACTATAAGACAGGGGAGGGGAGGAAGAACACTATGGGACAGGGGATGGGGGAAGAACACTAGGACAGGGAAGGGGAGAAAAGAACACTGTGGGACAGGGGAGGGGAGAAAAGAACACTATGGGACGGGGGAGGGGGGAAAGAACATTATAGGATAGGGGATGGGGGAAGAACACTAGGACATGGGAGGGGAGAAAAGAACACTATGGGGGGGGCGTGGCCTGACTGCCGATGGAGTGAGACGCATCTCTGCACAGCTCCTAGGCCCCAACCTGTTAAACCCAGCACAATAGCACAAAAAAGCGATTAAAATGGGGAGAACAAGGAAACCCAACGATGCTGACACCTCTGGGATGACACCGGCGAAACATAACCCTGGCCCGATGGACGGATTTCTACTGGCTTCTCAGGGCCCGCGGGGCCTAGACGGCACGGCCACGCCGGCACCGTCCTCCCCGGCCTCCAGCATGGCACCCTCGGGCAGGACCTCGCCGACGGCCCCCACGCTGTCCCAAATATCAGCCGAGCTTGCTAATATCACCGCTAACATGCTTACCCGTAGAGACAAAGCCGACATGGTCGCGGAGCTGAAAGCAGTCATCCGGGAAGAGATCACGGCAGTCCGAAGGGACCTTACGGCCCTGGAGCAGCGTGTGGACAACTTGGAGGTAGATCGCCTGCAAAGCAACCAAACGATGCAGGCTGCAGAACTGGCGACCGGGAGACAGGGAAACATCCTCCTGGACATCCGCCGCCAAGTTGAGGATCTGGACAATAGGGGACGCCGCAAGAACATCAGGATTAGAGGCCTCCCGGAAGCTGAGGGAGAAAATCCGCACGAGGTTCTAACAGGCCTCTTCACCTACCTTATGGGAGAATCGGCCCCTACTGATTTTGGCATAGAAAGGGCTCATAGGGCCTTGCGGGCCCCTAGAAGAGATGGCCTCCCGCGAGATATAATTTGCTCTCTTGAATCCTTCCCATTAAAAGAGGCAATAATGCAGGCCGCAAGGACGCAACAACGGATAACCTACCTGGACTCGCAGGTCTCCCTCTACCAAGACCTATCCACGATAACCCTGGATGCCCGTAGAGCGCTCCGACCGCTAACCAGGCTTTTGCAGGAGCGGAGGATAACGTACAAGTGGGGGTTCCCCTTTAGCCTCCAGGCGAGAGTAGGCAATGTATGGCACATCATCCGCTGGCCGAATGAAGTTCCCCGCTTTCTTCAGGCGGCGGGCCTGCCAGCAACACAGATTCCGAATTGGATCCTGGAGGGTCCCCCAGCCAGGGCCTCGGGCCCTTTGGAAGTGGCGCATAACCTCAGGGCGGGCCCTACCCCGACACAACGCAGAGGAGGCCCGGAGTCCCCAGAAGAATAATCGGAAACAGACCCCGGCAGATGGCCTAGATACCCACTCCGAAAGTCCCAGTTGACTGACATCCTGCCCCGGATGCCTTCCACGGGGACCCCTTGCACCGGCCCCCACCGCAAGCCGCCTTACCAGGGGTATGTACTTTCTTTATGCTCTGCACACTAGTATTAGCTTGGGATACAGGGGGGGAACTACTTAGGTGGGGAGGGGGGACAACCCGGGGAATTGTATATCGGAGCAAGGTAGCCTACGATGCAGTTTTCTGACAGGGGGGATCCCAGCCAGGTTGGGGGGGTTAGGTCCTTTATGGGGGTATGAGGGGATGCAGTGGATGGACTCATCTAATGGTAATCGGACACTTTACGAATGATGGTCCCCTGTACACGAACATTATCCATGAACACCCGATGGACCACAGCCTGTTTCAGGGGGGGGCGGTGAGGGGGGTATCGGGGGGGGGCATGGGTGGACGGGGGCTTATGGGAGGGAGGTCACGGGGCTGTATGCTGGGATATGGATCTGATTCGGGGGGATACTGTGCAGCAAAATGTTTTTTCCTCGCTTAGACATGTTAAAGTTGATTGTTATGTTTATGGGCCCGCACGTTTGTTACACAACCACATTGTAAACACGTTAAGGGTAGTTATGTTCACACGGCTACTAATCTGCACACACGTGCCAACGGTTAAAGTCGCACCTTACTGCAAATATGGCTGCCGCACGCACGCACTATGCATCTGATGCGATAACGCACCTCCCCAATCTAATCTAATACACAAGCCGGAGAAATCCGCGTGGGCATGCAAATAGAAAGGCCCCTTAGCCATGACGCATAGGACCCGCCTGTGACACCTTACAACATCCCATGGGATACTCACTTAGGGAGCTCAGGGCTAACGAAATGCGCTGACATAATGAACAACTCACAACCCCACAGATAACACACGAAGGTGGTAATCTTGACACAAGGGACGAGGGGAATATCCCCCACACACACACAGGGCAGGGCTCAAGGAGGACTTTGTGGCTACACGGGAGACCGGAGGGTCACGATCTTGCCCCGCACCCCAGTTCAAACACTTCACTACACTACGCGCATAGAAGCCTACATCAGGTTGGGAGCCATTGGAGACGGTAGTAGTAGAAGGACATATAGACCGAAACACTCCATTGGATACGACAGACTCGACCTCACTGAGACTGACCCATTTGTAAATATCACCGGGGATCCGGGTAGGACTGACCGCCGACCTATAGGATCCACGACAAACCGGTGCAGGGTCGTTGTCACACTAACGAAAATCCCACCCACGGGACTGACTGGACACCGGACCGCCCCAACCCTCTAGAACTCACCTCCCCGACAAATCTTATCCCAGTAACTTTCCGGTGCGGCGGCAGGTGGGTCGTTCCCCGCCCCTTGCTTCTCCAGTAGAATGACCGCCGCACGGGGGTTTATCCCGGCTCAGTTGAAATATTGGTCCAATAATGTCCAGGGCCTCAACACCCCAGAAAAACGGGCCCACCTGCGCCGCCGTCTATGGCACGCCAAAACATCAGTAGCCTTCCTCCAAGAAACCCATCTCAAAGGTGGGAACACACCAAAACTGGAAAATCAGCGCTTCCCCTTGGGTTACTATGCGAACCACTCTGACGCCAAAAGGGCCGGAGTCGCGATTCTGTTCTCGCACACTGTCCCATTCCAATGTACACAATCTCAGGCGGACCCGAATGGGAGATATCTCTTCCTGAAGGGCACTATAGCTGATCATGTATACACCTTCGCTTGCCTCTATGGCCCAAACAGGAAACAACACTCTTTCCTTAGCCGAACACTGGCCAAACTGGAGAGGTTCAGGGAAGGCCTACTGATCATGGCGGGAGATCTAAACATGCCACTGGACCCATTACGGGATACGTCTAGGGGCCAAAGCTCGATCCCCTCGCATTGTCTGAGAGCAGCACAACGATCCCTACGTAGGCTGGGGCTAGTGGACTGCTGGAGGGCGTTTCACCCGGAGGGCCGAGACTACACACATTATTCCTCTGTACATTCGCACTATAGTCGCATAGATTATTTCTTTATAGCACAAGAGTACCTCAACTTGCTGATCGGTGCTGACATAGACATCGTGGACCACTCGGACCATGCGCCGGTGCAGATTCGCACTCGCTCGCCTCTCTTTAAACCGCGAGAGAGGCAGTGGAAGCTGAACGAATCTTTGTTGGAAGACCTGGAGTTCACCACCGCGATGACCCAAACTTTGACCGATTATTTTGAGACGAACGAAAGCCCAGATATGCAACCCCTGACACTATGGGAAGCCCATAAGTGCGTGATACGGGGACACCTCATAACTGCGAGCACCAGACGGAAACGGCAGAGGATGGCGCAAATTGCCGACCTAACGAATAGAATTGCCGAACTGGAACAGGCCCATAAGGTCTCCCTGGACGATTGCATCTACCTCCGCCTCACGGAGGCCCGTAGAGAGCTCAGGGATATCTTATCGCAGGGCCTGATTCACACGGCAAGGAAATCGTCAAGGTATTTCTACGAGCACTCGAATAAAAGTGGGAGACTATTAGCGAAGATGCTACAAGAAAAACGGAGATCTCGGCACGTCCACAAGATACACACAAATACGAGGGTTATCACACAGCTCCCCGAGGGCATTCTATCGGCTTTCCGCGAATACTACGCGGCATTATATGCCCAAACGCAGGCTAAAAAGGGGCAGGGGGAAAAAATCCAGCAGTTACGGATCGCGGCGTACTTAGAGGAACATGTCACACGCAAACTGACCCCAGAACAAACGGCCGTCCTGGAGCAGCCCATGTCAATTGAGGAACTGGCGGGAGCACTGAAGACGACCAAACCGCACAAAGCCCCTGGACCCGATGGTCTTCCAGTTAACTACCTTCGTACGTTTAACCCCTTAAGGACCAAACTTCTGGAATAAAAGGGAATCATGACGTGTCACACACGTCATGTGTCCTTAAGGGGTTAAAGACATCCTCTTGCCCAGACTCCTATTGGGACTCAACTCCATTCAAGAAGGGGGATGCTTTCCAAAAGACTCCCTGAGGGCAACGATCGCGATCCTGCCGAAGGAAGGTAAAGACCCGACCAACTGTTCCAGCTACCGGCCGATTTCGTTGCTTAACGCGGACGTAAAACTTTTCGCCAAGGCCATGGCTGCCAGGGTGGCACAGACGCTCCCGGACTTGGTCCACGCGGATCAAGTAGGGTTCATACCCGGGAGAGAGGCGAGGGACAATACCATCCGGGCCCTTAACATCATACACAACGCGGCGGCAGGCAAACGAGACATGGTGCTCCTCTCTACCGACGCCGAAAAGGCGTTCGATAGAGTGGACTGGCATTTTATGGCCGCTACCCTGGACCACATGGGATTTGGGCCGCGCCTGCGAACTTGGGTGGCGGCACTATACACTGCACCCTCAGCACGCATAAGGGTCAACGGAGTGTTGACAGACTCGTTTGATATCGGCAACGGCACGAGGCAGGGATGCCCCCTGTCCCCTCTACTGTTCGCCCTTACACTCGAACCCTTTTTGGAAGCAGTCCGGCAACACGGAGGGATCACGGGACACCACATAGGGGGGAAGGAGCATAGAGTGGCGGCGTACGCCGACGATATGCTCTTCTTCCTAGAACAGCCGAGAATCTCGACACCGAATCTCCTGGAAGCATTTCGTATATACGGTGAAATATCCAATCTGAAGCTCAACCTGGACAAATCTGAGGCTATGCCTCTCACCAGGGACCAGGCGCTCAGACATCACCTCCAAACGCAGTTCCCATTCAAAATATGCACCACCAAACTGCGCTACCTCGGCATCTGGCTGCCAGAGGACACAAAGGACATATACCAACTTAACTTCGCGCCCCTCTTAGCAACCATACAGCAAGACATCAAAAGGTGGACGGCCCTCTATGTCTCGTGGTTTGGGAGGATAAATGCCGTAAAAATGAATGTCTTGCCTCGCATTTTGTACCTCTTCCAGACATTGCCAACAGCAATCCCAAGGAGCTTTTTTCAATCGGTGTCGACCACCATACGGCAGTTTGTCTGGAACCACAAACCCTCACGTGTGAAAAGGTCCACACTGGAACGCCCAAAGACTGAGGGTGGAGCGGGACTGCCGTCCATCGTTATGTACTACCAGGCTACCCACCTCCATAGATTGGTCGACTGGCATGCCAGCCCGTGCACAAAGCAATGGGTTCACATTGAAATACAGCAGGCCCGAGGCAAGATCCCTGCACAGTTATGGCTTGGTGACGCGTCGCTTGGGGAACTGCGCACAGGTAACCCAATGATAGATGCCACGCTGCGGGTCTGGTGCGGTGTGCGCTATAACAAAAACCTCACGACATCCCCCAACCCGCTCACGCCCATAACCAACAACCCGAAACTGGCAGGGGGTCTTCACCCGTCTGACCTGCGGAACCTAGGTGCACAAGACTGGGTATATATTAACCAGTGGTATGTTGGACCGACTCTGAAACCGATAGCGGAATTGCTAAATGACCGTAGACCTAGTGGACTGGATGAATTCCGATACCACCAGGTTAAACACTATGTCACTTCAGTGGCGGGCAAAAACCACCTACATCGCCCACTGTTCCACCTGGAGAAACTTTGTGCGGCAAGGCACCACCTTTCACATGGAGTCTCGACCTTATACACATTGCTCCAAAACAACGGTGGCAAAACACCCCTAGGATTCACGGAAAAATGGGAAAGAGATGCGGAGGTAGAACTCACGGAGGAAGACTGGGGAAAAATTTTCCAACTGACGCACAAAGGGACTATCTGCACCAAATACCAAGAATGTAACTACAAAATCTTGACACATTGGTACAGAACACCAGACGTTCTTCGCCATGTACATGATTCGATCTCAGGTGTATGTTGGAGATGTGGCACAGAGGAAGGGACAGGGATACACATATGGTGGAAGTGCACGCACATCATACCATACTGGCGAATGGTGCAAAAGACAATCAAAGATATCACGGGAACGGAGGTCCCCTTCCAACCGCTACCTATGCTGCTAAATCACACGACCACGCCGACAAAATTATACAAGAAAGGTCTAGTTATACACCTGCTGACGGCGGCGAAAACGCTTATACCAACGTTGTGGAAGAGCCCGGCAGTGCCCACGTACCAACAATGGATAGCCAGAGTGGAATCTATATATGATATGGAGATGATGACGGCATCCCTACAGGGCCGCTCGGACAATTGCGCCCGGACGTGGTTCCCGTGGAAGGATTATGTTTCTAGGAGAGCAGCGGAGGCCAACACGGAAGGAGACGGGGACACCAGTGCCGCCGCACGGGAAAACCCGACGGGCTGACTTGCACCCACTGACTCTATTACACCCGACTGACCTCTCCTGCGACAGGACTCCCCCACGCTTCCCCTTATTCCTTTTTCCCTACACAGGACAGTTTGACGTCAGACGGACCATGACTCCGGCCAGGTGCTCGACAGGTTAAATGAGAAACGGACACTATGTAGACAACACAAGGCGACTTCAACGACTGGCGAGGTTAGACGGGATATATAGGACACCCTTGGTTAGCACGACCACGCACTGGCGCAAGCGGGGACACCTGGCAGAGGGGCTGCCCTGGTTCGATCACAACTACCAGAGTCTGGCAAAAGCTACTAGCACCCACTCCATGATAGAAAAACAGACACTGGCAGAACAACGAGACATAGGCAAATGTCAGATACACACTCGCATTCGCTACATGACACTGCTACACACCACCAAACACGCTCCTCCACACCATAACCCAGACACCTGCTAGCAAATATACACGGACATACACCATTCATGCCACCCCGACAGACCCCTCACGGAACAGGACGGGAACTTGTAACCACCTGACTTAAAACTGATTGAGATTAGGTAGAAGAAAACACGAACGTAGACCGCAACGACAAACCACCTAACCCTTGACCCTAACTTCTCTCATAAAATCGAATAGTCAACCACACTCTCACTGCCATCGCCCTTAGCACTTAAAGACACGGAAGGGGATAGAAGGAGGATTAACAATAAAACACCTAACGCTAGCGACCGCTAAGACAGTACAGCAGGAGAACAATCGTAAACAGCCATAACACGAAATACGCCCGACAAAGTAAGCAGACATTGAGGCAAGCTACTACACCACATGAAAGTTGAGATCGGTAGAAAATGCGCCCACGCGGGTTGGAGGACACAATAACACCCACACAGGTATGACACTACCCGCGTTCTCCGCCCGCAAACTAAACTTTCGAGTACGGGGAAACGCCAAATTAGACAAAACCCACCTGCTTACCGAAGTACCTGTTATTGTCACCGCCTAGAGTTCTAACAAACACCCACACATAGCGTGTTGTGATGTTTAATCGGGCTGATGGGTAATAAAACACATACAATGCGAAACGTTGCCTAATTTACCTAAACAGTAATAGTCAGGATACTGTATAACCGCCTAGGAACCAGGCCGCCGGCCCTCAGGCTGGGAGATCCCTACGTGAGCCTAACCAAACCACGATACTTTTTTTTTTTTTTTTTACTGTCATACGTATGTATCTCACTGTGGTAGCTGTTAACCTTAACTGAACCAATGTCCCTGTATATGATTGTTATTGACTAATGTCGTGAATATGTACGCCTGACTGGAGACTGGAGTGAAGTATTACTGTATTATCCACTATATTAAGGATGTTCACTTTACTAATATACTTGTAAATTGAAAAACTACAAATAAAGAATGTCAAAAAAAGAAAAGAACACTATGGGACGGAGGGGGACACTATGGAACTGGGGAAGAGGGGGAAAGAACACTATAGGACTGGGGAGGAGGGAGGAACACTAAAAAAAGAGGGAGGGGAGAGGAACACTAGAGGGAGAGAGAGGAACATTAAGCGGGGGAGGGAACATTAAAAGAGAAGGGAGAAGGGAAGTTTTTCATATTATAAATAAATTCATTAAGAAGTTTAATATGAATAAAATTATAAGGAAAAAAACTTTTTTTAAATCATTTAGGGAAAAAAGTATTTTTTGGTTTCGGTTTTCTGCCAAGGGCATCCTGAATTTTTGGTTTTGGTTTCGACCCAGAATTTTCATTTCGGTGCATCCCTACTATCAGGGTCAGAACTTGTCCAGCATTAATTACATGCTCCAAACTAATTCTAATACATATATGGAGACATCTGAAAAATAAATAAGTTTAATAAGTTTAGGTAACAAGAAAAACAATGTAGACATAGCGTTTTTATACACTGGAGTCCCATTATTATAAATATTGCCCAGTGCAAGGGATAGGATACCTTCGGCATTCCAGATGGTGTGGACTAAATCTCCCATGATGCCTTGCCAGCGTTATGTCTGTAAAAACAGTATGGTAGATGTAATCCATAATATGGGAACATGTGGTTGATAGGCAGGAACTGACCCCCTCTGGATATGTTTTAAAATGCAAAGTTATAAAAAAAAAAAAGGTTACTAAACTCTAAACTCTCATCATTTGCTGCAATGTTTCAGCTTCTCAAATGGCTGGAAAGTGGCTGAGAATACTTTCCAAATCTTAACCGTTCCATTATAATATTCACGGCGAGACTCCTGAGCATATCTAATAGTCCCTGCCGAGCAAGGATCTATGTAATGCAGAGCATTAGTTATATAATTCATGAAAACCTATGAATGAAATTACTGTGCAAACTAAAGGCAACTTGTGTTGTTTTATTCATTATTTCATCACCTCTTAGTAGTGGTAGTTGATTATAAAATGATAAGATAAATACGATATGCAATGCAGGTCTGCGATTACAAATGCTAGTAAGGTGCTTTGGTGTATTAAAATGGTATTAATTGACATGATCAAAATATAAATTTGCCTCTTTATAAATCAATAGTAAGACTCCTACACCTTAAAGGACCACTATAGGCACCCTTCTTCTACACCTTAAAGGACCACTATAGGCACCCAGACCACTTCAGCTCAATGAAGTGGTCTGGGTGCCAGGTCCCTCTAGGATTAACCCTTTCTGCTGTAAACATAGCAGTTTCAGAGAAACTGCTATGTTTACAAATGTTTTTTTTTTTTTAAATTCTTTATTTTTCTTGTGCATGTTTATACATTTAACATTTGCCTTGCGATGCCACGATAGCATTAGCAGGCCACTTAGGTACAATGAAGTTGACATGGCATACGATTTTACAGCATTTTTTTTTGTTAATATCAGAGTTGTAACAGTTGCGTCAGAATAAGAGATGCGATTTTAATCTAAAGAGTAAAAAAAATTCAAGCTTGGTCTTGCGTTAGATTAATTATTACTGGTAATACAGGCTGCTTAGAGATAATAGACACATGTCATATTATATTAACAAGCTTAGACCATCATTTTTGTTATTAGATGGCATGACGTTTAAACATAACAATTGGAAGTAAAGTATTATCTGTTTCCAGCTTAGCTAAGTAGGTTTTCGCTGTAAACCATTAAACATAGGTTAAACGATCTGAAAGGGATTACATGCTCGCTATTAACATAGAGCTAGACATTAGTATGGTCTAAGTAAGTTGGAGTACAGGCTATGCAAGATAACATCAGTTACAGCTTTCTACATATTGATGAGGTTTAACCACCAGGGGACAACGAAGAGCCGGGCTTGGCAAGTTGGGTACATCTGGAAGCTTAATCATGTTAAGTGCTTTCTGTGGGGGACTGCATAGATAAAATCCACTGTTGTAAACTATATGTGGTATTAAGAATGGTGCGCTAAGATAAAGATTACACAGTGATCTGTTGTAGCTTTAAGTGTATGGGGTTGGCAGTCGCTTGGTCATTCCTGCAGCTGTGTTTGGTCGGCTGGCTTCCTGGTTGTGATCAAGTTCCTTGAGTTTCCCGCTGTGAAATGCTTGGGTACCTGCCGGCCAGGAGTGTGTTCGCTGGTACCAGCTTTGGGTTGGGAGTAGCGCTTGTGCCCCGTGTCCATAGCTCCGCTAAATTGCGGCAGGGTCAGATTCCGATCATAGTCCCCACAGACCCGCCGGTGCCAGTGGTGGGTGTTGTTTCGGCTGCTGTGGAAATGAGTATGTACCTTTCGAGGTTATCCGATGGTCTCTGTTGCCAGTTGGCCGCTTTCAGTACGCTGTGTATTTATCAGCGCCGTTGCTCCGATGTTGTGGCTTGTAGTAGGCGCGGTGGCCATCTTGGTTGCTGCCATGCGGTCTCTGGTTAGACTTTTCCCCCTGTTCAGGTGTCATGGGTGATGGTGGTCTTTACTTCCCCGGTGGGGTCCGGGATAACCCCCCCGGCCCACAGGGGGGGAGAACGGGGCCCTCTGCAGGCAAGCGAGAGGTCCCGCCGGACCAAGTGCAGGGGATCGGCCGCTTCCCCCGCCAGGGCCTCACGGCAGGCCGCAATCCCGCCCGCCTCTCAGTCGGCGTCGCCGCAGGACGAGAGTCACCGGCCGCCCCGAGGGTTATTGCTCAGGTCCCCTTGCCTTGCTGCAGGTTTCTCAGGTCGAGATGGGGTATTTTTGGGGCGATTTGCAGGGATTCCCCGGGGAGCCGAGGTGCCCCGCGTCCATCCGGCTCGGCGGTCAGGCCCCGCCCCCCGTTTACAAATGAGTTAATCCAGCCTCTAGTGGCTGTCTCACTGACAGCCGCTAGAGGCACTTCTCACTGTGATTTTCACCCAGAGGGTGAGGGGGACCCAAGGACCCTATAAAGCCAGGAAAACGAGCATGTTTTCCTGGCTCTATAGTGGTCCTTTAAATACGCGTGCAATTTTGGGCTCCAAGTTTTGAAGATCGATATTGTAGAGCTAGAGAAAGTGCAGAGACAAACTACAAAATTAGTAAGGGGTAACGGAAAACATTGTTTATGAGGAAACGTTAGAAAAATATTTGTTTTTTTATTTAGAAAAAAAGAAGCCACAGAGGGGACATGATAGCACTATATAAATATATACAGGGTCAGAACAAACCGTTATGTGCTAACCTGTTCATTAGCAGGAATATATCACAGATTAGAGGTCACACATTGAGACTGAAGAAATGGTAATTTCGCTTACAGCAGAGGAAAGGGTTCTTTACAGTAAGAACAATAAAGCTGTGGAATTATCTGTCTAAAGAGATTGTCTTATTAGATTTTATAGATATTTAAAAAACAGACTTGCATGTTTTTTGCTTTAACATAATATTGAAGGATATAATTGATATCTATATAAACTGGTTGTTAATCCAAGGTAAAATCTGATTGCCATTATGGAGTCAAGAAGGAATTGTTTTTCCTTTTTGTGGTAGAATCGAAAATAGCTACATTAGTTTTTTGCCTTCTTTTGGATCAACAGTATAAAAAAATGGTGGAACTTGGTGGACTTTAGTGTTTTTTCAACACTGAGATTTTTTTTAACCTGGGAAAAAGAGATGGCCCAAAGTTTCCCTGCCTGGCCCAGGTTTCAAAGCCTTATAATGTGGTGTCCAGAATGAAGTGGAGGGATCACTTCACTTGTCCTTCTTGTTCCAATCTCCTTTTCATCTTCTTCATTTGACAAAGTCTTCTTATTCTTCTGACACTGTCTAATCTCCTCCTTGGCTTCTTCTGCTCCTTTACCTTTCTGCTACTTTCTGCTTCTTTTGCACTCTTCTGCTCCTTTCTCTTTCTGATCCATTTCTGCTCTTTGCAGACCCTTCGGGCTCCTTGCAGACCCTTCCTGCTTTTTGCTGCCCCTTCCTGCTCATTTCTATTCCTTTCTGCTCCTTCTCCTACTTTACCTTTGTGTTCCTTCTGCCCCTTCCAACTCCCTCCTGCCTCTTTCTACTCCATGCTGCCTTTCCAGCTCCTTGTTGGCCCTTTCTGCTCCTTCTTCTACTTTACCTTTGGCTCCTTCTGATTCTTTCTGCTACTTTAACTTTGTGCTTCTTTTGTCCCTTCCTACCCCTTACAGATCCTTCCTTCTCCTTGCAGATCCTTCCTGCTCCTTGCAGACCCTTCTTGCTCCTTGTTGCACCTTACTGCTCCTTGTTGCACCTTACTGCTCCTTGCTGCTCCTTCCTGCTTCTTGCAACCCCTTCCTGCTCCTTGCTGACCCTTCCGTCTCCTTCTGCCCCTTCCAGCTTCTTGCTGCCCCTTTCTGCTCCTTGCAGTCCCTTCTGCTCATTTCTGTTCTTTCTCCTTACTTTACCTTCCTGCTCCTTGCTGCCATTTCCAGCTCCTTGCTGGCCCTTTTTTTTCCTGCTCCTTGCAGACCCTTCCTTCTCCTTGCAGACCCTTCCTGCACCTTGCGGAAACTTCCTTCTTCTTGCCGCCCCTTCCTGTTTTTTGCTGCCTCTTCCTGCTCCTTGCAGACCCTTCTGGCTCCTTGAAGACCTTTCTTGCTGCCCCTTCCTGCTTATTCCTGCTCCTTGCTGCCCCTTCCTGCTCATTTCTATTCCTTTCTGCTCCTTCTGCTACTTTACCATTGCGCTCCTTCTGCCCCTTCCAGCTCCTTCCTGCCCCTTTCTACCCCATGCTGCCCTTTCCAGCTCCCTGCTGGCCCTTTCTGCTCCTTCTTCTACTTTACCGTTGTGCTCCTTCTGATTCTTTCTGCTCATTTACCACTTGCTGACTATTTCTGCTCCTTGCAGACCCTTCCTTCTCTTTGCAGAAACTTCCTTCTCCTTGCAGACCCTTCCTGTTCCTTGCTGCCACTTCCTGCTCCTTGCAGCCCTTTCTGCTCCTTGCTGATTCTTTCAGCTCCTTGCTGCCCCTTCCTGCTTCTTGCAGCCCCTTCCTGCTCCTTGCTGACTTTTTCTGCTCCTTGCAGACCCTTCCTACTCCTTGCAGACCCTTTCTGCCCCTTCCTGCTCCTTGCAGACCCTCCCTGCCCCTTCCTGCTCATTTCTGTTCCTTTCTGCTCCTTCTCCTACTTTACCTTCCTGCTCCTTGCTGACCCTTCCTGTATGCTGCCCCCCCATCCCTCACTTACCTGATCTGTAGGCTGTCTCTGTAGTCTGGGAATTGCTGGCTGCATGTGCTGCTCCCCTGCGGTTTTAGTCAGGAGAGAGAAGCAGAGATAAGATGTAGCTTCCTATGCCTGTCTCTCTCCATACACAGCGCCTACTGGCCGGCGCCGGTATTGCACTGTATTTTGAATCTCACACGAAAAATAGTAGAACAAGCTGAAAAATCCATGGGGGTGGGGGGCAGGGGAGCAAGTGCTCCCCATCCCCCCCCCCCCCCCCCCTGTGCAGATGCCCATGAACACAGTTATTAAATGTTATTAAATTTGCTTGCGCTGCACAGAACAAATACAGGGCCTTTTTCTCATGCTAGAGATTTTCAGCAGGGCTCTGTGCATTGAACTAACAAGCTCACTTTGAGAGGGGCGTGTTTGTCATTAGTGATGACAAAACACACCCTCTCTGGCCCAGAGAGCACACCATGCTCAAAATACAGATAAGGTTAGGATAGTAAGGAAGCAGAGCTTTACACAAACTACAACACTACTGGCAGATCAGACATTTTGGGGCTCTTTACACACAGGGCCGTCTTTAACATTGATTGGACCCTGGGCAAGCATTTGTTTGGGCCCCCTGGATCCTGCCATCCCTCGCCCTCCCCCGAACTTTTCACTCTCTGGCATGCAATCACGCCCTCCACCCCAACACAGTGGCAAAACTAATGTAGACAGGGCCCTGGTGCAAGACATTGTTTTGAGCCTCCCCTCTAGCGCAAGAACAGAGAAAAGATAGAACCTCATCTGTTGTACAATTCCCACGATGCTATGCCAGCTGGGGATCTACCATTTGACCATTCTTGCAGGGCTGTATTTGTGAGCAGTGTTTGTGCATTTGAATGTGAGCATGTTGTTGTATACAGAATGTGTGTGCATGTAGGGTGTAGTATTGGTGTTTAGGTGTAGGGATGTGTTTCTATATACTTTTTGAGTTTGAATTCAGGGGTGTGTTTGTATGTAATGTTTGCAGGGGTGTGGTTGCATGTTGTGTTTGATTGCCTTGATGAATGATATACATTCACAGATATTCATACACATTAGCACACTGATACATGCAAACATCTGGACACATGCACACACTGACAAAGACTGGCGTATACACACACAGCCACATACATAAATACACGTGCACACACAGAGATAAAGACACTGGCACATCCACACACAGAGATACACACTTACACACACTGACACAGATATATACACAAATACATATGTATTTGTGTGCAGTGTTGGCGTAGGAATGCTGAGATGTATGCATTGTCACACAGATGCACTCTCACACAAACAGTGATACACACAGGAACACAGATACACATGCAGTGGTGTATTTGTGTGCATTGTTAAGGTTGGAATGCAGGGTTGTATTTGTGTGCGATGCTAGATGGGATGTATGCATTGCCACACGCACAGATACACACTTACACATACTGACACTCATACACACACAGGTACATATACACACTGACACAAAGGTACATGTACACTGACACAAACACAGCCAGATAAACACACACTGACACACAGCCCGATACACACTTGCACACACAGTGTCAGATACACACACACAGTCAGATACAAACACTGACACAAACACAGCCAGATACACACACACACACACACAGTGAGATACACACACACAGTGAGATACACACACACACAGTGAGATACACACATTGAGATACACAGTCAGATACACACACACACACACAGTCAGATATACACACAGTGAGATATACACACACACTCAGATACACACACACACACTCAGATACACATACACACACACACACACACAGTGAGATACACACACAAACACACATAGTCAGATATACACACAGTCAGATACACACACAGTCAGATACACACACACACACACACACACACAGTCAGATGTACACACAGTGAGATATACACACAGACAGTGAGATACACACACAGTCAGATAAACATACATACACACACAGAGTCAGACACACACACACACAGTCAGATATACACACAGTGAGATATACACACACAGTGAGATACACACACAGTCAGATACACACACATACAGCCAGATGCACATACATACACACACACACACACAAACACACAGTCAGTCATATGAATTCACATAGTTTAGCCACCCTCCTTACCTTTACAGAAGTGTGGCTTCCCTGTAGTTCAGTGGGAGCTGGATGGCTGAGACTGATGGGAGTCTTCTTCTTGGTCTGTACATCCTCCTTCTCTCCATGTATGTCTCCTCCTCCCCAGCGGCACCCTGTTAAATGGGAGGAAGTGACCTCACAACACTTCCTCCCAGCAGGCCCGGAAGACAGGGGCTCAGTCAGGAGCTCTCTTAAAGGGCCGGGGCCCCTGATTACATCACCTGCTGCAGCCCACTGGGATATTTCTCAGTATCCTGGTGGACTGTTCAGACCTGGCTGCGGGCAGGGGGTCCACAGGGCAGCTGCTTTGGGCCCCCTAGGAGCAATTGGGCCCGGGGCAGCTGCCCTGTTTGCCCCTTGTTAAAGACGGCCCTGTTTACACAGCAGAGTATGTGCATAGTGGTTGCAGTGTGTGCTTGTATAATGGATGCAGTGTGTGTGTTTGTGTAGTAGATGCAGTGTGTGTGTACGTTTGTGGGGTTGGACATGGACTGTGGGGGTGAGCAGTTTTTTAAAATGTATAATTAAGTTTATTCCCCCCTCACTGCCCCTTACTGGTAGCCATGGAGGAGGGACATTAGATTCCTGGGTGGTCCAGTGCCACAGCAGCTTTCTTGTATAGTCAATAGACTTCTGAAGAGCCTCCATTTTTACCCTCCTGCAGGCAGCAGATCCTCTCCCTCTTTCGTGATCCTGCCATGCGTGCTGGGTTGGAGTGTTACCGTGGTAACCCGTGGCAACACTGTGACAGCCGGTGCTCACGAGGGTTGTTATCGGAGGTGGAACTTGGTGTCTCCAGGACCCCCATGTCAATATAGACGCATGGTAGATGCATATATATATAGACACGCACATTGTGGTTATAAGGACCGCAGGTGACCCAGGCCTTTTACAGCTGTATTGGTTGAGCCTGTACCCCCTGATGGCTATAGGGCTTCTACACAATCTGCAGTAGCAGCCACAAAACCTTCAACTGTACAGATTGTTTAAGCCTGTACTGTAACTGTGCATGCTGAATGTGGGCAAGTCCATGGATATTAACATACTAATGGTATTTCTAGACATTTAAATTTCCTATGAATACCCATGCACATGTTAACTGACTATCTTTATTTATTGTTTTTGCCACACTGAGGCTTTGTGACAAAAAAAAAAATACTTCATTGGTAATGCTGAAATAACAGAAAATATACTACATTCCATATAATCTCTAATACATCTTTATCCCTCCGTCTAACGAGAACAAGGTGCCTTGTCTACTGATTGGGATCTGGACTTGTACACATTATAGCATCTCTCCATTCACTATGTCAGAAGGGTTATCCAGGATCAATAACAGCGGGTGCTGCTTAACCAAACTTTATTATATTTTGACTCACAAGCACACATCACTAGGCGACTGAAATAATTTGACAAATAATTTTTTTAATAATAATTTTGATTTAAAATTTGCAATTTAGGTTTAAATCTGTTACTTTATTACTGAATGAAGCCTCAAGTGTCCATTCAGATTCTTTTCATTTGAAAGAGAAAATAAACTTAAATATATAACCAAGGCTGGCTGTTTCTAAACTCACAAATGTTGGATGAACAAAAAGATCTGTGGGATGAAACCTGTACAGATAATCTAGCAGCTGTGCTGTCGTACATGCAAGTCACATGTTCTGTGAAGAGATGAAAGGCTTTCATCCCGCTGCATACCCCCTTGTCTGTCGCAGTCCATAGACTTTACTTGGCACCTTATTTAAAACACAGGATCCTTGACCATCCAGACTGCATCTTATCACTAACTGTCAATAATAATAAAAATAATAATAAAAATAATAATAATAAAAAAATTATAATAATATATATATATTATTATTATTATTTTGTATGTGTGCAATATGTGTGCATGAATGCGGCAAACATTTGAAAGACTGTTTAGTGTTAGGATTTTGCTCTATTGGACTTCGAAACTCTGTTGTACATTTTCAAATGTGGGGGACTTGGAGAAAATATTTGATAATCTACAACTCCTCCAAAGCAGACTTACTTTGAAGATTTTTTATTGTAGCAGTGCCTGGTTTAACCATATGTGGATTTTATTGCTCAGATATAAATATATCACATATTCACTATATTGATTTAAATGAAGGTATAGAGTAATACAGAAAAACAATATTCTCCTGGTATTTCTACAATATTATTTTATAAATATATTTGCTTAATATATTATTATTATTATTATTGCCATTTATATAGCGCCAACAGATTCTGTAGCGCTTTACAATATCATGAGAGGGGATTTAACTATAAATAGGACAATTACAAAAACACTTACGGGAACAATAGGTTGAAGAGGACCCTGCTCAATCGAGCTTACAGTCTATATATAGAATGTTTGTGTTCGGACAAAACCTATTTTCTCTTGATATTCACACTTTTATGCCCTCTGCAGCTTTATGGATAAGCATCATTTAGTTTTGGTATTTTATAAAAACTGGCTAATTCTGTAATGTTTGGGGAATTAGATAATAGGGAAGGCCCAGGGGTGTCATTTGCAAAACTTCTTTAATACATTTAGTAATTTAATGGAAATGTATTTACACATTTCATTTTAAATTTAAAAAAAACAAAAAAAACAGAGGAGTTTATTCAATAAATGGTATTAGTGGATGGTAAACCAGATTGTAAAATGTAGGTTGCTATAGCTGGACTATAATTCCGCCGGAGTTTTTGTTTTTTAAAATCAGAACCTTTTGCCTAAATTTAGCAATTTGGCTTTCAACATAATTAATTATTTAGTGAATAACCCCGGAAATAATCATCCCTTTTTGAACGTGTCACAAACATTTTAACAACATGTTATAGTGAAACTGATAGTGCCAAGCTCAATTTTACACTATGGAGGCCATGTCATGTTAATGCACATTGTGATAATGGAGCACTGGTGCAAAAAGGCCCAACATTCATCACACTCTTAATAAGGTAAATGAATAACCAGTTAGATTTAATGGCTTTTCTGTGTGGAGATTAAATCCAAGACTGACATTTGTATGTGAGCATGAAAGGGTTAATTTGAATTCCACCCTCTGATTTTTATCCATATAATACAGGAATTATTGCTTTGTTGAGAGGGCATTTTTAATGATGTACACAAGTGTCAAATCCACCGAGAAGGCTTAAAAAAAATAATAAAAATGAATGTTTAAGTAATCTCTTTTTTTTAAAGATGTAAACAATAAGCAGGTGTGTTTAGCTGCCTATCGCTTTAAATATGTATTTTCTACTGCGGGAGCCCATATATTCATATTGTGTCTCTACTGACATTTTTGTTTGATTTTTTTTTTTTTCTACATTACCTCTCTTTGTGTTTTAATCCAGCATCCTTTGGATGTAATTAAATACCTCTCATAAATGTTTAATGTCTTCTCTTTGCTTTGAGTTTATTACAGCTGTAATAAAAGACAATTTTGAGACTGGTCCCACGGGCATCCTTCTTTTCTTGTAGCAAAAGCCCCTGGCATTTTGGCACCGCATGGTCACACAGGATATTGAGTTTATCTTGTTACCTTGTTCATACACAGAAGGTTGGGAGTATCACCCTTTGACATTTCATTTTAGTAGGATAACTAAACATCAGAATTATATGGGACCAAAATTATCTCTTATAAATGAGTGAAATATATATATTTGGCCAAAATGTTGGCAAATTCTCTGCCAAACTTGTAACTAAGCAATTTTTACCTAAATATTCAGTATTGAATTCAACAAAATGCACTGCTTTTGTACTACGTATTGACTGAAGAATACAGTGCAAATGTAAAACGTTCTATAAAATTTTGTCTTTTTATAATGTAACAATATTAGTAATTATTTTGTATTATTCCCTGTCTGGTTTCAAACACAACCTCTACTCTTAGGAACCTAAGCATGCTAATCTGGAACTGTAAATCATACAGAAGTCAGGATTTCCCTGATATTTCACAAAAAGCAGACAACATACATCCATAGATCTCCATAGCTTTGTAATAACTGCAATTTATAACACTCAAAAAAAAAATGATCGTCCTTGCAGTATTATATGTTAACTCTGACCCTTACCTTCAATTAGTAACTGTAATAAAACTTGTAAATCTTGTGTTATTAGTTAATTTCCAAGAGTTGAACTTGCAGTGTATGTGTACAGATTAAGTTTCCCAGAGGTGCCCAAAGCACAGAGTTCCACGCATCCTCAGTGTCCCATTTTTAGAAGAATAATCCCTATTTTAGATCCTTCTTATATCTATTCACACCCTGAAAATGAAAGTGTCCTTCTTTGTCAATTTGTAATGTTTGAAGGTATTGAGTTTTTAGCTGTAGTCAACAAAGAAGCAAACGCATTCACAGAGGAGCCATGTAGCGGAGCTCCGGTGCTCAGCCTGAGTATCTCGCTTTTCTCCTTTCTTTTTTCCCGCAGTATATCTAGAGAAATTATAGTAGCTCTATCTCAGAACACCCAAACATTGGTCATACTGGCTACTAAAAAAGACTTAACATACCCCATTTGCAATACCTTGGGTTGTCTACTTTTGCAAATGGTATGCAATCATAGGAGTAAATCTTATTCCCGGGCTACCATAAGGTCTCAAAGGCAACATAACCAATCTGGCAAAATTCTATGTGAAAAAAACAGAAATGCAAGCCTTATATTTGACCCTGTAACTTTAAAAAAAAAAAAAAAAAAAACATAAAACCTGTACATGGGGGTACAATTATGCTCGGGAGAGTTCGCTAAATACAAATATCAGTGTTTCAAAACAGTAAAACGTATCACAACAACTATATCGTCAGTGAAAGTGTGTTTGAAAAATAAAAGAAATTTCACTTTCACTGATGATAATTGTTGTTTTAAAACACTAATATTTGTGTTTAGCGAAGTCTCCCGAGTAAATCAGTACACCCCATGTACAGGTTTTATAGTGTCTTGGCAAGTTACAGGGTTAAATAGAGGGCTTGCGAACCAAATTCTTTGGACTTTCTGCCTGGGTTGTCAGGCAAGTCCCTCAATTTGTAATTAATTAAATGACTTAATTATGTAAAAATATTATATAAATATATATGTAGAATTTAAATTCTATATGTATATATATATATATAAAAAAATTATTTATGTATAGCTATATGTGTATATATATATATATGTATATATATGTATAGATATATAGATACATACATGCATTTATAACGTCATTCTAAATGTATTTTGATTTAAATATATATGCATATTAATATCAAAATACAGTTAGAACAAAACAGGTGTATCATTTTTTTTATTAATTATTTCATTTTATTTTTTCCATTTTTAAAATGTATTTATTAATTATTATTTTTTTTCATTTTTAAAATGTATTTATTAATTATTTTTATTATATATATATATATATATATATATATATAAATAAAATAAAAATAATTAATAAATACATTTTAAAAATGAAAACAAATAAAATGTTATAGTTTATATATATATATGAGAAAAGCCACACCAAATCATAAATTAACTCTTTAAGATACTTCCCTGAGTGACCACTGTGACTTTTAATTAATAAAAGTTATTATTTCTTATTCACAGTTTATTTATAAGAAATGGTTATGTCAGGGTTTTATCATTCTTTACTATAATCTTACTGCAAGACTTTGTCGCACCCTCCAGGGTCATTTTGGTCATGCCTGTAAATGTATCCTTCCTTACTAATGAGGTAAATTCATACAATAAACCCCTTGTCCTTGAGGTCACCATGTACTACATGTGGTGCTATATTCTGTATGGAAAGGGTAATCTTTTTGTAGTTTTTGATTTCTTTGAGGTCTAATCCATATTTATAACTGTCGGCTATTGTTTAATAATAATTTAACCAGGTTGGTCTTTCATACTACATATTTCACATAAAACCTAATGTTATATAGTGATGTCGCAAACACGAAATTTTCGGTTCGCGAACGGCGAACGGGAACTTCCGCAAACGTTCACGAACCGGCGAACCGTGCAAACCTGCCATTGACTTCAATGGGCAGGCGAATTTTAAAACCCACAGGGACTCTTTCTAGCCCAAAAAGTGATGGAAAAGTTGTTTCAAGGGGACTAACACCTGGACTGTGGCATGCCGGAGGGGGATCCATGGCAAAACTCCCATGGAAAATTACACAGTTGATGCAGAGTCTGGTTTTAATACATAAAGGGCATAAATCACCTAACATTCCTAAATCACAATGGATATGGATTGACACCTGACATATGACATATTGACACCTTGACATATGGATTGACACCTGTCCTCAGAGACCCTGATTCACACTGACACAGAGCAGAATAGGGACTGTTCACCCTACATAGGGTCACTTGGCAGGTATGGATTGACACCTGTCCTCAGAGACCATGATACACACTGACACAGAGCAGAATAGAGACGGTTCCCCCTACATAAGGTCACTTGGCAGATATTGATTGACACCTGTCCTCAGAGACCATGATACACACTGACACAGAGCAGAATAGAGACTGTTCCCCCTACATAGGGTCACTTGGCAGATATGGATTGACACCTGTCCTAAGGATCCCTGATACACACTGATACAGAGCAGAATAGGGACTGTTCCCCCTACATAGGGTCACTTGGCAGGTATGGATTGACACCTGTCCTCAGAGACCATGATACACACTGACACAGAGCAGAATAGAGACTATTCCCCCTACATAGGGTCACTTGGCAGATATGGATTGACACCTGTCCTCAGAGCCCCTGATACACACTGACACAGAGCAGAATAGAGACTGTTCCCCCTACATAGGGTCACTTGGCAGATATGGATTGACACCTGTCCTCAGAGACCATGATACACACTGACACAGAGCAGAATAGAGACTGTTCCCCCTACATAGGGTCACTTGGCAGATATGGATTGACACCTGTCCTCAGAGACCATGATACACACTGACACAGAGCAGAATAGAGACTGTTCCCCCTACATAGGGTCACTTGGCAGATATGGATTGACACCTGTCCTAAAGATCCCTGATACACACTGATACAGAGCAGAATAGGGACTGTTCCCCCTACATAGGGTCACTTGGCAGATATGGATTGACACCTGTCCTCAGAGATCATGATACACACTGACACAGAGCAGAATAGAGACTGTTCCCCCTACATAGGGTCACTTGGCAGGTATGGATTGACACCTGTCCTCAGAGACCATGATACACACTGACACAGAGCAGAATAGAGACTGTTCCCCCTACATAGGGTCACTTGGCAGATATGGATTGACACCTGTCCTCAGAGACCATGATACACACTGACACAGAGCAGAATAGAGACTGTTCCCCCTACATAGGGTCACTTGGCAGATATGGATTGACACCTGTCCTAAAGATCCCTGATACACACTGATACAGAGCAGAATAGGGACTGTTCCCCCTACATAGGGTCACTTGGCAGATATGGATTGACACCTGTCCTCAGAGATCATGATACACACTGACACAGAGCAGAATAGAGACTGTTCCCCCTACATAGGGTCACTTGGCAGGTATGGATTGACACCTGTCCTCAGAGACCATGATACACACTGACACAGAGCAGAATAGAGACTGTTCCCCCTACATAGGGTCACTTGGCAGATATGGATTGACACCTGTCCTCAGAGACCATGATACACACTGACACAGAGCAGAATATAAACTGTTCCCCCTACATAGGGTCGCTTGGCAGATATTGATTGACACCTGTCCTCAGAGACCATGATACACACTGACACAGAGCAGAATAGAGACTGTTCCCCCTACATAGGGTCACTTGGCAGATATGGATTGACACCTGTCCTAAGGATCCCTGATACACACTGATACAGAGCAGAATAGGGACTGTTCCCCCTACATAGGGTCACTTGGCAGATATGGATTGACACCTGTCCTCAGAGCCCCTGATACATACTGACACAGAGCAGAATAGAGACTGTTCCCCCTACATAGGGTCACTTGGCAGATATGGATTGACACCTGTCCTCAGAGACCATGATACACACTGACACAGAGCAGAATAGAGACTGTTCCCCCTACATAGGGTCACTTGGCAGATATGGATTGACACCTGTCCTCAGAGACCATGATACACACTGACACAGAGCAGAATAGAGACTGTTCACCCTACATAGGGTCACTTGGCAGATATGGATTGACACCTGTCCTAAGGATCCCTGATACACACTGATACAGAGCAGAATAGGGACTGTTCCCCCTACATAGGGTCACTTGGCAGATATGGATTGACACCTGTCCTCAGAGATCATGATACACACTGACACAGTGCAGAATAGAGACTGTTCCCCCTACATAGGGTCACTTGGCAGGTATGGATTGACACCTGTCCTCAGAGACCATGATACACACTGACACAGAGCAGAATAGAGACTGTTCCCCCTACATACGGTCACTTTGCAGATATGGATTGACACCTGTCCTCAGAGCCCCTGATACACACTGACACAGTGCAGAATAGAGACTGTTCCCCCTACATAGGGTCACTTGGCAGATATGGATTGACACCTGTCCTAAGGATCCCTGATACACACTGATACAGAGCAGAATAGGGACTGTTCCCCCTACATAGGGTCACTTGGCAGGTATGGATTGACACCTGTCCTCAGAGACCATGATACACACTGACACAGAGCAGAATAGAGACTATTCCCCCTACATAGGGTCACTTGGCAGATATGGATTGACACCTGTCCTCAGAGCCCCTGATACACACTGACACAGAGCAGAATAGAGACTGTTCCCCCTACATAGGGTCACTTGGCAGATATGGATTGACACCTGTCCTCAGAGACCATGATACACACTGACACAGAGCAGAATAGAGACTGTTCCCCCTACATAGGGTCACTTGGCAGATATGGATTGACACCTGTCCTCAGAGACCATGATACACACTGACACAGAGCAGAATAGAGACTGTTCCCCCTACATAGGGTCACTTGGCAGATATGGATTGACACCTGTCCTAAAGATCCCTGATACACACTGATACAGAGCAGAATAGGGACTGTTCCCCCTACATAGGGTCACTTGGCAGATATGGATTGACACCTGTCCTCAGAGATCATGATACACACTGACACAGAGCAGAATAGAGACTGTTCCCCCTACATAGGGTCACTTGGCAGGTATGGATTGACACCTGTCCTCAGAGACCATGATACACACTGACACAGAGCAGAATAGAGACTGTTCCCCCTACATAGGGTCACTTGGCAGATATGGATTGACACCTGTCCTCAGAGACCATGATACACACTGACACAGAGCAGAATATAAACTGTTCCCCCTACATAGGGTCGCTTGGCAGATATTGATTGACACCTGTCCTCAGAGACCATGATACACACTGACACAGAGCAGAATAGAGACTGTTCCCCCTACATAGGGTCACTTGGCAGATATGGATTGACACCTGTCCTAAGGATCCCTGATACACACTGATACAGAGCAGAATAGGGACTGTTCCCCCTACATAGGGTCACTTGGCAGATATGGATTGACACCTGTCCTCAGAGCCCCTGATACATACTGACACAGAGCAGAATAGAGACTGTTCCCCCTACATAGGGTCACTTGGCAGATATGGATTGACACCTGTCCTCAGAGACCATGATACACACTGACACAGAGCAGAATAGAGACTGTTCCCCCTACATAGGGTCACTTGGCAGATATGGATTGACACCTGTCCTCAGAGACCATGATACACACTGACACAGAGCAGAATAGAGACTGTTCACCCTACATAGGGTCACTTGGCAGATATGGATTGACACCTGTCCTAAGGATCCCTGATACACACTGATACAGAGCAGAATAGGGACTGTTCCCCCTACATAGGGTCACTTGGCAGATATGGATTGACACCTGTCCTCAGAGATCATGATACACACTGACACAGTGCAGAATAGAGACTGTTCCCCCTACATAGGGTCACTTGGCAGGTATGGATTGACACCTGTCCTCAGAGACCATGATACACACTGACACAGAGCAGAATAGAGACTGTTCCCCCTACATACGGTCACTTTGCAGATATGGATTGACACCTGTCCTCAGAGCCCCTGATACACACTGACACAGTGCAGAATAGAGACTGTTCCCCCTACATAGGGTCACTTGGCAGATATGGATTGACACCTGTCCTCAGAGACCATGATACACACTGACACAGAGCAGAATAGAGACTGTTTCCCCTACATGGGGTCACTTGGCAGATATGGATTGACACCTGTCCTAAGGATCCCTGATACACACTGACACAGAGCAGAATAGGGACTGTTACCCCTACATAGGGTCACTTGGCAGATATGGATTGACACCTGTCTTCAGAGACCTAATTGTGTAATAATGGTAATACCTATTATATAATATTGGCAGGGGCGAGGATATTCCCTCTAAATAGATGGGTATAGGCAGAGAGTATGGAGAACGGAGTGATAAAGTGTCAATAAGGTGATATAAAGTTAAATGTATCACAGACACACAGCCACCCTGGATAGGTAGAAGGGCTATAAAGACTCAGAGAGGTCTAAGAAGAATCCTCTAAACTAGCCCTAATCTCCTTAAACACCTTCAAGGGTGTTCTAAGCTAAAGCTCAATCTAAACGATTTACCATCACAGATGCTTGCTGGGAATAACAGTGGGCAAGACAAAGAGTGGGTCTAAGTGTCCATAGTGCAGTAAAGTGTCCCTAGTGAAGTGAAAAAGAGAATAACGAGCTGGCGCCCAAGAGAATAACGAGCTGGCACCCTATCAGGGGACGTGTATATGGCATCGATTGTAGGAACCGGGAGATGGAAAAAGATGCTTGGTCGGTCCTCCTACTTCAAATTTGGGGCACTCTTCGCAGGGCACGCTCCAGGAAGAAAACAAATGGTATGATGTCACTGATGGTGCCTTCAGTGCGACTGACTAGGTTTGTCACCTCCTCAAAAGGACGCATGAGCCTACAGGCATTGCACATGAGCGTCCAGTAACGTGGCAAAAAGATTCCTAGCTCCCCAGAGGCTGTCCTAGCACCCCGGTCATACAAATATTCATTAACGGCTTTTTATTGTTGGAGCAGGCGGTCGAACATTAGGAGTGTTGAATTCCAACGTGTCGGGCTGTCGCAAATCAAACGCCTCACTGGCATGTTGTTTCGCCACTGGATAGCTGCAAAGTGTGCCATGGCCGTGTAGGAATGCCTGAAATGGCCACACACCTTCCTGGCCTGCTTCAGGACGTCCTGTAAGCCTGTGTACTTATGCACAAAGCGTTGTACGATCAGATTACACACATGTGCCATGCACGGCACATGTGTCAACTTGCCCAACTTCAATGCCGCCAACAAATTTGTTCCGTTGTCAAAACCACTTTGCCAATATCCAGTTGTTGCGGAGTCAGCCACTTTTACACCTGTGCGTTCAGGGCGGACAGGAGTGCTTGTTCGGTGTGACTCTCTGCTTTCAAGCAAGTCAAACCCAAGACGGCGTGACACTGCCGTATCCGGGATGTGGAATAGTACCTGGGAGCTGGGGGGGTGCCGTTGATGTGGAGCAAGACGCAGCAGCAGAAGAGGACTCAGCCGAGGAGGTTATGGAAGAGGATGGAGTAGGAGGAGTAGAGAAGGTGGCAGCAGGCCTGCCTGCAAGTCGTGGCGGTGTCACCAACTCCTCTGCAGAGCCACGCATTCCATGCTTGGCAGCCATCAGCAGGTTTACCCAATGTGCAGTGTAGGTGATATACCTGCCCTGACCATGCTTTGCAGAACAGGTATCAGTGGTCAGATGGACCCTTGCCCCAACACTGTGTGCCAGACATGCTATTACTTCCTTTTGTACAATCGAGTACAGGTTGGGGATTGCCTTTTGTGCAAAGAAATTTCGTCCGGATACCTTCCACTGCGGTATCCCAATAGTCACAAATGTTTTGAATGCCTCATACTCCACCAGCTTGTATAGTAAAAGCTGGTGGGCTAATAGTTCAGACAAGCCAGCTGTCAGACGCTGGGCAAGGGGGTGACTTTCTGACATTGGCTTAATACGCTCAAACCAGTCCTTGACAGACACCTGACTGTGGGCAGATGAGCGGGAACTGCTCAAGGAGAGAGACGGAGTGGCGGATGGTTGAGAGGGGGCAAGGAGGACAGCAGTGGTTGACGTGGCTGAAGATGCTGGACCAGGAGGAGGATGGCGGCTTTGAGTTTGTGTGCTGCTTGTGTTGATCCCATAGGTGTTTGTGATGTGCGATCATGTGCCTACACAAAGCAGTTGTACCTAGGTGGGTGTTGGACTTCCCACGACTCAGTTTCTTTTGGCACAGGTTGTAAATGGCATCGCTGTTGTCAGAGGCAGACACACAAAAAAATGCCACACTGCTGAGCTCTGCAATGACGGCATTCTGGTGGTGGACACAGCATGCATTGATTGGCGTGCTGTCGGGCTGACCCCGGGTGCCGATGCATGCTGTCTGACTGTGCCACTAGCTCCTTGCGACGACCTCCACCTGCTTCCAACTTGTCTCCTCCTCTCTGTCTCCCCATCTGAACTTTCACCCTGTTCTTCTTCTTGCCGAGCGGGCACCCACGTGACATCCATGGACACATCGTCATCATCAACCGCTTTACTTGTATCTGACAACTCAGCAAAGGAAGCAGCAGCGGGTACATCATCATCATCACACCGTACGTCCATGTGTGTAATGCTGCCTGCCTGGGACATATCCCTGTTATCTACATTGTGGCGAAACCAACCTCGCCACTGAGCATTGGAGAGGCCTGTTTGCCCGCCTCCTGCCCGCTGACTATGGCCCTTGGACATATTGCACTTTAAAAACTACATTTGGGCATGTTTTATTTTATATTGGGCTGCTGCTGGCCCTTTAAGAACTGTCTGGGGCCATATTGAGACTTTGGGTAACAATACCCTTTAAGACTATGGCCCCTGGAAGGTATTACCTGTTAAAGACTCTTTTAGCAGATTGGATTTTATAAGACTGTCCCTTTAAATAATTTGGAACAGTGCTGCAGCTTTAAATGGGCACTTCGGATGCAGCCGAAGTGCCGAAGTAGTCGAAGTGGCCGCCATTCGACAAACGAACACGTGGCGGCGGCCATCTTTGTTCATTCGAACGAGGTCAGCGGTATGTGTAGCCAAATTCATGGAACTGAAATCGGCTACACATTTTACCGAATACCGCTGACCCTTACCTTCTCCTACACTTTGTTTTTCAGCTCCGTTCGAAATGGGACTTAGTCGTTTTTTCGCATGAAATTGACCGGCCGCACAGCCCAAATCTAAGGAACTGTTTTGGGCAGGAAATTGTGCTTGCGGTCGGTCTTAAAGGGACCTCCAGCTAACTTTTGATCCGTTGGAGGGATTTGGCTGATTTTTGGAAGTGTTTATGTTTGAAGTGTGCTTTATGGAGATTGCATGTATAGTTTGAAAGTTACAGTGTATGTGTGGAAAGTATATTTTAAACTGTATGCATAATGGGATTATGTGTCACACTAAGGGGAGGGGATGTGTGGGATGTAACATCTATGTCATTGGTTATTTTATGCCTCCCCCTGGGTGTGGCCTGTATGTGTGAGTTGGAAATAAAAGCCAGGCTGGATGAGCCAGTCCAGAGTTCCTGCTTAACCCTCAAAGCGATGTGTCGTCTCGTTCTTTGGGGGAATTGGATTGTATGCTGACTGCCAGGAGTGTAAGCTGATGTCTGCTTTTCTTGTTCAGCTGTTCCAGTGTACGTGTGGTTCCAGTCGGGAGAGTGGTGTTTGCAGTAGCTGCCTGTGCATCTGGAAAGGGGGATATCGCCTAAACTGGGTTTTATCCTCTTGTAAGTGAAACGGTCCGTTACATACATCCTCTGGCAATAATGGTTGCGCATCACTCATTTCTTCAAACGGATGTGTAAATAACTCCTCTGACATACCAAGTGAAGCGGCTGTGGTGCTAGTGTTGGTGGTGGCGGCAGGCGGGTGAGTGGTATCTTGAGAGGTGCACGACGCTAAGCTGGAGGAGGATGGTGCGTCAAGGTTCCGAGCTGAACCTGTAGTAGATTGGGTGTCCTGTGTTTGCCAGTCAACTATGTTCTCAGAACTTTTCAAGTTCAGGGTACGTGGCCTCTGAAAACTGGGCATTATTCTAGGGCCAAAGGGAATCACAGCACCACGACCACGATGGCCCCTGCGGGGTGGCCTGCCTCTGCCTGTCATTTTTTTGGGGATTAGTGGTACTATGCGTGCAAGCTACTGTGAGACCAGATATGAGTGGCAATGTGCACTGGCAGAGGTTGGCAGAGTACACGATGTAGGCCTGACACCCGCTTGAAGACAACTAACTGCTATTCAATCTATAACAGTGAAAAACTTTTTTTCTTTTTAAATGCACGCTATAGTGACACCAGATATGAGTGGCAAAGTGCACTTGAAGAATTTGGCAGAGTACACGCTGAAGGCCTGACACCTACTGGAAGTACACTGACTGCTATTAGCTTACAGTGAAAAACTTTTTTGCTTTTTAAAGGCACGCTATAGTGACACCAGATATGAGTGGCAAAGTGCACTTGAAGAGGTTGGCAGAGTACACGCTGAAGGCCTGACACCTACTTGAAGTACACTGACTGCTATTAGCTTACAGTGAAAAACTTTTTTGCTTTTTAAAGGCATGCTATTTTGACACCAGATATGAGTGGCAAAGTGCACGCTGAAGGCCTGACACCCGCTTGAAGGACACTGACTACTATTGGCTTACAGCGAAAACCTTTTTTGCTTTTTAAAGGCACGCTATAGTGACACCAGATATGAGTGGCAAAGTGCACTTGTAGAGGTTGGCAGAGTACATGCTGAAGGCCTGACACCCACTTGAAGTACTCTGACTGCTATTAGCTTACAGTGAAAAACTTTTTTGCTTTTTAAAGGCACGCTATTGTGACACCAGATATGAGTGGCAAAGTGGACGCTGAAGGCCTGACACCCGCTTTAAGGACACTGACTGCTATTAGCTTACAGTGAAAAACGTTTTTGCTTTTTAAAGGCACGCTATAGTGACACCAGATATGAGTGGCAAAGTGCACTTGCAGAGGTTGGCAGAGTACACGCTGAAGGCCTGACACCCACTTGAAGTACACTGACTGCTATTAGCTTACAGTGAAAAACTTTTTTGCTTTTTAAAGGCACGCTATAGTGACACCAGATATGAGTGGCAAAGTGCACTTGAAGAGGTTGGCAGAGTACACGCTGAAGGCCTGACATCTACTTGAAGTACACTGACTGCTATTAGCTTACAGTGAAAAACTTTTTTGCTTTTTAAAGGCACGCTATTGTGACACCAGATATGAGTGGCAAAGTGGACGCTGAAGGCCTGACACCCGCTTTAAGGACACTGACTGCTATTAACTTACAGTGAAAAACGTTTTTGCTTTTTAAAGGCACGCTATAGTGACACCAGATATGAGTGGCAAAGTGCACTTGCAGAGGTTGGCAGAGTACACGCTGAAGGCCTGACACCCACTTGAAGTACACTGACTGCTATTAGCTTACAGTGAAAAACTTTTTTGCTTTTTAAAGGCACGCTATTGTGACACCAGATATGAGTGGCAAAGTGGACGCTGAAGGCCTGACACCCGCTTTAAGGACACTGACTGCTATTAGCTTACAGTGAAAAACTTTTTTGCTTTTTAAAGGCACGCTATAGTGACACCAGATATGAGTGGCAAAGTGCACTTGCAGAGGTTGGCAGAGTACACGCTGAAGGCCTGACACCCACTTGAAGGACACTGACTGCTATTAGCTTATAGTGAAAAACTTTTTTGCTTTTTAAAGACACGCTATTGTGACACCATATATGAGTGGCAAAGTGCACTTGCAGAGGTTGGCAGAGTACACGCTGAAGGCCTGACACCCAGACGCTTGCAGACAACTAACTGCTATTCAATCTATTACAGTGAAAACAATTTTTTTGTTTTTAAATGCAAGCTTAAGCTATTGTGACACCACATATGAGTGGTGGCACTGGGCAAGTGGGCACAGTATCCACTGTGAGCCTGACACAGAAGCTGGCAGACAACTAACTGCTATTCAATCTATTACAGTGAAAAACATTTTTTTGTTTTTAAATGCAAGCTTAAGCTATTGTGACACCAGATATGAGGGGTGGCACTGGGTAAGTGGGCACAGTATCCACTGTGAGCCTGACACAGAAGCTGGCAGACAACTAACTGCTATTCAATCTATTACAGTGAAAAAAAATTTTTTTAAATGCAAGCTTAAGCTATTGTGACACCAGATATGAGTGGTGGCACTGGGCACGTGGGCACAGTATCCACTGTGAGCCTGACACAGAAGCTGGCAGACAACTAACTGCTATTCAATCTATTACAGTGAAAAACATGTGTTTTTTTAAATGCAAGCTTAAGCTATTGTGACACCAGATACGAGTGGTGGCACTGGGCAAGTGGGCACAGTATCCACTGTGAGCCTGACACAGAAGCTGGCAGACAACTAACTGCTATTCAATCTATTACAGTGAAAAACATTTTTTGTTTTTAAATGCAAGCTTAAGCTATTGTGACACCAGATATGAGTGGTGGCACTGGGCAAGTGGGCACAGTATCCACTGTGAGCCTGACACAGAAGCTGGCAGACAACTAACTGCTATTCAATCTATTACAGTGAAAAAAAATTGTTTTTAAATGCAAGCTTAAGCTATTGTGACACCAAATATGAGTGGTGGCACTGGGCAAGTGGGCACAGTATCCACTGTGAGCCTCACACAGAAGCTGGCAGGCAGGCAACTGCTCTTCTATTACAGTGAAAAATTTTTTTTTAAATCTAAAGCTTAAGCTATTGTCAAAACAGATATGAGTGGTGGCACTGGGCAAGTGGGCACAGTATCCACTGTGAGCCTGACACAGAAGCTGGCAGACAACTAACTGCTATTCTATCTATTACAGTGAAAAAAATTTTTGTTTTTAAATGCAAGCTTAAGCTATTGTGACACCAGATATGAGTGGTGGCACTGGGCAAGTGGACACAGTATCCACTGTGAGCCTGACACAGAAGCTGGCAGGCAGGCAACTGCAATTACATTACACAGAAGAAAAAAAAAGCAGACTGATGTTCTAGCCCTAAAAAGGGCTTTTTGGGGTGCTGTCCTTACAGCAGAGATCAGATGAGTCCTTCAGGACTGTAGTGGACACTGAATACCCTAGCCTAGCTATCAATTTCCCTATCAAATGAGCAGCAGCTACACTTTCCCTCTGCTCTCTAAGAATGCAGCTTCAGAATGAATCTAAAATGGATGCTGGGAGGGAGGTGGGAGGGTCTGGAAGGGAGGGTCTGCTGCTAATTTGCTGGAATGTGTCTGCTGACCGTGAGGCACAGGGTCAAAATTTACTCAATGATGACGAATAGGGGGCGGATCGAACCGCGCATGTGTCCGCCCGCCGTGGCGAACGCGAGCCCGCTATGTTCGCCAGGAACTATTCGCCAGCGAACAGTTGGGTACATCACTAATGTTATATGATCATTTACCTCTTTGATGTTTATGTGATGGAGTATTAGGTCAGTATTTTAATAAGGTGATTATATTTATATATTAAATTAATTCTGACCTTCCTTCAATACACCAGACTTGGCTAGTCAGGCATTTTACCATTGTATCATTGGGTTAATGTACATTGAATAAATTGTAACTGATCAGAGTACCAATTGTTAGAAAGAGGGAAGCTAGCGGAGGTATCTGACTGAATAACAATTTTCGCAACAGTTGACATTCACTAAATAATGTGCCATTGCCAAAAATACAGTATAGTATTAAAAGCATAAATTACAGTGATAACTGTGCAATTATTATTAAAGTGTCATTACCTAACGAACGTTGGTGGCGACTACCCTAACTTGTGTAGTGCTGCACAAATGTGAGAACTTATTTTATTTTGACCTTATTACTTTAAATATAATACATTTGTACTCCTTTCTATTTTAACAAGTACTTTGTACATGTCTACACTCCCTGCTTTAGTTTTCATGCCTGACTGTATTTGAGTGGAATCGAGGACACCAGCCACTCTCTAATAGTTTTGTGGGAAAGGCTAAAGACTGTCTTGTTAAAGACATCTATAAATGGTCTTGAAATAAGCATTGTGTCGTGTTTCAGTATTTGCATATGACACAGAACTCTGTAAACAAAAGAGAAAAACATGTGCAAGGTGCTATAAGTGATATATGTATATTAGTGCTTAAATAAGAACAAACGGATATATAAAAGTGCTACCCCAATACTCCAACAAAAAAGAGTAAAACATTAAATATATGTATACCAGTTACAAAAAACCTTTAGTGCACAAGTGAAAAATTGGTATACAAACCTATTCAGTTTTCTTGGTACCGCACTATAAACATAAGATACCTATAAAAACTGAAAGATACCACATAGTGTGAACTGTAAACATATATAGCAAAGGGGTGGGGTGGAATGTCACTCACATTCTCCAGAGCCATACCAGTCTCTGTATACAGGGCTCAAGCTCATCAGTTCTCCAGATGAAATACAGAAAGATTCAATGGATTCTCAAAAAATCTGTCCACTAGTAGGAAACAGAGTAGTGTATATAAAAACACGTACATAACAAATGGATAAATTAAAAAAAAAATAGGTAGCATCAATAGTCCCAACAAATGTCATCTTTCATCTAATAGCAAGACTTCTTCAGGACAGTGTCCCCTTTTGGGGGTAATTGCCAATGGCCATGGCCAAATAACTATTTAGGCTGACATAGGTATTCGCTCACAAGCCGGTCTGGCAATCATACTTTACTTTAACCCCTTAAGGACCAAACTTCTGGAATAAAAGGGAATCATGACATGTCACACATGTCATTCATGTGTCCTTAAGGGGTTAAAGTAAAGTCCTTCAAAATGGCCATTGTGGCCCTTCAGACATTTGCTCAGTTCTACCTATGACCTGGTTGGGTTACACAGCATTTAATGTATAATATTGCTTAAAAAAAAAAAAGTAGGAATACTAGAAATCTATTTTGCAATAAAATATTTGAATTGTTAAATAAAATGGAAAAAAAAAACTATATTATTTTAAATTAGAATTCCTAAACTTTTTTTTTTTTTTTAATACTGCATGCCTAGGTATCTGCATTGGCATATGTGTACAGAAGAAATCTATTTCATTATAAATATTTAAACGTCATATCTGAATTATCTTACTTTTAATTTGAAATAATAATAAAATCTAAAAAAAACTGCACACATGAGCAAGTTAAAATAAATAAAATGAAATAAAGAGCTGTGAGCGACTCGTATTTTTGGTATAGTAATGAAATCGTGCATTAAAGATGTTAGAATTAAACGTAGGTAAGAATACAGCGCAATTAATGTTTTTACTGCTCTAATACCATTTTAATGTAAGTTTTTAATTAATTCATGTTGATCTCAGAAAAACAGAGGACATGAATACTTGTAGTGTTGTGAGAGCCACATGTTTGGAAGCGGACTCTTTTTCATCTATTGTATTTCCCAGAGGGAAAGAATTTTATTAACATCCAGAAGCAATAAGAATTGCAGCAGAGAATTCTGGGAAATTTTAATAAGGAAGACAAGGCTGTGAAATGTAATCAGATGTCTGATCAGATTACCTGATGCCTCAGAGTCACAGATCTCATATAAATCGCTGGGACGTCACTTACTCAAACACTCAGTGACAGAGTATGTAAGATCCACTGCTCACAACAGTATGGTCCACATCAATGACAATGCCTTCATTTTAGAACATTTTTCTTTAAAAAGCAAAGACTTTACTTGGCCACTTGCCATTGACCCAACTCATAATCCTATTAATCCTATATCTATATTTACAATGTTTAGAGAATTAAAATATTTAAAAATTGGCTTTAATGTGTGTGTATATATATATATATGACAGACAGACAGACAGACAGACAGACAGATATTCAAAATCACAATGTCTAAAGAATTATAATATTAAAAAATTGGCATTTATGTATAGATAGATAGATAAATATATAGACAGACAGACAAATATACAAAATCAAAATATTTAAATAATGTAATTATTTTAGTACGAAATAGGGCAGCAATACAAATTCCATTATTTGAATAGCATACTAAATTCTGTGTATAATTCAGACTTGTTTTTAGATAGAAAGACATTCCTAGATAGGCAGACAGACCCATTACTAATTGTTAGTGGTGCTACAGAGTGTGTGGACAGGCTATTATTAAGCATTTGAATCAAAAAGCATATTTTTTTTTGCGTGGAGGCAGAATAGACGATATCCACCAGTCCAGTGGTTAAATGGCAAGACATCTCCTGAAGAATCACTGTGGTGGTCCCTGATGTGACGAGCTACCTCTTGGCACAGGGTTTCCACACCACCACCACCAGCACACTATCTACAGAGCTGCAACAGAGTGATGAACAGATGCCAAGAGACACTGTGCCAAGTGGAGAACAATTTTACTCAGGAGAACCTGGTCTACCTCTGGCCCTTGCCCAGTGCAGAGGTGGTCAGGTAAGTGACAGAGGATGTGAACAGAATACGACATGAGCAGTAGTAGGAGAAGAACTAACTATGGCTTCCCAGCTTCAGTTATCAAAACTCCAGCAGAGTTAAGAGACAGCAGGATTTCTTCACATCTGCTACAGCAGGACAAAAACCTAGATACAGAGCCTTTAAGGCATTTTTCAGAGATTAAATGGGACAGATAGCTCAAAAATTTTGAAAGACCATGTGTGCTACAGGACATAGAAAAGCCAGACTGGGCTACTATTTGCATTAGCAAATTTTCAGGGTGGTTGGTTCAAGCAGACAAAGATATGTAGGATGGATTACCATCACCCTATAGTCTTACAGGCAGAGGTTTAGAGACTTGCACAAAAAGTAACAAGACTGGTATATAGAATGGGCCTATCAATTACATTTGACTTAGGCAACAGTGGCAGCACTACAGACTGTGGACTGTATAGTAGTGAGCATAATCACTTGGCATAAGTCATAAAGAGTATTTGTAAAGATGGTGTGAAGAACAGGAAAAGGAGATTGTGACGAACCGTCTGGTACCCGAATTGGGTACCTTCGCCAAGCACGTTTCTAGCTATCACCGGGACACAAGTAGTGCTTCGGCCCCTAGCCACCTCAGCTTGGCTGGGGTCTCTCCGTAGCTTCACGTCCTTGAACAGCGTCCTGGGCACAGCTCCAAGTGATTATGCTCTCCTGCAGAGAGTATAGCTGTATAGCTGGTCCACAAAAACACTAGTCCAGACTAAGTGAAGAGTGAAAATTAACTGCTTTATTCAGGCAAGACACACAGAATGGGGTCTCCACTGTATTCCGCATAATCCCAGCCAGGCGTCTCTGTGTCCAGGAGATAATTGAGTTGATAACCGGTAAACTAATTACCTTCAGGACACAGAGGGTACAACACACAAAATTCCCCAAAATACACTTAATACAGTAAAGCACCCCTACATGTTCTATATCCCCGGATAGCTCTGATCCGAGCGCTCAATCTGTCCAAATAGTGCTCAGATCCATACAGTGTAACTAAATTGCCAATGGGGTAACGTTCATGTGGTCCATGTCCAAAATAGTTCCAGCGCAATTAGTACTTTTGCCGGTCAACTGTCGGGGTCTCCTGTGAATTAAATAAAGGGTGCTCCTCCTGTCTCCCAGAGAGCAATTGTTCCTTACAGTCTCAGGCATTATCCCTCCAAAAAGCGCTCACCTGGCAGGTTGGCAAGGGGGTCATTACACCGGGTCAAGATGACCGGAACCCGCAAACTCACATAGCGGTCGCAGCTAAGTACTGCTAAAGTCTGTTCGCGGACTTATATGTCTGAACGGCTGCCAGGGAGCAAGCGTTCAGGTGAATTCGGGAGAAGGAAGGTACCAAAGCATGGGAACCTAAGATAAGTCTGTGGTGACCCCAGATTCAGAGAAGAAGGGATGAATTATGGAATGGGCTAAACCTGGATCCTAAGCTGAGGACTAGTCACCTCTGTTCTTGTTACGTTTATTGTAATAGAAGCTTTTGTATGGGTGACCCTGGAACTGCAATCTTATGTCACCTCACACTAAGTGAAGCTTGGAGGTTAGCCTTCTTCCTAGAGAATCAGCAGTGAACTAAAGCTGTCCTCTGGAGACTTCCATGATCTGTAGTTCCATGAGGTTTCCTAGAATTGTGCAATAAATAAAAGCCATCCATTGAGTGAAATTTCTCTGAACAAAAAAACAAACAAAACAAAATACAACAAATCTGGGTAAGGTGAGTGGTCATAAAAGAATGGCTTGACCACTCCTATTAAAAATGCGGTGTGCACAAAGACATCTGTGGAAGCACAACACTTTGAACCATGAAGCTGACCAACAACAAGAGCACAAAGCCATTCCTGTTTCCAATTCTGTCAGCTAAGGAGGCAATGACTGTGTAACAGTAGTCACCATCACTGGTAGCATAAGAGGGAGACTTCAATTAGATCCCTGGATGACTCCTATGTTTAAGTCACGCTGTACTCATTGTGGGTGCAGGGTGTGTGTAATGTAATTGTTTAGTGTTAGTATGCTCTCCTGTCTGCTAATGCTTGCAATCAACTAAGTAGATTTGGGTGTGGAGCCTGTACAGCGCCACCTGTTGGTTGCAAGGATCTAGCAACCGCTGTATGCACTACCTGAATAGCAAGGGTTGCTAATTTGCATATTCAGGTAGATTTGCATATTGCTATTTCTGCACGCAGGAGAGATATTTTTGTGCTAATTCTTCACACCCCTTTATAAATATGTCATTATGTTACTATAAGTTCCTGTATGTTGTCTAATGTGATCTGACTGTTTGTATTTTTATTGAGTTGTCACAGTAATCTGTATGTACTTATTTGGAGTACAGGAGCTCCGTCACAGACTGGCATTAGATCACCAAAATGGAAAACTTGAAAACTGATCCGATCTGTCAAATCTTGATCTGTCCATCCGTCAATGTAACGGGCAGGGATATGCCTTTTAATACCAACTGAGTATTGCACGAATGCTACAGAAAATGACCAAATGACCAAATACATTCCTTTATGGCTCTAGGCTACCAGTTTATTAATCCTACCTTACAAAATGACTGCTGATTGTATGCAGAAATAGATAAAGACAGGTAGACTTAAGAAAAAAATAAATATATAGCTAGAGAGAATAGCAAATATACACTATGACAAAAGTGAAAGAAAGAAGATAAAGTAGATAGATCAATGTACAGAAATACACCTTCTATCTTATTCTATTTGTCTTCACACATGCGTTTTTTTGTTGTATTTTTTGCAATAAGTTTTTCAATAGAAAAATAAATAGACAGACTTGCACATGGTAGACATACAGAAAATATATTGCTGTCAGATCCCTGTTAGTGTTTAATCCTGCAATAATTTCATTTCATCCTCCTGTTGATACAGGGTTACACAGCAGAGATTTATTATCTGCTAGCTTTGGTAATCCAGACATTATTACCTTGCCTTAAGTGGATTCCAGCTATATTAAAAAAAAAGGGGGATATTCGGGAGACGCTACAACCGATAGAGAGGGCCTTGTGGCATAATGCAGGCTGACACGATGCTTATTAGCTGAGAGCTGCTTGTGCTTTCTAATTAGAGATAGGAAGCACAGATATGCACTGGAGGCATGTAGGGGGGAAAAAAAAACACCTTAGAATTTCTTAACCTGTTTTCTGCCAAACGATTGGGAAGACAAAGAGTGATAGGCTAGGCATGGAAGACAAATAGTGGTTATAGATTAAATATTGGCTGTGTAGTTTTTTTTTGTCCCAACTTTGGCAGCTTTGTTTATTTATTTTGTGTTTGATGTTAGGCTCTTGTTTTGTTTTCTTCTGAATCATCGAACATAGGTAAGATAGTTTGGACTTGATGAAGCATGTGAGTTTTTTGTTTTTATAAATTAACTGACAGCAACTATGTTACCATTTGTAATATAATATGCATAGAGCTACATAAGGAATTATAGGGAGAGGATATATGGAATTATAAGGGTTTTTGTCACGGGTCTCTCCGTTATGGAGCACCTTATAACTATGCACGCACTTTTTTCACTTTATTTATTTTAATTTTGAAAAAAAAAATTTTGTACTTAGATAGCGATTGAGAACTTGTGTTTTGACTTTTGCCTCTGGATGATTACACTAGGCTGTGTTGTAGCCAGTGTTATATAGATTTCCATGAGGGCTTATAAACACAAAGGTGGAGATTGCTACTTTCTCTGTTAGTTCTCATATTGTTACATTTGTATCATGTGGAGTTAATGTGGCATGCTCAATTACCAATCATTAGCTATTGAGCATATCACTTGGTATTTAGACAGCTATTTGAGAATTTAAGGGAATTTTTATTTTTTTATTCCCTAAACTGAATTTAAGCATAGAATATCTATGAAGGTGTTACATGAGACTAGGGATACCCTTACCACAGACCTCTGGTAACCCGAAAGAGGTGGATTTAATTGGTTATATCCCTATTACTCATCTCTCTGTATATACCCTTCTTTTTATATATTTTTTTCCCTGTGTGCTTTGTTCTCACCATTTAGCATATCTCTCACTATTCCTTTTATGTTTTAGTCTTTGCTTCTGGAAGATCACACTGGGCTCTGTCGTAACCAGTGCTGCATATACTTCCATGAGAGCTTAAACACATAAAGGGGGAGATTGCTATCTCTTTAGTTAGGTCCCGTACTGCCAATCCATACCCGTTTGGAACTAGCGTGGTATGCTTTATTATTAACTATCTATTATTGAGCATCTCACTGAGGGCTGTTCCCCCTCTTATCAGGCTACACTGTTTAATTTGTCCTAGTACTTTTTAGAGTTGCTATTAAAGTTCTTTTGTTATTTATTATTATTTTCTCCTTTAAGATCTTATTGGAGTGGATTGGAAATGTAACCTTGTGGTCACTTTTTATTTAAGTGACACCTTTGGTTCTCTACTATTTACTATACGGGATTATAGGTAGAGTTATAGGAAGAGGTTATATAGAATAATAAGAGCAGTTCTATTGAAATGTTACATGGATCAACAGGAAGAGTTATAAGGAGAGGTTCAATGGATATACAGAGTAAATGAGGAATTTATAGTACATTTGAACTAGAAAAAAAATGTCTGAATTATATCCAGAATAAAATGTCCTATTGTGTAAACAGCTACATGGTAATATCCTTCTAGATAACTGTTTATTGTAACTTGCTGAAGTGCAGGTTATGTAGTTGTGTTGACTTGTATTATGGATATTCCTGCATGACTACATGTGGCTCTGTCACCAGCTGAAGCACCTCTAGTGGCTGTCTGAGTGACTGCTACTAGAGGTGTAAGGAGCTAGCATTATAAACACTGCATGTTCTCTGAAAAGGCAGTGTTTACAGTACTAAGGCTGCAGGGGCACCAGAACCACTACACTACGCTATAGTGTGTCCTTAAGCATGCAAAGTCTTTTATACCTGTTCAGTGAACCAAACAATTATGTTCTCTTTAATTTGCAAAATTTCTGATGTTTAGTAAAATTGGCAGAATAATTGCTATTGCTATATGAACAATAATTATAGTAAGGCTTTGTAATTGTTTTGTTTATTGATGATATCCTCCAACAGGAATTTCTGTCATTCTGGAGGAGTCTTCCATCTTCTTCTGCAGATTGCCACATGCGGATATTTTTTTTTTTCCCCATTGATTCAGGGGGCTAATGTATTAATGTATGTTGTGTTATTCCAGATTGGCATGCAATAAAAGTACACAGACAATAGACTGATGTTCCATGGACCACTGAGTAAGAAAATGCTTTCAGAGTGCTCCCATCCTGGAAGGGAGACAGGAGTAGGGGAGATGGTGGATTGAGGGCAGTAGGGGGAAGAGGGAGAGAAAAACAAGAGTGGAGATACAGAAGTGTGAGAGAGCTACAAGAAGGAAAACAAGCAGGATTAATGTACAGGATTGGGGACTGCGGTAGATATACAGTTTGGGTGGTGGTGGGGGGGGAGGGGGAGGGGGAGAGATGTAGAGTTCAGGAAGGACAAAAATGCATTTAGAATCAAACACACTTGCCATACTCAAAAATGCATCTGCTTTCGCACACACTATATTCATGATCCATCACCAATGACACTCACACACACGCACACAAAAAGCAACACAGCACAGATAATATATATTGAAAAGGAATAAAGGCAGTTTTGTTTTGGCAGAAAGGATTCAGTAATTCTGGGCAATTTTGTTAGAAAAATAATGAAGTAAAATGTGCTACTATTATTATCCCAAACAGAACGACTGCACCCAGAGTCTCCCTGACCCCTAACCACTACAAAAAGCCATAGTAGCTACGGTGCTTGTTGTATTAGCCTTACAGGGATATTCACTAAAGTGAGAATTCAAGGGAATTTCTCATTTAAGGTCAAAATTGTTGAACAAGAACAATTCTCTAAGTCAGTTATGCTTTCAGTTTGGCTACTCTGGCCTTAAATTTGAAATTCACTTTAACGGGGTTATTTACTAAAATGAGATGCTAAAGTTTACATTTTCAGGGGGTAGCAGTGGACAAACCTACTCCATATGTCGACTTATCTAGTTATGCCTCTGAAATACAGTTTTTCATTGTTTGACATTGTTACTTCATATTTGCAAAGATCAATAAGTCTAAATCTTTTGATGTTTGTGTTTTCTGGCAGACTTTTTGCTACTAAGTGTAACAGTTGCCTAAAAACAGTGATGCCCTCTGAGCTCATAATGCGTGTCCTCAACCATGTGTACCATGTGTCGTGCTTCTACTGCTGTGAGTGTGAGAGGAGGCTGGAGCGAGGAGATGAGTTTGTCCTTAAAGAGGGACAGCTATTGTGTCGAAGTGACTATGAGAGAGAGAAAGAAATGCTCAGCACATTTAGCTTGACACCAGCTGGATCAGGTCAGTTGAGTTCAATTGAAAATCCATTACTCATTCTAGCTACACATTGTGATGGTCGCAAGTCTTTGTTCAGCCCTATGCAACTACTGAACTAGCAGTTATTTAAATATTTCCCAAATTCTGCTTTTACTGCTGGGTGTAAGTGCCCATGAGGTCTTCAGCTTAAACCATCACAGACCTCAAATTAATATTTTTGGTTAAGCATTTCAAATAATTTAACCCCTTAAGGACCAAACTAAAAGGGAATCATGACATGTCACACGTGTCCTTAAGGGGTTAAAGGGACATTATAGGCACCCAGACGACTTCATCTCACTGAAGTGGTGTGGGTGCAGTGTCCCTGTCCCCCTTAACCCTGCAATGTAAGTCTTAAGCCTGCAATGGTTAAGGCTGCTTCTTTTGGCTGTTCATCAGACAGCCATTAGAGGTGCTTCCTGTAGTTTCATGGAGTTTGACTCGGTGAAACGATTCTAGACATCCTCACCCTTTGCATTTTTCCCCCATTGACTGACATAAGCAAAGGAGGAACCCGACCCAGCAGCAAGAAGACATTGTCATTGAAATCAGGTAAGTGTAAAAACATTTTTTTTAATCCTTTCATGTACGGGAGGAAACTGGGGCAGGTGGGCAAGCAGGCAGAGGGACACTTTAGTATTAGGAATACATCTTTGTATTCCTAACATTAAGGTGTTCCTTTAATATCCTTGGATAAACTTTCAAATAGAGTTTGTTTTTCAAAATATTCACATATCAAAAATATTTTGTATATACTTTAAAAATATATCAAAATATTAAATCATTTGCAAAACGTATCCAAAAATATTTATCATTTAAATGAAGGCCATTATCTGTAAAATGTCTCAGGATTTGTTGCTTTTGGGATAAGCTTCAAAGGATAACAGGTAAGGCACAACTGCATCGTGATGTGAACATGGTCTAATAACTATCTAATATATGCTAATATGTACACTTTTGAGAATAATGTATAGACACACTTACATAACTCTTAGCCCCTTAGGCACGGTCCTAGTGCCCTCTACACAGAGCAAGCGCGTCTAATGAAATGCTCGCAGTGTGGTGACTAGGGACAGTTCCCTGTAGTTCCTGGATGCAGAACACACGGAAATCAAGCTGGAATTGTGGGACAGTTCCCCAAAATAGGGACTGTCCAACCAAAAGCAGGGCAGTTTGGAGGCCTCTACTTATCAGGATATCAAAATGGGACTCTGTTTTTTTGTGAATGATAGAGAACATTTAAATGCATTGTATTGCATAGAACATGCAATATGTCTGGCATCATGTAGACCACAGGTGTCAAACACAAGGCCTGCTGCCCGAATCCAGCCCGCCAGACCTCGTCATGTGGCCCGTGTAGCAGCCGCCGGCCGCCAGCCTTCACCCAGGGCCGGCGCATCCATAAGGCGGCTCAGGCGGCCGCCTTAGGGTGCACCGGCCCGGGGGCGCAAATGTCCGGGTGACCGGCAGGAGGGAAGCGCACAGCTCCCCTCTCCTGCCGGTCACTTCTTGTAGCGTGGCCGAGCGCCAAGCTGCAGTGCCGCGGACTGTGTGGAGGGGGCGGGGATATGAACACGTCATATCCCTGCTCCCTCTGTAGCACACAGCGCGGCTGGCGCCCAGCAGGGGCGGAGCTACCGCCGGCCCCCTCACGTCAGCCTGGGAGGAAGTCCTCCCAAGAAGACAGCAGAGGGCAGAGAGGAAGGGGGCTGGGCAGGACCAGCTCCTCCAACTCCCAACTACCTCAGGCAGCACTCTGGATCCCAGGTAAGCCACCCTCCTGAACTTGTCTGTCTGTGTGTGTGTGTATGTCTGTCTGTGTGTGTACATGTCTGTCTGTCAGTGTGTATGTCTGTCTGTCAGTGTGTATGTCTGTCTGTCAGTGTGTGTGTGTCTTTCTGTCAGTGTGTGTGTGTGTGTCTGTCAGTGTGTGTATGTCTCTGTCAGTGTGTGTGTGTATATGTCTGTCTGTCAGTGTGTGTGTGTATGTCTCTGTCAGTGTGTGTGTATGTCTCTGTCAGTGTGTGTGTATATGTATGCATCTGTCAGTGTGTGTGTGTATGCATCTGTCAGTGTGTGTGTGTATATGTCTGTCAGTGTGTGTGTGTATGTCTGTCAGTGTGTGTGTGTATGTCTGTCTGTCTGTGTGTGTATATGTCTGTCAGTGTGTGTATATGTCTGTCTGTGTGTATGTCTGTCTGTCAGTGTGTATGTCTGTCTGTCAGTGTGTGTGTGTCTTTCTGTCAGTGTGTGTGTGTGTGTCTGTCAGTGTGTGTATGTCTGTCAGTGTGTGTGTGTCTGTCTGTCAGTATGTGTGTATGTCTCTGTCAGTGTGTGTGTGTATATGTCTGTCTGTCAGTGTGTGTGTGTATGTCTCTGTCAGTGTGTGTGTATGTCTCTGTCAGTGTGTGTGTATATGTATGCATCTGTCAGTGTGTGTGTGTATGCATCTGTCAGTGTGTGTGTGTATATGTCTGTCAGTGTGTGTGTGTGTATGTCTGTCAGTGTGTGTGTGTATGTCTGTCAGTGTGTGTGTGTATGTCTGTCAGTGTGTGTGTGTATGTCTGTCAGTCTGTGTGTGTCTGTCTGTCTGTCAGTGTGTGTGTGTATGTCTCTGTCAGTGTGTGTGCGTGTAATAATTTATGATAATAAAGAGTGGACACATAGTCCTACAGATACAACCGGCCCTTTGAGGGTGACCAAACTGCTGATGCGGCCCCTGATGAATTTGAGTTTGACACCCCTGATGTAGACCAAGCAAGATGTTTGGCATCATGTAGAACAGGCAAGATGTTGGGCACCAAGACAGTATCAGCGGCAAGCAGAACAGGCGTGTTGGCTGGCTAAGCTGACTTTGCTTTTTCTATAGCATCTGTAAAAAAGGTATATTTTTGGTAAATACAAATTCTATTTAATTTGACTCTGAAACTGCCATCTATTTAAAAAAAATGACAAAAAGAAGATGACAAACAGTACAAGATGGAATTTGTTTAAATTTATAACTAATAGAACAATATGAATTTGATATATAATATGAATAATTCAATAATATAAGGTAAAAACCTAAATAAATATATTGTAATTATTCAGGATATTGGATCCATCAATAGAGTTAGCTTTTAAAAGAGCTAATGCCAGCCTTTTGTAACAATAATTTGTATTAGAACTGGCAAATGGCCTTCCGTAAATTTGGTTCAAGAGTATCCAATTCTAAGAATCTGTCCAGTGCATATGAGTATGCCGTTACTTATTTTAATCTTTTACTGCTGGATTTCAGACTTCTGGTTTACATTCCATCTAATTCGGTGAGTGTATTACAAAATTCAGACATTTTGAGAAAAAATGTCCACATTTTGTAGTTTTTGGATGGTGCCAGACTATTTTTTGCTAATCCAGATTTAAAGTACCCAGACCTTAGTGAATACCAGGAAAGTGACACATCAGTACCTGATAACATTGTCCATTATGGAGACACCAAAACGTAATAGAAAATTACATCAGCCATAAAAATAGTACAAAAAACCCCATCAAATATGGAAATGATCAGAATGCCAGTTAAATGGTTTAATATTCAATTTATTTCAGTTAAAAGTGAAGATGAAGATGGAAGTCTTGTGCATGGCAAAGAAAGTGAAGATGGAAGAGACCTCAAGAGATCAAAGAGACCAAGGACCATTTTAACTACACAACAACGCAGAGCCTTCAAAGCATCATTTGAAGTGTCATCCAAGCCTTGCAGAAAGGTAGTTCTCTTGTGTCCTGAGCAACAATTTTTTTTTGAGAAATGTGTACACTTTTTTGTGAGTCTCTTGTGAAACATTAATTTTGTTACCATTTTGCCAACTGAAAATCTTGATAGGTTTTTGTCTGGAATCGTTAATGCATTTTCTGAAAATTACGAAATAGTTAATATCAGTTGTATAGTGAACTGTAATTGCTTTCCTTTTCTTTTCCAATTGGTTTTGAAAACCAGTCACACAAGCCTTCAGTAAATATTCCTGTGTTAGGGGGTTGTGTTTGGGAAATTTGTCCAAAGCATTGGTGAGCCCAAGAAGGCCTAACTACATACCATCCATGCTAACCTTATAAAACTTTTGATTGGCACATATGGGGTGTTTTTCTGATGCCAAAGCCATTCTTACTCCACAACTTTCCAAGAAAATTGTATTTAGCAAAGGGAATCCCTGAAAACCATAACTTAATTTTATATTTACTACATGGTGTTGCAATTTTCACCATACTTAACCAGGTGCAAGGTCACGTTAAACAAAAAATGGCAGTAAGTTTAACCCCTTAAGGATCAAACTTTTGGAATAAAAGGGAAACATGACATGTCACACATGTCATGTGTCCTTAAGGGGTTAAATGGATTACCCTGACAAAACATGCATGCCAAAGACCAAAGGCACCATTTCATTATGACAGCGGGGAGCAGTGTAATGATTTGCTTGGTTCTTTGGTGCAAAAGATGAGAGAGTTTAGAAAACACGTGTAGGGACTGTGAGACACATATATGTAAAACAAAAAAACATTTAATTGATTATTAAATTGGTTAAAAAGTTAGAGGCTTGACAAATTGCCCCTACCCGATGTGCATTTGGGTGGAAGGTGATTATCTATCTTGTGTTCCCAATTATAATAATTTTTTGTTGTTGTTTCATTAGAAACTATGGATTCTCGCTCTTATGTATCTTTCATATAACATTATTATTTTTTATTAGCGTTAGAGCTAGAGTTCCACAAGTAAGAAATGTCCTGATCTGCATTGGTGTCTGACATTGGTGGGAGGCATACTCCAGGCAGTAACGGTTATTTGTAGAAGTAAAATATTTGGAAACATAATCTGCCTGTTTGACTAATGGGTGGATCATGTAATATAGGGAATAGGCACACAAGTGGACACCTTAACAGATGCCAGGTATTCAAGTCAGTACTAGCCAGTTCTCAGATTAAAAGAGGATGCAAAAGTTCACATACATTGAGAAGTTGACCATGGAAGAGAAATTCTAGCATGGTTGCTAAGCACTCTGAAAGGTTACAACTAGGCAGTTCTCGCCTCCTCCAACCAAAGAAAACTAGACTTTGCCATCAACACCATTTGGTGCATAACTACAGAAGGTTAGCAAATGTCCAGGTCTGTATTTTAAAGATCTTATATAGGGGCAACTATGACGCACCAGCAGACTTGCAACAGCCTGGATGGCTTGGTGCTCATGGTAGACCACGTGGTCACAAAAATCATTGATAGCCTGACCCAGTTGTCTGCCGATATGGAGCTTCAATGGCAGCATTTACTTGGGACACTCATGTGAGTCATCTTCATCAACTCTCACTTCTAATGACATTGTTTAAAGCCCCACTCAGACCCATTCTAGGCATCATGGTCGAAGAATTACAACTAAGCATTCCTGCTATTAAATTCCTTCTATCCCTGCTTCTGAAGTACCTGCACTGCGCAAAACCAGAAGATGCTTAATATTGTTTGACTTTGCAATAGTTGTCTGTGAGATGGTTATGGAATATAACCAACATGTTCTTTTAAATATCAGTTACTTGCTAACTTGAATTAATTTTCCTCTCAGCACAAATGTAGGAGTATTATGAGTAATACATTCATCCAGGATTTACCTGTGACGTCATATTCAATAAATAACTCCACAGTTAAATCCAAGCTTAATCAATTGTTTGTGCATGAATTAATAGGAATTTGATTCAGATGAAGTGGCTGAAACAAATTATTTCAGAAGTCTAAGAATATTCTATGAGAAGTGTTTTGGAGTTTTCTTAATCAAATTACATGAAGATAAATCTGCCCAGTAGATATCCCAACCGAGGACAATTACCCGGGACCCAGTTTTACACAGACCAGCACCCCAAAAGTGGCATTGTACACTTGGAACATAATGTTTTCTTATTTATTTTATGCATGATAATTTGTTGATACAACAATTAGACAGGTATGTTGAGAAAAACACAGACAACAGGATTGCAAAATGTATAAAATAGTTTCTTGGGTGTGAAAAAAAGCAATTATGATTGGAAATAGACACTACTACTAACACCTCTTAAGTCAGGAAAATAAATAAAGATATATATATATATATATATATATATATATATATATATATATATTTATTTATTTATTTTTTTCACAGATGGCATTCAATAGAATAAAATCCAAAAAATGTTAGCTCTAGATTAGAGAAAGGAACAATAACATCAAATTTACGTTTTCAACAATTCTATGATATCAGTGTCAAAATTTGCACCAGTGAGTTCATGTGTCCGTTAAGATATCCCTAAAGCCTGGCTTGACAATATTTTGTTTTGATTTCCCATAGAACATGTTATGCAAATGTTTAAATTGCACGTCAGAGATCACTTTTATAATTTTAGTGCTAGCAAATGCTTACTTGGGTCTATCTACAATTTACCATAGCAAAGTCAGCAAAACACTCTGGAAGTTAAGGACACACGTGTGAGCTAAATGAAGGTTAGCTAGTCAGTGAATGAGTCGCCTAGCCAATCAAATTGTAATTTTTCTAAATACAGCATCTTCTAAGTCATACTGTAATGTTGCAGTTTTGTTAAAATCCCTACTGGGTCTACTTAGGGATAAGACACTTCTTGAATCCGTTACAGACTATATCAAGATTTTGGATTTTTAAGCTTCCATTAGAGAGAGACACCAAAATGTTCCAGGCCTGGATTTGGACAGTATCTGCCACATTAATGTGACTTAATGAAAATGCAAGAAAGTGCGATTTCTAGTCACTTTATGGCTACAAACGATTAATTTTTAGCATGTGCTTCTATAGTTTTATCGTCACTTGTATATAATTATAAAATCCCCAGTCTTCAATAAGAATTTTTTTCTGGTCAGCATACATTTTGATATTTTTATATTGGCTCAGGAGAGTTACTCTCATTTTGCCTTTACCATAATCTTAAAATGTTATTTAATTTTTTGGCAGGTGAGGGAGACTTTGGCAGCAGAGACTGGTCTGACTGTGCGAGTGGTTCAAGTTTGGTTCCAGAACCAAAGAGCCAAGGTACTGAAACATATCCTTTATATAGCATCTTTGTAATTGTGATACTTGAGGAGCATACAATGAATTGGTAAAGATCTGAGCTAGGCAAAACATTGTACTTCACTATGAGAGGCTGTAACTGAGCATGACATTGGATTGTAAAAAAAAAAAAAAAAAAAAGATGTACTGGAGACATTTTAAGTGGATTGGGAAATCTGGGAAAAAAAATTATTGGATCTGATGAAATCACTTCTAGGACTTTGTATTTCGCTGCCTGGCAATATCGACATAATGTAATCAGAAAACATGTAACAATTTTGTGCTCTTATGTATCATTATATATTAAATTTTTTATGAAGTGAATAATACCAACTAGCCATATTTTAAGGATATCACACACTGAGCACTGGTACAAATATTAAACCATACTTCCCAAAACTGGGAATGGTATGAACGTGGAAGAGAAATGGGTCAGGCTATGTTCTCATAATTGGTGATGATGCAGAGGCTGGTCCCACCTCCTCAAAACATGGGAATTATCAGTTTGTTTTGCATGCCCACCAGGCTGAATAGCCTTATCGGTCCGCCCCTAACCCCTCTCCCCCCTCCCCCCACACACACATGCACACTCAAGGGTGTGGACGTAGGATACCAATAATCAAATCCAGGGCAATCAGAGTTATCCTGCCAAAATTAAACTGTTGGAGGTTATACTGGGGGTTCCTACCCCATCCCAACCAACCTCCAATAATTTTATTGTACTGTTATAAAATTAAGGAACATTTTTAACAGAATTGCTCATGACAGTATTATTTGTACAGATGAAGAAGATAGCTAGAAGGCAACAACAGCAGGACCATGAACAACTAGGAACACAACGACTGGGCTCTGGCCGTGGAAACCGGGGCAACAGCAGACAGAGCAATGATGACAGTGAAGGTAATAGATTACTGTGTGAACTTATACTAAAAGGCCTTTCAAAAACTATTTATGAACTGAACTACAGCTTGATGGCACTCGTTAACAGTGACATATTCAAATTCAAGACTCCAATAATTCAACTTGGGTCATGATTCAGGTATTTGACTTGGAGGAAACACACCAGACCCAAGCTACTAGTCTTCTATAATTCAGCAACTTGGGATGTTTTCTGTGTACTATATAATATTATGTTTGACTAACAGCTAGGGATATGTACATATGTAAATAAAAAGGCACTCGTAGTGAGGACATCTTGAGGGCAACAAAACCAAGGTATACTTCCCACACATGAAGAAACAGACCTGGTAGGTCAGAAAAAGTAGGGCGCCCCCTAGTAGATTACCATATATATATATAGAAATAAAACATAGCTTTTAATAGTAACTGTAATAAAATACTCATATACGTAATGAGAAAATAAGGATAACAAAAATAATTAAAATAGGTATAGATAGGTGAAATAGTAGTTCCTGAGTGGGATATATAACCTTAAGGTATCACTTAAGGAAGATTAATGAAATCTTAAACGAAAAGAAAGAAAATCACACTACAGTGCTTGATCCGTTACTGCATAGTAATAGTTACTTGTAAAAATAATAATAATAAGTGGCTATTGGTCCTCCCAACAAAAACACCTAACAGTTACTTAAAGAATCAAATGGGGTAGGAAGTAGCAAGATAATGCTACAAATCAGGGAGAGAAATAGCATACGCTTGCAAAAAGCATGAAAGTCTGTTACTAAGTTACTAGATTGCTCAGCTAGTCAGGAATCAGAGGTATAATGATACAATGTAGATTATACCTCTGCTGCTGTGATAACAAAACCTCAATTTAATGGGGTGTGGGCACGAGGTGGGAAGATAGAAATAAAATTAGAGTCTCCCCCAATCAAATGAAAAATACCCCTGGTAACCCACAACCCGCAGCCTAGCAAAACGCACTCCAGATCGTCTGAGCAAACGAATACTAACTAACTAGCTAATAGAACTGGACCGGCTGGAACACAGACACCTATCTAACCTCTCTACCTGCTACCTGACACGTGTTTCGGCGCTGCTAAACAGGCTATACAGGCAACCTCAGACATCAGGGGCTCCTTTTATAGCTCCATTACATCGATAGAAAGAGGGGGCGTGTTTTGCATGTTCGCGCCAAAAACGGGACCCGAACTCACCACGCCCCCAATTGACGTATGGTCATGTAATAGGTTAACACTTAACTATGTGTGAGAGCACTCTTTAACCAAATGAGTGCCATTGCATTAGGACTAAAGAACAAGTCATATCGCTAATGCAATTAGGTAAATAGTCAGAGAGTGCTAAAATACAAGTATTTGTTATTGCATATGAGTGATCATACCAATACTAACAGGAAGGACACCCTGATCTTAATAAGCATAGAATAAATCATTTCTATGTCTAAAAAAATAGTAGTATCTGGAATAAAGACCATTTAGAGCATAATCAAATATAGTAATTACCAATCAATCATATAGTGGGCTTGTATCAATATGTATAAAGTAGTCCTATTGAACTGGTTTACTATATCATAGCAATGAATATGTCTCTCAAAGGTCTGAAGTGTAATTGATTACGGTGGACAACACCGCTACCTCCATATTGGGGTTGAAAAAGAAGCTGGTTTAACCCTTTCAGGTTATCCAATGAAACTCAAACTTCTGAATTTATCTTATACCCAGACACATACTCTAAGGTTGCATTTGTTGTATGAAATTGTAATTACTTATATTTTATCGTGAAAAATTGCTCAAATCGAATAAGTTTATACTGAGTCAACTGTTCGGAAAGTGTAAACCGCTGATGTAACAAATCGTATGAAAAGAAAAGGAAGTATTTACAGTATTTATAAAGAATGTATATATATATATATACTGAGATAAAATTGCATTAGTTATATCCTTTGTGATCTTATTTCTTGATAAAGGGAGTAAAAGTAAATCCCTCATTTAACCCATTGGGGGCCAGAGTTTTGAACCTATATATCCAGTAGCATTCTCTTTTGAGGATGCTAAATCACCTCCTCTACGTCCCAAAGTCACCTTTTCGATCCCTGCAAACCTGACACCTCCTGGGTCCCCATGATGATGATTCCTTATGTGTCTCGCCACTAGGGTGTCCCTAAAATTTCTAACAGAGTGTATATGCTCCATAATTCTCCTTTAGAAGGGGCGGATGGTTTTACCCACGTATCTGAGAACGCATGTGCATATCAAGATACAGGGAGTGCAGAATTATTAGGCAAGTTGTATTTTTGAGGATTAATTTTATTATTGAACAACAACCATGTTCTCAATGAACCCAAAAAACTCATTAATATCAAAGCTGAATATTTTTGGAAGTAGTTTTTAGTTTGTTTTTAGTTATAGCTATTTTAGGGGGATATCTGTATGTGCAGGTGACTATTACTGTGCATAATTATTAGGCAACTTAACAAAAAACAAATATATACCCATTTCAATTACTTATTTTTACCAGTGAAACCAATATAACATCTCAACATTCACAAATATACATTTCTGACATTCAAAAACAAAACAAAAACAAATCAGTGACCAATATAGCCACCTTTCTTTGCAAGGACACTCAAAAGCCTGCCATCCATGGATTCTGTCAGTGTTTTGATCTGTTCACCATCAACATTGCGTGCAGCAGCAACCACAGCCTCCCAGACACTGTTCAGAGAGGTGTACCCGTTTTCCCTCCTTGTAAATCTCACATTTGATGATGGACCACAGGTTCTCAATGGGGTTCAGATCAGGTGAACAAGGAGGCCATGTCATTAGATTTTCTTCTTTTATACCCTTTCTTGCCAGCCACGCTGTGGAGTACTTGGACGCGTGTGATGGAGCATTGTCCTGCATGAAAATCATGTTTTTCTTGAAGGATGCAGACTTCTTCCTGTACCACTGCTTGAAGAAGGTGTCTTCCAGAAACTGGCAGTAGGACTGGGAGTTGAGCTTGACTCCATCCTCAACCCGAAAAGGCCCCACAAGCTCATCTTTGATGATACCAGCCCAAACCAGTACTCCACATCCACCTTGCTGGCGTCTGAGTTGGACTGGAGCTCTCTGCCCTTTACCAATCCAGCCACGGGCCCATCCATCTGGCCCATCAAGACTCACTCTCATTTCATCAGTCCATAAAACCTTAGAAAAATCAATCTTGAGATATTTCTTGGCCCAGTCTTGACGTTTCAGCTTGTGTGTCTTGTTCAGTGGTGGTCGTCTTTCAGCCTTTCTTACCTTGGCCATGTCTCTGAGTATTGCACACCTTGTGCTTTTGGGCACTCCAGTGATGTTGCAGCTCTGAAATATGGCCAAACTGGTGGCAAGTGGCATCTTGGCAGCTGCACGCTTGACTTTTCTCAGTTCATGGGCAGTTATTTTGCGCCTTGGTGTTTCCACACGCTTCTTGCGACCCTGTTGACTATTTTGAATGAAACGCTTGATTGTTCGATGATCACGCTTCAGAAGCTTTGCAATTTTAAGAGTGCTGCATCCCTCTGCAAGATATCTCACTATTTTGGACTTTTCTGAGCCTGTCAAGTCCTTCTTTTGACCCATTTTGCCAAAGGAAAGGAAGTTGCCTAATAATTATGCACACCTGATATAGGGTGTTGATGTCCTTAGACCACACCCCTTCTCATTACAGAGATGCACATCACCTAATATGCTTAATTGGTAGTAGGCTTTCGAGCCTATACAGCTTGGAGTAAGACAACATTAGTGTTGTCGCGAACCCGAAATTTTCGGTTCGCGAACGGCGAACGCGAACTTCCGCAAATGTTCGCGAACCGGCGAACCGCGCGAACCGCCATTGACTTCAATGGGCAGGCGAATTTTAAAACCAACAGGGACTCTTTCTGGCCACAAAAGTGATGGAAAAGTTGTTTCAAGGGGACTAACACCTGGACTGTGGCATGCCAGAGGGGGATCCATGGCAAAACTCCCATGGAAAATTGCACAGTTGATGCAGAGTCTGCTTTTAATCCATAAAGGGCAGAAATTGTCAGGATCGGGACAGGGATCCAACACGCAGAGTACAAACAGTAGCCAGATACGTATACCGGACCTTAGAATGGCCGGACTAACGTAAGTAGTACAGAATAGAATGGTCAAAGACAAGCCGAGGTCGAGGGTAACAGAAGACAGGTAAGCGAGAGACAAGCCGAATCAAGGGTAACAGAGATAAGCAGAGTAAGGTAAACAAGCCGGGTCAAAACCAAAAGGGATAATAGAATACACAAGCACTGAGTGACTAGAACAAGCTAGAACCACGACAGGGCAATGAGCTAATGAAAGAAGCTCTGTTAAATACCCTGTTCAGAGCAGTAACCACGCCTCCGAGGCGTCTTGATTGGTCCTGCAGCAATTGACTGACAGGTCGTTCCGGGGGAGTGTCCTGATGACTACTTCCTGCCTAGATGCTGTAAAAGGCAGTCACTCCCTCGCGGCCGGCCTAGCATGACCGGATAGACCGCGGGGAAGGGAGCCATCAGACCGTCTGGATGGAGGAACAGCTAAGTCTCTACCTCTTTCGGAGGTAGAGACCACAGGTACCCTGACAGTACCCCCCCTCTCAGATACGCCCACCGGGCGGAATGAACCGGGACGAGATGGGAAGCGAGAGTGATACGCCCTGCGGAGACGGGGAGCATGAACATCCTCCTGAGGTACCCAACTCCTCTCCTCAGGACCATATCCCTTCCAATCAACCAGATATTGTACTCTCCCCCGGGAGATTCTAGAATCAATAATAGAGTTAACCTCATACTCCTCCTGACCCTCCACCTGAACGGAGCGAGGAGGGGCTATTGTGGAGGAAAATCTGTTACATATGAGTGGTTTCAGCAATGAAACGTGAAACGAGTTCAGGATGCGTAAGGTATTAGGAAGAGCTAAACGATACGCAACTGGATTGATACGGGTCAGCACCCTGTAGGGTCCAATATAACGAGGAGCGAACTTCATGGATGGCACTTTTAAACGGATGTTCCTCGTGCTCAGCCATACCCTATCACCTGGAACAAAGACCGGAGCCGCCCTTCTACGTTTATCAGCGTGTTTCTTAACCAACATAGAGTTGTGCACAAGGATTTGTCGAGTTTGATCCCACAACTTCCTCATATTGGCAACATGAACATCAACCGACGGCACCCCCTGGGAAGGAGAATCCGAAGGAAGAATAGACGGATGAAAACCATAATTCATGAAGAAGGGGCTTGAATGAGTAGAATCGCAAACGAGATTGTTGTGTGCAAACTCCGCCCAAGGAATCAAACCGACCCAATCATCCTGGTGTTCAGAAACAAAGCATCGTAAATATTGTTCAATTTTCTGGTTGGTACGTTCAGCAGCTCCGTTAGACTGAGGATGATAGGCAGAAGAAAAGTTTAATTTAATACCAAGTTGAGAGCAGAAGGACCTCCAAAAGCGGGAAACAAATTGGGAGCCTCTGTCCGATACAATTTGAGAGGGTATCCCATGTAGGCGAAAAATCTCCTTAGCGAATATCTCTGCCAATTCGGGAGAAGACGGGAGTTTAGGCAGGGGAATGAAGTGTGCCATCTTAGTAAACCTGTCAACCACGGTGAGGATAACAGTCTGTCTTTTAGAGATAGGTAGATCGACAATAAAGTCCATGGCCAAACAGGACCATGGTTTTTCTGGAACCTCCAAGGGGTGCAGGAATCCACATGGAAGCGTATGGGGTTGTTTGGTTTTAGTACAAACTTCACATGCAGCGATGAACTCCTCAATATCCCTCCGTAAAGCAGGCCACCAGAAGTCCTTAGAGATCAACGCGTAAGTTTTGCGAATACCAGGATGTCCCGCCATCTTACTATTATGTAAACACTGTAAAAGTTCCAGTTGAAGAGCAGGAGGAACGAAATGACGACCCGCAGGAGTCTGTTTAGGTGCTAGATGTTGCAACTTAATGATCTCGGCCAGTAATGGAGAATGAATCCTGAGATTCGTATTAGCAATGATATTGCATTTCGGAACTATAGAAGAAAGAACTGGTTCAGGTACAGTAGAAGGTTCATATTGGCGAGATAATGCATCGGCTTTAGAGTTTTTAGAACCAGGTCTGTAAGTCAGTACATAATTGAAGTGAGTCAGGAATAAGGACCAACGAGCTTGTCTAGAGTATAAGCGCTTAGCCTCCCCAATATAGGACGTTTTTGTGGTCCGTCAAAATCGTAATAGGGTGTAGGGTCCCCTCCAACAAATGTCTCCACTCCTTTAAGGCTTTAATGACTGCTAACAGTTCCCTTTCCCTGATGTCATATCTGCTCTCAGGCCCAGAAAATTTCTTAGAGAAGAAACCACAAGGGTGTAACGGTTTATCCACCCCTAACCTTTGAGACAGAACAGCCCCAACTGCTGTCTCAGAGGCATCGACCTCAAGCAAGAAAGGCAGAGTCGTATCAGGATGGACTAGAATGGGAGCCGAGGCAAAAAGTTCCTTGAGAGTCTTGAAAGCACCAAGAGCTTCCTTAGACCAGAACTTAGTATCAGCCCCTTGTTTGGTCATATTGGTAATAGGCGCAATGATAGAGGAGTATCCTTTAATGAAGCGCCTATAGTAGTTGGAAAAACCAATAAACCTTTGGATAGCTTTGAGTCCTTTGGGCAAGGGCCAGTCTAAAATAGATTGGAGTTTTACAGGATCCATTTTAAAACCTTCCCCAGAAATCACGTATCCAAGAAAGTCTACCTGAGACTGATCAAAACTGCACTTCTCCAATTTGCAATATAGACCATGTTGCAGCAGCTTGTGTAATACCTTTCTGACCTGTCTATGGTGAGTCTCAATCTCCTTAGAGTGTATTAGTATGTCGTCCAGGTAAACAATAACACAATCATGCTGAAACTCCCTAAGTACCTCATTAATCAAATCTTGAAATACTGCAGGCGCATTGCATAGTCCAAATGGCATAACAGTGTATTCGTAATGGCCATACCGGGTATTGAATGCCGTCATCCACTCGTGACCTTGCTGGATTCTCACCAAATTGTAAGCCCCTCTGAGATCTAACTTGGTGAAGATTTTGGAGCCCTTAAGACGATCAAATAACTCGGTAATCAGTGGGATAGGATAGGCATTTCTGACAGTTATTTTGTTCAAGCCTCGGTAATCGATACATGGTCTCAGCGTGCCATCCTTCTTCTTAATGAAAAAAAACCCAGCCCCGGCCGGAGAAGAAGACCTCCTGATGAATCCCTTTTCTAAATTCTCCCGAATATACTCCTCTAGAACCGAGTTTTCCTGAACAGACAAAGGATATACATGGCCCCTCGGAGGCATAGTGCCGGGTAGAAGCTTAATCTTACAGTCAAATGACCTGTGTGGAGGCAAAGAATCGGCATTCTTCTTGTCAAACACTGCCCTTAAGTCTAGGTAAAGGTCTGGTATTTGTCTTTCTGTGGACTGAGTAGGATTCTCCGGTATGTTAATATTAGCTAATGGAGAAACCTTGCACAAACACCGATCCTGGCAGCCCTGGCCCCACGAGAGTATCTCTCCTAACTCCCAATCGATAATAGGGTTATGTTTTTTCAACCATGGGTACCCCAGAACTATGGGAACGGAAGGAGACGAAATGAGCATAAGAGATAAATTCTCCACGTGTAGGATACCAACATTTAAATCAATGGGTATGGTCTCACGAAAGATAACAGGGTCTAGTAGTGGTCTACCATCTATGGCCTCAACGGCCAAAGGTGTCTCCGTTAGCTGGGATGGGAAATTGTTCTTACTAGCAAAGGCTTGGTCGATAAAATTCTCAGCAGCACCGGAATCTATCAATGCCATAGCCCTTACTACTTCCTTCCCCCAAGTTAAGGAAACTGGTAGCAGAAGCCTGTGATCTTTATAATTAGGAGTAGAGGACAAAAAAGAAACACCCAAGGCCTGTCCTCTAGAGAGACTTAGGTGCGAGCGTTTCCTGGGCGGTTAGAACAGTTCGAGAGTAAATGACCCTTGGCCCCACAATACATACACAAACCCTCTCTTCTCCTGTGCTGTCTTTCCTCCTCAGAGAGGCGGGTATACCCTATCTGCATAGGTTCAGTAAGCAAAGATATCGTGGAGTCAGGACTTGGAAAAGCGGGAGCTAACCTAAAAGAAGGTCTCTGGTTCCTCTCTCGAGTGTTCTGTCTCTCTCTTAGACGTTCATCTATACGAGAGATGAACGAAATTAAATCCTCTAAATTCTCAGGGAGTTCTCTGGTAGCAACCTCATCAAGGATTACATCAGATAGGCCATTCAAAAATACATCCATATACGCCTGCTCATTCCACTTGATTTCTGCCGCCAGAGACCTGAACTCTAGTGCATAATCCACCAGTGTTCGGTTCTCCTGTCTCAGGCGCAACAGTAATCTGGCTGCATTAACCTTTCTACCTGGAGGGTCAAATGTTCTTCTAAAAGCAGCTACAAATGCGTTATAGTTATAAACTAATGGGTTATCGTTCTCCCATAGTGGGTTGGCCCATCTCAGAGCTTTCTCAATGAGTAGGGTGATAATAAATCCTACTTTTGCCCTATCTGTAGGATAAGAGCGAGGTTGCAATTCAAAGTGGATACTAATTTGGTTTAAAAAACCACGACACTTCTCAGGAGCCCCACCATAGCGTACTGGGGGGGTAATGTGAGAAGAAGCACCCACTGTGGCTACCTCTAGACCTGAACCGACAGGAGAAACAGGGGTATTACGTATCTCCTCAGGTGGGTTATTGGCACAAGCTAATAGAGCCTGTAGCGCAAGCGCCATCTGATCCATTCTGTGATCCATGGCTTCAAACCTAGGATCAGGAGCAGCCAGCTTACTGTTTGTACTTGCAGGATCCATTGGCCCTGTCGTAATGTCAGGATCGGGACAGGGATCCAACACGCAGAGTACAAACAGTAGCCAGATACGTATACCGGACCTTAGAATGGCCGGACTAACGTAAGTAGTACAGAATAGAATGGTCAAAGACAAGCCGAGGTCGAGGGTAACAGAAGACAGGTAAGCGAGAGACAAGCCGAATCAAGGGTAACAGAGATAAGCAGAGTAAGGTAAACAAGCCGGGTCAAAACCAAAAGGGATAATAGAATACACAAGCACTGAGTGACTAGAACAAGCTAGAACCACGACAGGGCAATGAGCTAATGAAAGAAGCTCTGTTAAATACCATGTTCAGAGCAGTAACCACGCCTCCGAGGCGTCTTGATTGGTCCTGCAGCAATTGACTGACAGGTCGTTCCGGGGGAGTGTCCTGATGACTACTTCCTGCCTAGATGCTGTAAAAGGCAGTCACTCCCTCGCGGCCGGCCTAGCATGACCGGATAGACCGCGGGGAAGGGAGCCATCAGACCGTCTGGATGGAGGAACAGCTAAGTCTCTACCTCTTTCGGAGGTAGAGACCACAGGTACCCTGACATAAATCACCTAACATTGACACCTGTCCTCAAAGCCCCTGATACACACTGACACAGAGCAGAATAGAGACTGTTCCCCGTCCTCAGAGACCATGATACACACTGACACAGAGCAGAATAGGGACTGTTACCCCTACATAGGGTCACTTGGCAGGTATGGATTGACACCTGTCCTCAAAGCCCCTGATACACACTGACACAGAGCAGAATAGAGACTGTTCCCTGTCCACAGAGACCATGATACACACTGACACAGAGCAGAATAGAGACTGTTCACCGTCCACAGAGACCATGATACACACTGACACAGAGCAGAATAGAGACTGTTCCCCGTCCACAGAGACCATGATACACACTGACACAGAGCAGAATAGGGACTGTTCCCCCTACATAGGGTCACTTGGCAGGTATGGATTGACACCTGTCCTCAAAGCCCCTGATACACACTGACACAAATGGGCAAGGCATCCAGCCTGACACAGAAGATGGCAGGCAGGCAACTGCTCTTCTATTACAGTGAAAAAAAAATATTTCTTTTAAATCTAAAGCTTAAGCTATTGTAAAAACAGATATGAGTGGTGGCACTGGGCAAGAGGGCACAGTATCCACTGTGAACCTCACACAGAAGCTGGCAGGCAGGCAACTACTCTTCTATTACAGTGGAAACAAAATTTTGGTTGTAAAAGCACGCTATAGAGACACCAGATATGAGTGGCAACTGTCAAAGTACGCTGGCAGGGTTGTGCAGGGCACACGCTGAAGGAAGGCCTGACAGAGCCGCTTGAAGGACACTGACTGGCTGCTATTAGCTTACACTGGAAACCTTTTTTCTTTGTAAAAGCACGCTATAGAGACACCAGATATGAGTGGCAATTGTCAAAGTACGCTGGCAGGGTTGTGCAGGGCACACGCTGAAGGAAGGCCTGACAGAGCCGCTTGAAGGACACTGACTGGCTGCTATTAGCTTACACTAGAAACCTTTTTTCTTTGTAAAAGCACGCTAAAGAGACACCAAATATGATTGGCAACTGTCAAAGCACGCTGAAGTAGGCCTGACACCCAGACGCTTGCAGACAACTAACTGATCTTCTATTACAGTGAAAAAAAGTTATTTATTTAAAATCTAAAGCTTAAGCTATTGTTAAAACAGATATGAGTGGTGGCACTGACTGTGCAAATGGGCAAGGCATCCAACCTGACACAGAAGCTGGCAGGCAGGCAACTGCTCTTCTATTACAGTGAAAAAAAATGATTTCTTTAAAATCTAAAGCTTAAGCTATTGTTAAAACAGATATGAGTGGTGGCACTGACTGTGCAAATGGGCAAGGCATCCAACCTGACACAGAAGCTGGCAGGCAGGCAACTGCTCTTCTATTACAGTGAAAACAAATTATTTATTTTAAATCTAAAGCTTAACCAATTGTTAAAACAGATATGAGTGGTGGCACTGGGCAAGTAGGCACAGTATCCAATGTGAACCTCACACAGAAGCTGGCAGGCAGGCAGGCACCTGCAATTACATTACACAGGAAAAAAAAAAAAAAGCAGCCTGATGTTATAGCCCTAAAAAGGGCTTTTTGGGGTGCTGTCCTTACAGCAGAGATCAGATGAGTCCTTCAGGATTGTAGTGGACACTGAATACCCTAGCCTAGCTATCAATTTCCCTATCTAATCAGCAGCAGCTAAACTTTCCCTCCTCTCACTAAGCATGCAGCTTCAGAATGAATCGAAAATGGATGCTGGGAGGGAGGTTGGAGGGTGTGGAAGGGAGGGAGTGCTGTTGATTGGCTGGAATGTGTCTGCTGACCGAGAGGCACAGGGTCAAAGTTTGTCCAATGATGACGAATAGGGGGCGGATCGAACTGCGCATGTGTCCGCCCGCCGCGGCGAACGCGAACACACTAAGTTCGCCGGGAACTGTTCGCTGGCGGACAGTTCGGTACATCACTAGACAACATGCATAAAGAGGATGATGTGGTCAAAATACTAATTTGCCTAATAATTCTGCACTCCCTGTATAAATTACCCCTTTGGTGTTACAGTTAATAAAAAATAGTTTAACGTTGCACACATTTTGGTCACATGAGTCTGTAAGGCATTTGTCGTTCTTCTATACTTCCCACACAGACACAACAATATAAACTCACTTCTTTCTAACATTATCTTCAGTCAAACGTAACACTGAAAATAAACCCACCACCTATGAGGCTTCAGGCATTACTCTATAATGTCAGGCTGCAAGCCTAGGTTTTTGGAAGGTGCTGTAGACCAATGTAACTCACTAGAGATTGTAGTAGAAAGGACTGTGCATAAAGTCAGGAATGAAGAGCAAGGCAGATTTGTTGCAGAAGAAGAATCACAACGTTTTGGCTCCAGTTGAAGCCTTAATCATTCCTGACCTTCAGTAAACCACATGCACAATAAAAATGAGATATATGACCTGAAAAGAAAGTATAATGTGACTGGAGCTTAGGGTATTCAATTATGAAAACAGATACCATTATGATTTTTTTGTAGGTATTCTTAAAACTGGCTATTTTCCCTGTACAGTCATATTTTGACTGATACCACTTCTGTTTCAATATGTTCCAGAGCCGGTGCAAGGATTTCTGCAGCCTTAGGCAAAGATCCCTTTTGCCGCCCCCTCATGAAAGCAAATACAGTCTCACAGAGATTTATTCACAAAACTCTGAATTGCAGTGAGTTGAAAACCAAATTACAAAGTTTAAAGGACCACTCTAGTGCCAGGAAAACATACTCGTTTTCCTTGCACTAGAGTACCCTGAGGGTGCCCCCACCCTCAGGGACCCCCTCCCGCCGGGCTCTGGAGAGAGGAAGGGGTTAAACTTACCTCTTTTTCCAGCGCCGGGCGGGGAGCTTTCCTCCTCCTCTCCATCTTGATCGCGACGTCATCGGCTGAATGCGCATGCGCGGCAGGAGCCGCGCTCGCATTCAGCCGGTCGCATAGGAAAGCATTTACAATGCTTTCCTATGGACGCTTGCGTGCTCTCACTGTGATTTTCACAGTGAGAATCACGCAAGCGCCTCTAGCGGCTGTCAGTGAGACAGCCACTAGAGGATTTGGAGGCTGGATTAACCCTCATTATAAACATAGCAGTTTCTCTGAAACTGCTATGTTTATAAAAAAAAGGGTTAATCCTAGAGGTACCTGGCACCCAGACCACTTCATTAAGCTGAAGTCGTCTGGGTGCCTAGAGTGGTCCTTTAAGCAAAAATAGCCGAACTGTGACTGTAGCCGAATCTGAGAATTCTTCTAGATCAGCTATTTTGGCCTAAATTTTGCCATATGGTTTCCAGTTAGGGCTGCCTAATACACACATACTGCTTAATGTGTATATCCACAAACAAACCCTGCTTATACCTACATTCATACACACATATTGCCTAATGCGTACATCCATACACACATACTGCTTAATGCGTACATCCATACACACATACTGCTTAATAACTACATGCTTACACACATGCTTACGTCCATACACACATACTGCTTAATGCGTACATCCATACACACATACTGCTTAATAACTACATCCTTACACACATACTGCTTAATGCGTACGTCCATACACACATACTTCTTAATGCGTACATCCAAACACATAGTGCCTTATACATGCATCCATACACATATACTTCCTAATACATACATCCATAAACACACATACTGTCTAATACATACATTGTGTATTGAATACATAATTTATCGCTGTGATAAATAATGTATTTAAATATCTATGTAATATAGAATGCACACTATAACCACTAAGAATAGTCAAAAGTATAACTTTATTCTGTACAAAAAGTACTACAGTGAAAAAAATATAAATAAACACGACAGAAGCAAGGGCAAATACAATAATGAAATCCGACAAAGTCAAAAAAATTCTAACCAGCCTTAGCTCAAGAGCAGCCCAAGACAGCCCACATTCCGTGGGCGCCCCCTGCTGGCCGGCCGAGTGCCTACATCACCTAACTGTTGCGCTGGCCCTGATATGTTCTTACATGTCTAACATTTTCTGTTTCTTCATCAGATGGTGGTAGTGGCATAGAAGGGATGATGGTCCCATACTCAAGAATATCGCAGCAGCTCTTACCACTGGATCAAAGTTCCTTTAACACAGACTTCTTCAGACAGGGCCTTACACCGCCTCAAATGCCTGGTGACCACTTGCATCCATATGGTGGGTTAATGAAATACATCGCCCGTTTTAACATACATATTTTATTTTGGCAACCCGAAAAGTATGATCCAACAAGGAAGACACAATATTTAAATTCTGACATTTATGGGTTAAGTAGACAACCCAGGATATTCCAAGTAGGGATATAGTAGCCACTTAGTCAGATACCCAGGCCAAATTTAGTGTTCATACGTGTTGTTTGCATTTTTTTCACACAAAAACTGTACTTTCACTGATGATATAGTCGTCACTATATGTTACACTACTCTAAAACACTCATGTTTGTGTTCAGTGACGTCTTATAAGTACAACAGGAACCCCCATGCACAGGTTTTATGGGGTTTAGGAAAGTTACAGGGGCAAATACAGGGCTTGCTCATTTCAGTTTTTACACATTAAAATTGTCCAGATTGGTTTGCTGGGCCAATGTTGCCAGTGAGAACTTATGGCAGCCCAGGAATGAGATTACTCCATCTTGGCAGACCATTTGCAAAAGTAGACAACCCATGTTATTCAAAATATGGTATTTCCAGTATTTTCTTGTAGCTGTTTAGTCACAAACCCTGGCCAAAGTTAGTGTTCATTTATGGTTTTTGCTTTTTTTTTTATACACAAAAACGTAACTTTCACTGATGATATCATCGTCTTTATATAATTTTACTGCTCAGAAACACGATGTTCAGCAATTTCTCACGAGTACAACAGTACCCTCCATGTACAGTTTTATAGGGGTTTTGGAAAGTTTCACCCCAACGAGATTAATGTCCTCCTTTTGTAGGGTGGCATAGCACGCCCTAATGTCGAGTAAGGGTTAAAAACACAAGTTTGAAAACAATGACTACTGAATGTCTGGATTACCAGAAAACTCCAAAGTTAGAAATAAATGTATTTATATCTAACGTAGGAGTGTTCCTTAGAGTACTCTTGTTTTTTCCAGTGGTGAGACCGTCTTCTCACCACAACTCCTTTCCTTCCACCCTCAGGAGATCATCAATACTGCTTCAATGTGAGAACACTCACTATCGCTTTCAATGCTTGATTGACAGAGTGGAAGGTACCACTAAGGACGTTTATGAAATAAGAGAACAAGGACAGCCATTTAAAGTGAGCTATAGGCTTATTCAATAAAGTGAGAATTCAGAGCTAATTCAAAGTGCATTTCAAATTTAAGGTCAGGATAACCGAACTGAAATTATCTCTAACTTTTTGAATTTTTTCAGTTCTGCTATTTTTAACTTGAATTTGAACTTCACTTCCAATTTACTTTACTTTACTTCTTACTTTAGTAATAACCTCTGTCAGAGGACTGGAGTATTCCTTTTTCTTGGTAAATGCACATTTCATATAAACTCAAATTCTCTTCTAATTTATTTCTAGCTTTTTGTCATTGTATTGAATGCAGTTTAATGTAATACTGAATTACCGTACTTCATTTGCAGATGCCGAGACTGTTTTTCATGACATGGACAATGAAAATCTCAATTATCTTGGAGGGTCTCTCTTAACATCATCGGAGTCCAACAATTTACAGGCCCGAGTGGGACCTATTGACCGCCTCTATTCCATGCAAAGCTCTTACTTTGCCTCCTGACCTTTGTAAATAAAAAATGAACAAGAAAAAAAAAAAATACACTATTTTTTTTTTTTTAGTTAAACTTTCCGGTTGTGTTTTTGGTTATAAAATTGTTTGTAATAAGTGGAAGATGTTCAAAAACAAAGACCATGGATAAAAAAAACATCAGAAAATGTTCATACTGTAAAATATATTGCATTGTAGATATATACCTATGCCCTGTGGGACTTTAAAGACCTGATCTGCCAAGAATATTGTTAAACTAGGGCAATATTGAACAAATTATTGAGCTATTTAATTTTGTTGAGTCTTTAATGTAGCAACTTGTGTTACACCTACATGTTTCATTCCATGAAAATAGAATTGGCGCCGGCTAGAATTTTATCCACAAAGACCATATCTAGGTTCTCGTGTTTGCAATATTAGCTCAGTGGAATAGTCTGTGCAGAAGTAAACAGCAATGTTAATGATGGTTTGAGCAAATTTCAGAAACATTCTTAAAAATCCAAAAATATCAATGCAATATGTTGATTTTTGGGGGAAAAGCTTTCATAATCAAAAACTGTGCAGCACAGTTATTCACTCCTTTGTGGTTAGTACATGTAATATTGATTGTGAGAGGGAAGATTTGGAGATATATATATATATTTTATTTTTTTAAATTTCATGTTTATCTTCGATTTGGAAGGAAGGTAGTAAATGTTGCAACTAAGCTATATTCTGTAGTATAAACTCATAACACCTGTAAGTATTTTAGTGCAATGTATGTAAGTACTGATAGGAGGATACACCCAATAACAAGAGGAACATAAATATTAATGTAAAAAAACATCCAGCAGCACTTAAAGTTTAATGATGACTTAATGTCTTCTAAAAGTCAAGTGGGTGAAGTTTTAGCTTTTAACTTGTCTTTAACAAGCCTTGGCCATGTTTTGCTCCTTGTTGTATGTGCCCTGCTGATGTATCTCTAATAGGCTAGTGTTTACAAAGTGGAATAGCTTGAGTTATCAGCGGTACTTACAAGGAAGGAACCCACAATTCTCACTCATCATTGAATCCACATACAAGGGTCAGGTCAAGTAAACAATTTAAAATACACACAATTTATTTGAAACAAGAATATAGATATACATGTATACATACATGACTCATTACCCTGGGATTTAAGCGAAGAGGAAGTTTAGGAAATAGACCAATCTAGGGGTTTAAGTGTAGAGTTTACTATGCTAGACTTAGATGCAACTAGTCCTTTTACTGTAAAATACAGACAGAGTTATTCACTAAAATGACAATTGCTGGGAGTTCAAAGTAGATTTCCAAATTTAGGTGAGCATAACCACACTGGAAAAATTCTCCAAGTCAATTATGTTTTCAGCTTGGCTATTTTGACTTTAGATTTTGGCTTTAAAACGTGAATTCCACGTGAAACTGTCTTGGTGCCATGTCCCTGTCTGTTTGATATTGTACTTGTTAGTATTGCTGTTTAGTTAAACTCTGGTATAGCTCAAATGACTCTCATTGAGAGCATTGGATTGGTGCAGCATAGCGTTCTGCCTATGGAGAAGCATTGGATTGGCTGAGATCATTGAGACTGATGATCTCACCCAGGGAGGAGGAGAGCCAGCATGGAGACCAGTGTCCCGTGGGTTGTAGGTTAGTTAACAATATGGTCATTTCATCTCAATATGATTAGTGCCTGGAGTCTCATGGCTCCATACTTCAATTTTGTATTAAACCATTCTTTAACAGTGAAATAGGGTCCATGAGCAACCACAACCTAGCCCCAACCATGGATATTTAAAAAGATGATATAACACTCAATACCCATACCAATCCATATTAAATAAGTGACTGTGAAAGGCTGAGAGGAGTCAGTTGACACTCTCAGCCAATCACAGCTGTCCATTGCTATTCTGGTTAATGCTCTCTCATTAGCTCAAGCAGCACAGGGCAGAGGGGCAGCCAGAGGCTCTTTTCTATATTTGCACCTTTTAAAAGTGGCTTAACACTGGTGGGAGGGCAGTGCCAGGGGACTCCAGGCACAATAACCACTTCAACGAGATGAAGTCTATCTGAGTATGGAGAAGTATATGACCTGATATCCTCCAATTCACAAGAATACACAAAATACAAGATGCAGGATAGTAGCCATATAAATTACATATTAAAACAAGATATCTAATAATGGTGGCTTTTGACATATGTCAACATGAAAACACATTCAAATATTGGGCTGTACACCATAACATTCATGTAACTATTTTTCAACAGTGTACAAGAAAATGGGAACTTTATATCCAGATGTAATACTCAATAAGTGTATCTGTGGCTGATTGCTTTTTTCCAGTCCCACATCAACTAGAGTAGCACACTAATCTACTGCACCTTCAGTTAGCCTAACCTTGCAGCCTAAACTAGTCATACATGGTGCTAATGAGGTGATGCTGGTTGTATTTCCATTGATGGATAGGATAAGTGTGGTCATAATCACAAACTAATCAAATGAGATAAAGAATGCCACTTACATAATCACTGTATACTGCAGAACATTAAACACGAGCATGCTAAGGGAGGGATGTATCTGATCAAAAGTACCTTTCTTCGGACTCAGAGCAGAAGCGAATGACACTAGAAAATGAGAAATTATACTAGGTTCTGCCACAAAATACAATAAAACTGCAGAATGTCATTAAATGGGAAATAACTGATGTTATCCATAAAAAGTAACTGAAGACAGTGGGTTTGATGGGTTTGTACTAGGATAAGTAGGGCCTAAGCCCTAATACCAGGCATCAGTGATGTCCATTGGAACAGAAAATGAGCTAAACAGGGTGCATGCAAGGCAAAAATATTTAACCTAGTAAATTAGGGAATGGACAAGAAAAGTGATGGCTAGCACTAGTACAGCAAATGTTTGACAAGTATAATTTCCTAGAATGCACAGTCAGAAGGCTAAGTGGGCAGCCAGAAGGCTAACTGAGCATTATGAGCAACATAGTTAATGAATTATCACTGTATTTCTGCTTGCAGAATGTATGTCTAGGTAGGCTATAACTTAAAGGGACACTATAGTCACCAAAACAACTTTAGCTTAATGAAACAGTTTTAGTGTATATATCATGCATCTGAAGTTCCACTGCTCAATTTTCTGCTATTTAGGAGTTAAATCACTGTGGTGACTGACAGCCTGCATGAAATCAAAATGGCTTCATTTCCAATCAGATGTATCTTACTTTTAAAGTTTTTATCTCCTGCTTTGTAAATTGGACTTTAATTACATAAAGGAGACTCCTGTAAGTTCTAGCAAGCTATTAACAGTGCAGGAGATAAATTGCAAATTAAACAATAAAGGAAGTGTAAACATTAGGCGACTCTTTACAGGAAGTGTTTAGGAAGGCTGTGTTAGTCATATGCAGAGAGGTGTGACTAGGGCTGCATAAACAAAGTGATTTAGCTCCTAAATGACAGCATATTGAGAAGTGAGACCACAGAGGGCATGATCTATACATTAAAATGGCATCATTAGCCCCTTAAGGACCAAACTTCTGGAATAAAAGGGAATAATGACATGTCAGACATGTCACACATGTCATGTGTCCTTAAGGGGTGAAGCTAAAGTTGTTTTGGTGAATTCAGTGTCTCTTTAAGATTAAAGGAACTCTTAATCCAGCCCTAGCAAAATCATTCTTAATAAATGATTCAAAACTGTGAAGCAAATATTAATGTTAATAATGCCATTGTCAGGTTATGTTGACATTTATACACCATGTGATCTTTACAGTTGTGATGTCTCTAGAGTTACTTCAAGACATTGTTTTGACTAAAAGCAAAGTTTACCATTTTGCATCCTCCGACTGAACACAGATCCATACAAATGCTCTATGTGTACATAAATAGTTTTGTTCCCTGTGGATAACCAATACTGACAACATTTAATTTTGCCAGTGAAAGTATTTCATCTTGTTTTTTTTTTTAATACAATAAAATGCATTGCTTTTCAATCTCTTGATAAAATGCTATAATCTCTGATCTACAGATCTTTTCACTTTGAAAGCGAATGTTCTTATAATATGCTCTGTAAAAAGAGAGAACACCCCCTCTCCCCATACTTAAAGTGACACTTTTCAGAGAAAAGGCATTGTTTACATTACTGCCTAGGAACACCTCATTCAGACGGCCACTAGAGAGAGATGCTTCCTGTGTTAGTACTGCACAGTGTACAGCAACAACATTCAGAGCTGAAAGCTCCCCATGAAGATGAATTAATTCAATGCATCTCTGTGAGAAGATGCTGATTGGCGCAGTGTGACATTTTGCTGCGCATGTGCAAAGGAATCCTAATGACTTCCTGTGGGAAAGCATTGGATTGGCTGAGATCATTTTGAAGAAATTGTGCGTTTACACTCATTCTACTCCCCAGCAGGGGGGGGGGGGGGGGGGGCTGGGTACCTAAACCATGTTTTTACAGCTATATTGTCAGGGATCCATGTTTGTGCTTCTTTAAGACTACAGTCATTTGATGTGTGCAATTCAAAACAGATTCCTAAGCTTTAAAAAACTAAATTTGCATTAAGTATGTAGCTATTGAAAACTTCCACACATGTCTTAAGTGATATACCTGTATTAACCTGGCACTTTTGAGACAATATTTATTAAATAATGTACTTGTCTGAGGCCTAACAGGCCTAGATTTAATATTTTTGGATAAGCTTTTAATGATCACAATCTGTTAAACACATGTTTAAAATTACTTATCTACAGAGGTCACCTTTGTAGATAAATAATTTCTAACAGATTAAACATGTTGATTTAAACAAATTAAATCGATGCCATGGTCCTTAATGGACAAATTCTACCTCTAAACAAGATAGGTTGGAAATTGTCAAACAAATACCAAAAGGGATAAATTGCTCATCTCAGAATGTTAACTATAAATTAACAATAAACTGAAATTCTTATTCTGCTATGGTTGTTTATTATGTATGGTGTATTTTTCTAAATGTTTTCTACAGTTTATGTGAATCTATAATGTCAACTTTTTTTATATTGATTGAAACATGGGTGTTTGAGAATTTGTTGTATTGTATTAAATTTGTTCGCCATCAAAAACATCTCTTTAATTTCCCATAAAGAACATACAACACAGGGTGATTATTTTGTCCTACAGTTTACAGTTCACCATCAATTTACAGTTTAGTTAAGGTATATAGTATAGAGAAGGTTTATGCATGGATATATAAATGTGTACTTTTGATTTTTAGATTTTATTTGTTTTACTAAATGAAAACTTTTGCAATCACAAATAGAAGGTCTGGGCAACTCAAGAATTCTCAATATATGCAGCCTTTATTAGGGACTGTAACGAACGATGGTTTTTCGTATGCCCGTTCGTTTGGTTCCTCCTGAACTGCTAGGTACTTAGTGATTATAGTGAAAAACTATGGAGTCAAAGCGCTTAAGAATATCTGCAGTGCTGCTGCACTACCCCAAGTGACACACAGTGACACCAATTAGCAATAGATTCCAGAAAGTTGGAGTGCGCTAGCAACTGCACTGGAGTCAGGATCTTCTCTGAGTACTCTGAAAAAAATATACAGTATATAGTGCAGACTATCTGTATATACAGGGTATGCAAGGTTAAAAGTATATCTGGGGATCAACTCACATGGACCAGAGCCCTATCACCCCTGGCTCTGGGTTTGAATTGCTCCAATGGAGAGGGATAAACCCACAGTATAGCAAAACAGGATACTCTTCTGAATCAGATGTAATATCTAGGCAGTATAAACGAATAGAGAGGCAGGAGCCCAAATTGAATATTGTATCAAACACAGTATTTATTTAAACAAAAGGTTAAAAACTCTTACTTGAAGTAGTGGGTTTGCCAGCAATAAACCCACAACTTGATAAGCAGGAATTTACACACAGAATATGATACAGCCTAAACACTTCCTGGTTCCGATCACGTGACCGCTGGGACCACCTCTCTCTGATGTCACACGTTTGACAACTTATCAAGTTGTGGGTTTATTGCTGGCAAACCCACTACTTCAAGTAAGAGTTTTTAACCTTTTGTTTAAATAAGTACTGTGTTTGATACAATATTCAATTTGGGCTCCTGCCTCTCTATTCGTTTATACTGCCTAGATATTACATCTGATTCAGAAGAGTATCCTGTTTTGCTATACTGTGGGTTTATCCCTCTCCATTGGAGCAATTCAAACCCAGAGCCAGGGTCATAGGGCTCTGGTCCATGAGAGTTGATCCCCAGATATACTTTTAATCTTGCATATCCTGTATATACAGATAGTCTGCACTATATACTGTATATTTTTTTCAGAGTACTTAGTGATTATAGCTCGAGGTTTGGGCGCTGATTCGTACGTTTCCCAAGAACCCAAGTGCAGCACAGAAGTAAATTTCGCTGTTTCAGCAATCACATCCCAAAACATCAGTCGAGACTAGATGAAGGGTACAACAACGCTTTATTATTCCACACACAACTTTTATGCATAACCCCATGCAATGGGTCTTCCACCCAACTAACCAGGGGTTACTACCTAGGATCCTCTGTATCTGTGAGGCCACGCGCGGGAAACGGGACCTAGTCTCTTTGTCTCCCAGGTACAGAAAGTCTGCCCCCACATACTAAGGGGGTCTCCCACACCCAACGACAGGGGTCTTCATCCCAGGATCCTCTGCACCTGGGAGCCTGGGCCGAGAAAAGGGACCCAGTCTCTTTGTCCCCCAGGCACAGAAAGCCCGCCAAACTAGCTAGTGCCCCAAAAGTGTCCCCACCAACCTCCAGAACCCCCACACCGTGCATTTCCCGTCTGGTCTCCGTTCGTGCGGCTCCTGTGCAATCCACGGGTAAGGGAAGCGTCTCCTTTTCGCACTCATTAATTACTTCCCTTGTGGTTTCGCACTTATGTTGCAGGTGCGAACGTTCTGATCAATTGGTGTGAACATTCTAATGGGGCATTGGGGTGGTCCCCGTTCGGGAGACGAAGGGCTTCTGTTCATATGAACGCTCCAGAATGAGGAACAGGGCATAATATGCAAAAAGCTAGGGGAAGCACAATAATACAAAGGGGAAAACACATAAATGAATGAAGAGGGGTTCTGCCACAGGCACCAGGGATGTAGTTTCCTCACATTTCTCCCCCTTAGTTCCATGGTGCGGCATACCAGCCTAGACCCCGACGGGTTGGCTTGGGAATGTCCGGGGAAGCAATCAGGATTCCAACTCTGTCTGACGGGATAACCCATTGGCGTTGCCGTTATGTTTACCTGGCCTGTACTGCATGGTGAAGCTGTAGGGTTGTAGGGCCAGGCTCCAGTGCAACCAGCAGGGTTTATCCCCAGCAACACAGTTCAGCCAGATGAGGGGGCTGTGGTCTGTCATCAAGGTGAAGGGACCACCGTAGAGGTAGGGCTGTAGCTTCTTCAATGCCCACAAGAGCCAGGCATTCCTACTCCACGGTGGCATAGCTGACCTCCCTGTGTAATAGTTTCCAGCTGAGATATGCCACTGGATGCTCCATTCCGTTGTCCCCCATTTGACTTAGCACAGCTCCCAGCCCAAACATGGAGGCATCTGTGTGGACAAGAAACTTTTTAGTAGGGTCTGAGGCGGCCAACACAGGTTCCTCGCTCAGCACTGTTTTGAGTCTCTGGAAAGTGGCCTAGCACTCCAGGGACCACACTACTTGTCTTGAAAGCGACTTTTTCGTCAGTGAGGGGACTTGGCAAGGGTGATATGATCAGTGACAAATCTGCGGTACTAGCACGCGTTCCCTAGGAAAGCTAACACCTGCTTCTTAGTACAGGGTTGGGGCCAGTTGACAAAAGCCTCTACCTTGGCGGGTTCTGGTCGCTGTTTGCCAGAACCTACCCTATGGCTTAGGTACTGCACCTTAGTCATACCCACATGTGACAGACGCGCTTTAATAGCCAGTCTGCTGGGTACTTTCTTAAATATTTCAAGATTCTTATGGAACTACAGAAAGTCCTAGGTGTTGCTTGAAAGCTCTTTCTACCAGCCCCTTGGTGTAAATCCAACACATAAGCATGTGATGGAACACCCAGTCAGTTAGAACTTGTACAAAGCTCCCAACCACCACCTCTTCCTAAAGGAACAATAATCACTCACATATTACCTATCCAGACCGTGCCTCCCAGTTCAACACCATCTCCAGCAGTCCCAGAGACATCCATACCCCCAAGGAGACTCACATAGCCACGGCGTGCCTGACCAGGAGCAACCTATAAATCACCTAGGACTCTAAGTCAGATTGTGGAGTTGCAGCGGTCATATAAAACATCTCTGAGGTCGCTCTCCGTGCCTGGCCATCACACAGGATCCTATTTGGAGGGGTAACAGAGATGGTGGTGAGGCATCGAACATTACCAAGGACTTGAGGGAGGTTGATGTACCAACAGAAAGGACCATTGTTGAAAGTGACTGGGATTTTCCACCCAGCACCATGGAACTCTGCACCAGATTGGAGCATGCTCATGGCCTGGTCAAAACTTTACATGCAAACCTTTCTGGCTATACACCTCTGATTACAGCGCATTTTGGGCAGAATGGGTGCCCTGGGAGAGTTCTCTGGGATGGCACTTGTTGGGGATGTGGGCATGGGAACCCAGGTTTTAATGTAAAATTGTTATTCGGGGCCGAGGTGTCTGACCGCTAATAAAATTACCGGTCAGATACAGACATCTAAGTGAATGGCATGTTGTAATACCCGTTGTTCTACTGGTGACCCCCTGTTGGCGTCCCAGGTCTAAAAGTGTGCCATTCACTCAATAAAAACAGCTCTTCACCCTACACTGTCTTGGCTAGTGTTTGGGTGAGCCAGCTATAACAGCTATAATCACTAACGGGAAAGGGAGTCCTTTATGGCGACACTTGGGTCCCCTGAGAGTAGGCTTATACAGGGAAAAAGCTACAAGCGTTTTACCAGGTTGTTGTGAGTTTAGTAGCAGGAATAGGTGGGGAGTACCGTAGCTACCTAATGAAAGGCCTCTGGGCAGCTGTAGAATATACCTGGAATGGTGCTCACTTGTGGGTAAGTCAGAAACAACTGCACGAAACACTATAACCACACAGGGAAGGCACAGGAAATTAAACCTGCAATGGTTACACATATACAAATACATATATTTTACACAGGACTTTAAAAAAAAAAATTTTAAAGTAGAAAACATGCAGCATAATTGTTAGCTACTTATAATGTGTAACCTTTAAGTGAAACTGTCACTTGCCAGGATTATTTAATATGATGCTTAGTTGTCCTTATTTTCAATAAATGTGTTTTTTAGGTTTGAAATTAAAATGTAAGTGTACAAATGGACACCCAGTAGATGGGCACCTCCATCTTAGCTCCCTTTCAATCATTGTTACAAACTGTCCCATGCACCAGGCAAACAACCCAATTAACTGGATAATTTTAGATTATCCTGCAAATTGTATGTACACTCTGCAAACAGAGGAGAATAACTTTAGATAATTTACCCAGGACATACTTGAAAACGAGAGAAATCTCAATGTATCTTTCCTGGTAAAATATTTTATAAATAAATAAAATAATCTTGCTATTTATCCAGAACTTTGCTCTTCCCACCCATATTTATATCCATATTCAGTCATCTGACCAGTTTATGAACATGCCCCCCAAAAATGGAGAAACAGTTAGTAGCTTACTCTAGACGGTAATTACCAGTGGCTTGCTATTTCACAAGTGGATAATTAGTCATTTTTTTCCTGTCGGTGTTCTATAAGTTAATTTCTACACTCAAACCTGCGAATGACTCAGTACTTTCTACCAGCATTCTGATTTCCCGTTATAGAATAACAAATCCTACTTTATTGTATTTTATCTGTGTTAGTGACTTTGATAAGCCTGTATGCAGCAACTGAATACAGAAGTCTGAAAGACAGCGAAACACATAAGAGCACACACTATGGAACACTTAAAGCGGCACTGTCATGCCGAACTTACCTTTCCTCAATCTCTTCCTCTTCTCCCCCTCTCTCAGGATCTGTTATTCTTTTCTTCCTGTCTTCTTTAGTTTTCTTTAAAATCATAAGACAAAGTAGGGACTCTGTCTTATGGAGGATTCCTCCGCTTGACCAGCTCTGACCAGCGGAGGAGCAAAGTGTGCTTCATTTCCGCTGGTCAGACCAATTTTCCCATGATCCCTAGCTTTCCTCCCAGTTCCCACAATGCTTCCTGTCAGTATTGCCGAACGTCCTGTCACTTAGACAGAACGCCGGCAAAACTGCCGAATTGCATCCTAACAGAATGAGCACTGTTTCTCCATTGGTGTTAGGATGCAATTCGGTACTTTGTTCGGATCGGAATTTCATTCTGATGAATGAAACCCCGATCCTATTCATTGCTGTGGCTGCATCTTGCAGCCGCTTAGTAGATAACTCCCTAATTCCCACGGTATCAGGGAGCTATCTACTAAAAGGCTGAAAGACCTAAACTGGTCTTTCAGCCAACTTTACTAATACTAAGTAAAAATGAATAGTAAATAATATGCCCCTACTCGCTATACCGCGAGTAGGGGCATGTCTAATAAGCAGTGAGCAGCCTTTGGCTGCTCACTGTAAAAAAAAAAAAAAAAAAAAAAAAAAAAAATATTGCCCCCCCACCCCTAAACGACGGGTGGGGGCTGTAAAGTAAAATAAGGGAGGGAGACCTATTGTCCCCCCCCGGCCCCCACCCCTGAGCGGTGGGTGGGGGCCATAAAGATAATGAGGGGGGGGGACCTACTGTCCTCCCCCCCGGCCCCCACCCCTGGGCGGCGGGTGGGGGCCATAATAGTAGTAGGGGGGGGGGACCTACTGTCCTCCCCCCCCCCCGCCCCCACCCCTGGGGGTCGGGTGGAGGCCATAACAGTAGTAGGGGGGGGGACCTACTGTCCTACCCCCCCGGCCCCCACCCCTGGGCGGCGGGTGGGGGCCATAATAGTAGTAGGGGGGGGGGACCTACTGTCCTCCCCCCCGGCCCCCACCCCTGGCCGGCGGGTGGGGACCATAATGGTAATAAGAGGGGGGGGACCTACTGTCCTCCCCCCCCCGGCCCCCACCCCTGGGCGGCGGGTGGGGGCCATCATAGTAATAAGGAGGGGGGGGGGCCTACTGCCCCCCCCCCGGCCCCCACCCCTGGGCGGCGGGTGGGGGCACTAAGTAAAATCCCCCCCCCCCCATCAAGGTGACTAGTAATAAGGGGGGGGGACCTACTGTCCTCCAGCCCCCGGCCCCCACCCCTGGGCGGTGGGTGGGGGCCCTAATGGTAAAAGGGGGGGGGACCTACTGTCCTCCCCCCGGCCCCCACCCCTGGGCGGCGGGTGGGGGCCATAACGATAATGGGGGGGGACCTACTGTCCTCCCCCCGCCCCCACCCCTGGGCGGCGGGTGGGGGCACTAAGTAAATTCCCCCCCCATCAAGGTGACTAGGGGTGCCCAAGCCCCTAGTCACCCACCCCCCTCCCAAATAAAAAATGCCCCTACCTACCCCCCTCACCCTAAAAAATAGTGAGGGGGGAATAAAATTGCTAACCTGTAAAGTAAAATTAAACTTACCATTCGACGTCTTCTTTTTTCTAAAATCTTCATTTTTCAGCCCCAAAAAAGGCCAAATAAAAAACCATCATAGCCGTCGAACTAAAAATAAAAGAAAAAACCCGAGCGCAAAAAAAAAAAAAACGGACGAAAAAGAAAAAACCCGAGCGCACATAAAAATAATCCATCTTCACCCATGGAGGGCTCCGCGCAGACTGAGCTCCGCAGGGCGGGGCAAGGCTTATAAAGCCTTGCCCCGCCCTGCAATTAGCCTAAGAACACTCTGATTGGTGGGTTTAAGCCAATCAGAGTGCTCTTTGTAATTTTACAAGCGTGGGAAAGTTCTTTGGAATTTTCCCACGCTTGTAAAATGACACAGAGCACTGTGATTGGATGGCTTGAAATCCATCCAATCACAGTGCTCTGTGTCATTTTACAAGCGTGGGAAAGTTCTTTGGAATTTTCCCACGCTTGTAAAATGACACAGAGCACTGTGATTGGATGGATTTCAAGCCATCCAATCACAGTGCTCTGTGTCATTTTACAAGCGTGGGAAAGTTCTTTGGAATTTTCCCACGCTTGTAAAATGACACAGAGCACTGTGATTGGATGGATTTCAAGCCATCCAATCACAGTGCTCTGTGTCATTTTACAAGCGTGGGAAAGTTCTTTGGAATTTTCCCACGCTTGTAAAATGACACAGAGCACTGTGATTGGATGGCTTGAAATCCATCCAATCACAGTGCTCTGTGTCATTTTACAAGCGTGGGAAAATTCCAAAGAACTTTCCCACGCTTGTAAAATGACAAAGAGCACTCTGATTGGCTTAAACCCACCAATCAGAGTGTTCTTAGGCTAATTGCAGGGCGGGGCAAGGCTTTATAAGCCTTGCCCCGCCCTGCGGAGCTCAGTCTGCGCGGAGCCCTCCATGGGTGAAGATGGATTATTTTTTTGTGCGCTCGGGTTTTTTCTTTTTCGTCAGGTTTTTTTTTTGCGCTCGGGTTTTTTTATTTTATTTTTAGTTCGACGGCTATGATGGTTTTTTATTTGGCCTTTTTTGGGGCTGAAAATGAAGATTTTAGAAAAAAGAAGACGTCGAATGGTAAGTTTAATTTTACTTTACAGGTTAGCAATTTTATTCCCCCCTCACTATTTTTTAGGGTGAGGGGGGTAGGTAGGGGCATTTTTTATTTGGGTGGGGGGTGGGTGACTAGGGGCTTGGGCACCCCTAGTCACCTTGATGGGGGGGGGGGGAATTTACTTAGTGCCCCCACCCGCCGCCCAGGGGTGGGGGCGGGGGGAGGACAGTAGGTCCCCCCCCATTATCATTATGGCCCCCACCCGCCGCCCAGGGGTGGGGGCCAGGGGGGAGGACAGTAGGTCCCCCCCCCCCTTTTACCATTAGGGGCCCCAGGGGCTGGAGGACAGTAGGTCCCCCCCACTACTATTATGGCCCCCACCCGCCGCCCAGGGGTGGGGGCCGGGGGGGGGAGGACAGTAGGTCCCCCCCCCCTTATTACTATTATGGCCCCCACCCGCCGCCCAGGGGTGGGGGCCGGGGGGGAGGACAGTAGGTCGTCCCCCCCCACCTATTAATATTATGGCCCCCACCCGCCGCCCAGGGGTGGGGGCCGGGGGGTGGAGGACAGTAGGTCCCCCCCCCCTTATTACTATTATGGCCCCCACCCGCCGCCCAGGGGTGGGGGCCTGAGGGGAGGACAGTAGGTCCCCCCTCATTCCCATTATGGCCCCCACCCGCCGCCCAGGGGTGGGGGCCTGAGGGGAGGACAGTAGGTCCCCCCTCATTCCCATTATGGCCCCCACCCGCCGTCCAGGGGTGGGGGCCGGCGGGGGAGGACAGTAGGTCCCCCGTCCCCCCCTTATTACCCCTTTTTTTTTTTTTTTTTTTTACAGTGAGCAGCCACAGGCTGCTCACTGTTTAGTGGACATGCCCCTACTCGCGGTATAGCGAGTAGGGGCATTGGGGAGATTTTAATCTCCCTTGTGCTATTATGGGGGTCATATTGACCCCCATAGAGTGAGGAGGGGACCTGGGGGGCTTATGAAGTGGTGGGGAGCACTGCTCCCTGCCGCTTCTGTCTTTACATATTGCAAGGAGGGAGCTGCACGCCGGTAGCTCCCTCCTTGTAATAAACCGAACAAACAAACGAACACTGATACACAGTGTTAGTTTGTTCGTCTGATTTTTTCTATTCATTCATTCGTCTGTCTGATGAATGAATGAATAGGTGAAATTCCCGTTCGCATGTCCAGATGTTTCACTGGGCATGTGCGGGAATCTCAGGGCGATCTAGTGTGGGTAGATGACGTGTCCCACAGGGACTTCACCTACCCACACAAAGATGGCGGCGCCCTGAATATAGATCGGGGCAGAAAATAAAGTATAAAAAATAGGTAATGTGGGGGGCATAGGGGCATTTGGGGGTGACTAGGGGGTCGATTGGATGTAGTTGAGGCGGGAGGGGGGTTAAAAAAAAAAACGGAATTCGGCATGACAGTGCCGCTTTAAGCCCCCATGTGGTCAAGTATACCATTTGTTAGATTGTAACCATTTGTTAGATTGTAGATTTAAGCACTTGAGACTGATCTTACAAAGCTGGAAACCTTGTAGTTGTAAAAGGTGCCTATGGAAATTAGTTAATACAAAGACACAGTCACCGATTTACTAATTATGCATTTAGCTTTTTCCTCAATGTTCAGCTGTGCTGTGTGCATGTATGTCTATTGTTTAGAGAAACTGCTATTCTTATGCAGAATACCACTATTGAACCCTACTTCCCCAATCTAACATATTTCCATACAAACCAGCTGAACTGCCATCGCAGTTAAGGCAGTTTTAGTTTGTGGGTTGGCAACTACACAAACACCACCCCAAACATACTGCAATCATAAAAGGAAAAAAATTAAAAAGAAAAACAAAATTAGTGATCCCTAGTAGGGAGAGTGTCCCTAAGCAGTGAAGACAGTGAGGGATAGAAATAAAACAACCTTTATTCAATATAATATAAAATAAATAATTATAAAAGTACAAATAAAATTAGTAAGAGAGGGGGGCGGAGTCCGACCGCCATGCCGAACAGTCGCACGGGGTAAGAGCTCCTGGCGGGCGAGAGAAACAGAGGACAAACACAGCGGCTATACAGCCCAAAGACGTCCTGAGGTGTGATACCCACACTGGGGGCACACTGAGGTCCCGGGGGATACCCTTTGGGAGCCTGTCGGGCACTCTGAGCGGGAAAAATAATCTGAGGCCTGCAGGAGCGGGAGCCGGAGAGAGGCGGCCGCTCTCCCCGAAACCGCACACTCCAGCAACCACAGCTAACCTCCCCCCCCCTTTTGGACCGGTGGGGGTCATCCCGGTCCCCGTGAGACAAGCGGATAAACGTGGTTTGCAACCGAGCTGAACTTTACATAAATATATAAACGGAGAAAAGGCTGTCGGAGCGCATCCAAGATGGCCGCCCGTCAGCAGCCACAGCGAGAGACCAACAACAGCAGACTGAAACCTACCTCCATAGAGGCCCTTGATTGGCTCTGCTCGGCCTTCTACGAGTTGTTGTGCAAGCGGGGTATGCCCTGCCATCAAGCGGCCCGGAAAGTGGCCTCGTGGATCCGCCCGACGACCCGCCGAAGCTACTACGGTGTCCCACAGCTGATATTTCAGGCGGGTGTCAGACAGAAAGAACGCAGACAAACAAGCAGGCGGGAAACAGACCGCGCAAACCCGGGCACAGGTACCTTCCCAAGAGGTGACACAACTAACGGGCATACCCAGGGCCCCGGCAGTATATCAATACGCAGCACATCAAACACAGGTCCACAACGGAGTACACAGAAGGCACTACCCAGCGGCAGTCAGACACTGAAAGCAGACAAGCGCATCCACAGCCCTGCAGGACCACCAGCTCACCACCAGACAAGCCATGCGGCACCCACGACCGCCACGGTCATGTCTGATGACCACCACAGAAAAACATCTCCAATGTCCAGACAGGGCGTCGGTTGACCTACACAAACAGAGACTCACAGAGACTTTAAGGCTATACCGAGCTGAGACTTTGGCTGACAGTGCCAAATTATCCTGAGCAAGGTCACAGTGCCTTACCCCACCCAGGACTTGCAGCCATGTCAAAGCGTGGCCGTAGCCAGTTAATGTTGAGTCAGGTCAATTTGTATGCACTATTGTTTTTTGGTGTCGCCACATAGTCCTGTGTTTTTCTGTCTTTGTTTTATTTTCTATTTATTTTTTATTTTTTGCAGCCTGTTATTGCGCACTCTCTCCTCCTGCAATAATTACCAAATACATGTCTGCCAATACTTTCTAAAGATAACCTGAATGCCCAGCGATAATCACTCATATAACATAACACAAGCAAATTGTACAGCTGCGGTCAAGTTTCTGCTTGTTTTGTCTGTTTGTTTCTTTCACCGTTTAATAATTTTTCCACTGCGCAACAACGGTACCCATCTTCACAACTCGCTCATCTCGCTTCACAGTCAAGCAACCTATTCTCTTTTTGCCGCCTCTTAGCTGAGACAGCGTACATCCACATATCTGATGGGGCACATATGTCTACCGACACAAGCCTGTAACCCTATCATGTCTCACTGCCTTAGTCATAATTATGGAGAGGGTTTCACGTTTCAAACCACATGTTGACCACGCTTTATATTCCTATGAAACTACTTACATCTTGTTATTTCCATATTTTCAAACGTACCGACCATAGTGTCTTAACCCTATCTATATAAAACTGTGCACTGTTTATTATGCCACATTATTGTCACCGCACGTTTCTTATATGTTTGCACCAGCTGTTGTGGCAGTGCAAAACTGTATGTTAATCCTATGCACAAATAAAATAAAGAATTAAAATTAGTAAGAGAAATATCTAGTTTGCCCTAATAAACTGCTAAACCCGAAGAATATAGCATAGTGAAGAAAAATTGCTATAGATGGATCAAGTTAACACGGGTTTCATACTGTCCTAGTAGACATAGAGAAAGTAGAATAGTTACTTTGTTCTAAATTGTAGCAACTATATATATAAAAAAAAAAAAATGCCGTAAGAGAATGAAGGGCTACAAAAGTATATATTTTATACTTCTAGCAGAACAAGGATCTTGAACTTGCCTTCAAGGGCACTAGGTAGGGCACGATCACCTAAAAGTTTGTATAGCCAAAGATGAAGACAAACGAAAGTAATGAAATAGATTACGTCAAAGTGACCTTGCCGGTCAATAGCTCTGGCTCAATAAATATTGAAAGACAATAGTTAGTGGTAATGTCCCCAAAACAAAGTGTATTGCAGCCAAGGTTTCTGCTAAGAGGTCAATATCGATCACCTCAAACATATGCACACAGGGCCGGTGCAAGGATTTTTGCCGCCGCCCCATATGTTCTGCCCACTATGTGACATCACAATGCCCCACCCACATGATCTGCCATATGGGCCAACACCAGTCCTGCACAGAGTGTCTTTTATCTGAAAAGGCAATGTGTTTACATTAACCCCTTAAGGACACATGACATGTGTGACATGTCATGATTCCTTTTTATTCCAGAAGTTTGGTCATTAAGGGGTTAAAAAGCCTGCAGGGACAGGCTATAGACACAAGAACCAATACATTAGGTTTTGTGGTTCTGGTGACTATAACGGCCCTTTAATGTGAGGTAAATTAGAGATTAGTGCCACTAATAATATACTGGATTGCCTAGTTACCACCAGATGAGGACAAGAGGATGATGATGGGCTCAGGCTGCAGTCTGGCTCCACTGGTCTGGTCTAAAAGAGGATCTCTGGAGACTGCTTGTAACAGTGCTCACAAAAATCAACGAACAGGAAGCAGTTCCATTTTTTTTGGCCCCTTACACAGTTCGAGGTCTGGGCCCCCAGGGCCTGACCGTGAGTATGCCTACAAGGCCCGCCCATAAGTTCACCTACATGGCACTTGAGTTCTCTCACAGGGAGTGGAGTGTATGTGTGTAGGGGATGTGTTATTGTAGAGGATGTAATGTGTGTGTGTTCTTATGGAATGTAGTGTATAGGGATACCAATTTGTGTAAGGGATGTAGTGTGTGTATAGGGGATGCAGTGTTTCTGGGTGGGTGTGTGTAAGGGATGCAATGCGTGTTTCTCTGTATGTAATGTAATGCAGTGTGTGTCTGTAAGGGGTGCATTGAGTGTGTGTAAGAGATGCATTTTGTTTCAGTGTGTGTAAGAGAAGCAGTGTGTGTGTGTGTGCGTGTGTAAGGGATGCACTGTGTGTTTAGGTGTCTGTGTAAGGATGCATTGTGTATGTGTGCAGTTTGAAAGAGAGGGTTTGTGGGGCAGGATAGGGGATGAGAGGGGAGCAGCTCTTTATTTTTTTTATAGTGCTCTCTCCTCCCCTCCCTTAGAGCTTCCCAGCCCCCTGTCCCTTAGTGGTCTCTGTCATCTCTTCCCTGTCCCTCTCCCCTCCATGTCCCTTAGTGGTCTTCTCCCCCCCCCTTAGTGTTATCCTCCCTCCCTATTGCGCCTGCCTCCTACCCATCTTTGTAGCGTAGCCGGGTGGACCGCGGCACAGGAGCTTCTGTTTCCTGTACGCGGCAGGACTGAAAGTGCTCTCTCAATGAGCACTTCCTGTCAGTCCGGTCGGGTACATGAAACAGATGCTCCTGTACCGCAGTCCGCGCTGCCTGAGCACGCTACACTGAGTGAGAAGTAGGAGGGAGCGCTGTGCGCTTCCCTCTTGCCGGTCACTCAAATCTGGCGCCGTAGGCGACTGCCTAAGTCGCCTATAGGACAGACTGGCCCTGTATGCACATAAAAGGTTGGTGTTAGATTGAAATGCAGGCTTATATATTCATATCTAAAACAGCTTGCGAAATCTGCAGTTCTCTTGTCTGCATCCTCTGCAAGCCCTCCTCTTCTAACCCCGCCCAGACTTTCAGTGTCTGTCCAATCACAGACTTCCCAAAGCAGCTCAATGAGAAGTCTTTGCGTGGCGGTCTGGGCAATTGCTGCTCCTTGAGTTTAGCTACACTAAACAAACCAGGAAGTAACATGGCCGGTTATATGATTGACAGCCAGTGAGTTCTAATTCATAAAAATGCCAAATTCGTCACACATAAAGCACATGTGTGTGTGGAGTGGTCGTTGAATGTCAAATATCTCCTCCTGTTAAACCCAACCCTTTATGTTTTCCAAGGATAGCAAAATGAGGCTTACCATATGTGCTAAAAATAATAGATCTTTTGGGAAGTCATTTTATTTTGTAACATAATGTATATGTTAATTTTTTTCAGATTTTTTCAGATTGTATGATGCAGGAGCAGACACAGAATAGTTGAAGGCAGTCGAATGTTTCACAGATCAGATTCACTTTTACGATAACAGCTAGATGAAAAGCAGATTCACTTTTCTTATTGAGCTTTCTTCTATCTATAGAAAAAACTATTCTAATTTCTGTAAAAATGCCAAGGTTGTTTTCAAAGTTGACTGGCTTTTGAATAATGACAGTACATATTCCAGTTTCACAAAATGTTAGTCTCCTTTACCACAAGTCCAACAAGTTTTAAATTGTGCAAGGACCTGGGACATCCTCAAACGTGTGGTCTGTAGCACTGTTTAAGTTCATTTTGTAGACGTTATCCTTTACAGAAGACAAATAATTTGTCTTACGATTCAGTTTTTCAAAAGCAAAATTCAGTTAATTTTGGAAAGAATGGCACCAAACACTGTAAAAAGACATACATTTTTATGTATTAATAAAGGGGCCAACATTCTGAAATATATGCAGAAAATATTTGAATATCAGTAAAAACATGCATTGTGCAGCTGATTAGAAGAATATTATTTAATATCTGAAATTTTGGGTCAGGTGGCTATGGTTATCAAACCAAATACTCTTGCCTTTTCTCCCTATTCAAGAGTAAATAAGAAGTCCCACCATCTTAGTTGCTAAAAGCTGCCCCTTTCCACATACTTAATGTCTCCAAGGCCAGGGTACACTATTGAATTGCCACTAATCATTATATAATCCTCCTCCAACCATAAAAAAAATCTAAAAAAAAAACAAAAAAACTTTACAAAGGATGCTCAATTAAGACATTATGGTGTCTGGAATTCCTGGGTGTTGTCTTACATTATGGAGTTAATTCATTTTCAGTACTGACAAAAACAGGGATAAACTTTCAAAAACACACACACAGTAGAAAATACAAATAAAATACAACCTGAATGTATAATTCGATAAGTGAAATTGAGGATCATATCTGGAAGAAAAAAGTACACATAGTACAGTACTGTACACAATAAAATAATGGGGTGATAGAAAACTCACAGGATAAACAGAAATTCAGGCTTTTTTTGTGCATTTTTTTCTTCCAGATATGATCCTTGCGACAGCAATTGCCCAGGGCTGAAAACATGGGGTTCCATATTTAGTGTTACAGTGTGTGTGTCACGGTGGCCCCCTGATAATGGGTACATATGGGGGTAGGTTAGAGTTTGTTGGGGGTCCATGACGGATTCATGGGGGGGGACTCATTTTTAAAGTTTCACAGTCCCCCTCTTATGTCTAAGTCTCCCTGTTTTTATTGGGGCACAGGGTGACTGTGAAAGCCAAGCTGGCCGTCCAGAACAGACTTCAACAAAATGATTGGTTGTGAGAGTTCCATGCACCCAAACAGGACCAATATGGAAACTCTGTGGAAATGCTGGGCGGATAGGAATTTTGAAACAGACTGCTGAAACTTTAATCTGAGGTAGCTCGGACCCCTTGTAAAAAATTGTGGTGCTATTTTAGGGATACCATACATCTGGGGTTTTGTGATGTTAAGATGTGTGTTTGAGGATATTCTGTTAGGGCCCCTTGTTGTCTGGAGGCTGAAAATATCAGCGTTTCTTGATCTAGTTATCTCTCAGACACAGAGCCACCTGTGTGGGATCTCCATTGTTTCAGTTAACGACTCATGCCAAGAGTCTGTGGCTAAATATGTACATTTTAACCAAATAAAGTTGTTTTCACTCATCATCAAGCCTAGGCTGATGTTTGGTGAGCTGCTATAATCATTACAGGTGTCCTTCTGGAAAAGGAGGGAGTACCAAGCTCTGTTACAATCCTAAATTTCACTTATTGTATTATTACACACTTAGGTTGTATTTATTTGTATTTTCCACTTTGGTGCATTTTTGCATATTCACCTCTCCCCCACCCCTTTTTTCAGTACTGTATTTCAGTGGAGGGAACACTTTCTTTAAGGGGGTTTTGGTACGCTATTGTATTTATATTCCTAGCATATAGTGATATCTCTTTTTAGGTTTGCTAATCCGTTTTCAGGTTAACTTCAAAGCACTCCGGATGGCATCTGCCTCCTTGTCCATTCTTCCTCAATGCCCAATGTAGATGCCTCTCCCTTGGACATCAGCCTATTACTGGTCAATCATTGAGAGAAATGCTTTAGAAATAGTGCCGTCTTAAGGACTTTGGGATTAAATCTTTTGAGAACGATTCAACTTCATATGGTAAAAGGGCACCCAGGACCTCCAGATACCATAACTATTTCAATGAGATTAAGTTGTTATGGTGACCACAGTGGGATACAAAAAACAACTTACCATAGCCAATATTCAAGGAAACCTTAAATCCTTATCTTGTGCCCATGCAAATAGGCCTATAAAATAAAAACAAAAATAAAGTGTGCAATGACAGCGCCATTAACCAGCCAGTTAGTGGTGGAGTGAGGTTTATAGCATATGAACAAGGAAGCAGGCACACACTGGAGCAAGCATCTGAATGAGGAAGTAGGAATAGATATGCAGTGATATTTGCAAAGGGAATAGGTTGTTATGGTGCTTGGTGTTACCCTTAAAATAACTTCTAAAGTCATCCAGACCACTTTATCTTAATAAACATATATATATATTTTTTTAAACATGAATGGGGAGCGACTGACCATCAACTGACTGCTCTAAGCCAATCAACCGCTCCCCTGCCTGAACTTTTTGTTATCTAGAATTTTGGGAAGTGAGAGGCAAGGGGGGTAGTGATCAGGTGTTGGCATACAGAGTTTGTGGTTAAACCGCTCGTGAATAGTTTTACTCATAAAGGTGAACCAGCGCCACAGATCTCCTGGCAGTGTAACAACTTAATTTCAATTAAAATCAATTTAAGGTAAAAACATTTATGGCAGAGTTACAACCAGTCACCCGAGTAAGACAACACCTACTTCTGGCATTTCTGCATTACATTTTGAGGATTTAACCTTTAATATACATTGTGTATTAAATATAATTGTGACAATTTCTACATTATGAGAGATTGATGTATGTTGGAGGAGACAGAGAGGGGGAACTGGAGGAACTGACAGAGAGGTGCAGTAATAAGGTAAGAAAAGTCCCTTTTAACCCTATAACTGTCGTGGGGGTGGGCGGACAGAAGGATACTATAGTGTTACGAATACAACTTTGTATTCCTAACACAATAGTGTTCCTTTAAATGACATGCTTTGTGCATCATGAGAATAAGCAAGCATGTAGTACATGCATGGTATAGTTTTCCTGCCTGTCTAGTTACCTATTCAGTGACTTTGACACTCTCTGCACACCGCAAGAATTCCGTCACATGCGTGGTGCAGTTTTCTACAGATGTCTGGTTCTTCTTTAGACACTGCTCAAAAGCAACAAATGGTTCAGAACACTCTGTACGGATTCTCTGAATAACTGGGCTGGAAAGAAACAAACAAAAAAAAAAGACAATAAATAGATCAGTTGTCTGTACCACCTGGGTATCAAAGATATGCAACAGCTTCTATATTTATATGCAGCTGGGACAAAGAAGGGAAGAAAATACATTACTTGGCAAGTCAACTGATATTGTGTACAAGAATGGGAGTTCACTGGACAGATTATTGGAACACACACAAAAAAAATTCCTTTGCTAGATCTGAGAAATTCTGTAAAAAAAATAAAATAAATCAAGCAGGATTGGAGTCGCTGATTTTTTTTATAAACCACACACATATCCACACAGGCTTCTATGCAGAGTTTATTCACTAAAATGTGAATTGTAAGGAATTCAAAATAAATTATAAATTATTCTCCACCTCGGACTCGTAGCGCTCTAGACAAGACGCTATATATCACGTATTTAGAAGTTACTGATTCTATTCCAGAAAGGCTTGTGTAAACAGGTAGGCCTTGAGCCTTTGTTTAAAAATGTCCAGTCAGGTGGCTTCTTTCACTGTGCTAAGGGATGTGCTCCATAAACATGGTATGGTGAAAAGCACGTAAACCAAATTTTTACTGAATTTTTGACAGTTAGCTTCCAGGCATGTGTACGAAGAGTGCGAGTTGGGACATAGGGCACCAATAGTTCTTTTAGACAGCTTGGACTCTGATCATGTAGAGATTTGTAGGACAGCAGGACTATCTTATGCGACCGGGTGGTCAGATTTCAGGGCGCTTGGGCTGGAAATGTCTGCTAAAGAGCAATAGCATGATTGATAGTTTTTTTTCTGCTTATTTTACAGTCTCATAAAAAGATAACACCTTTTCACCCTCTGGATTACTGCTACATTAATATCTAGACAATAATTTCAATAAAAGGTCAGTAAGAATGCATGAATATAAGCAGAAAGCAAATTAACCTTAGCCAAAGAATAAGTTATTTTTAAACTGTGCACAGAAAGCCTCTTGGTCCTTTTAAAGGGACACTATAGTCACCCAGACCACTTCAGCTTAATGAAGTGGTCTGGGTGACAGGTCCCTCAGGTTTTAACCCTGCAGATGCAAACATAGCAGTTTCAGAGATGTTTACATATGGGGTTAATCCAGCCTCTAGTGGCTGTCTTCCGGACAGCCACTAGAGGCGCATCTGCGACGCTGGAGGCATTTAATGCCTCCATTACGCAGAGCGTCCATAGGAAAGCATTGAAAAATGCTTTCCTATTGACAGCTTGAATGCGCGCGGCACTTGCACTTGCGCATTCGGCTCCGCTGACGTCGGCAGAGGGAGCTGACGTCGGCGGGGGAGGAGAGGTCACCAGCGCCGAGGGAGCCCGGCGCTGGAATAAGGTATGCTACTGAAGGGGTTTTAACCCCTTCAGCGCTACGGGAGGGGGACCCTGAGGGTGGGGGCACCCTCAGGGCACTATAGTGTCAGGAAAACCGCTTAGTTTTCCTGACAATATAGTGATCCTTTAAGGTAAGGTACTTCACGTTCGATGTAGGCAAGATTCCACCGACTAATGAGTCTTTTTGTAGTATTGAAATTGGACGGGGAAGATCCCTCTAAGGGATTTTATTCACTAAATAGCAAGTCAGAAGTTAGATCACATACTCAGGTTTAAAACATAAATCCAAATTCTTCCCTACTTGGGAAAAGGGGGATTTTATCCCGGTTTGTAGTGATATGGTTTTAAATGAATTCGAAACATTAACAAAGAATAATGAAAAGGAGAATCTTACTAAAAAAGAAAAAAATGCTTTGAAACAACTTAAAGAGAATCATGAACTCGTTATAAAACAAGCGGATAAAGGAGGAGGTACAGTTATTCTAAATCGTGAAGACTATCTGAAAGAAGTTTATAGAATTTTAAACGATAAAGATACATATACTGTTTTAAAATCTAATCCTATGGAAATATATAAAAAAGAGCTTTTTAAATTGCTGACGGAAGGTCAAAATAAAAATATTATTAAAAAGGATGAATTTGAATACCTTTTTATTAAATTTCCAAAAACTGCCATATTCTACTACTTGCCAAAAATTCACAAGTCACTTATTAACCCTCCCGGGAGGCCAATATTCAGTGGCATTGGCTCTCTGACCAGTAACGTTTCAGAGTATGTAGACCATTTTTTACAAAAATATGTTCCAATGGCTCGCTCATATATTAAGGATTCAAACCAAATTATTGTAGATGTAGAAGGCCTGGTGTGGAAAGACAACTATATCTGGGCCACGGTAGACGTTGCATCTTTGTATACGTCGATTGATCATGAGAAAGGTATTGGAGCTATTAAAGAAACTTTGAGAAATGATATAAATATGCATGAAGCACAGGCCACTTTGATTTTAGACATCATCCGTTTTATCCTTTTTCACAATTTTTTTTGGTTTGAAGGTACATATTACCTTCAGACTTGTGGAACAGCAATGGGCACCAGGTTCGCACCTAGCTACGCGAATATCTTTGTGGCGGACTGGGAAGCTAGAAACATTTGGAGTAATAACCGTTATCGTGCGAACCTGGTGCTCTGGAGAAGATATATAGATGATGTCCTTATTATCTGGGACGGAGATAGGCAACTCTTAGAAGAATTTTTATCGTACATTAATAATAATACCTATGGATTGCATTTTACAGCTGAAACTCAGACTGAGAGTATTAACTTTTTAGACCTTTCCTTTTTTGTGTCATCAGGAGTCGTTTGCAATAAAACTTTTTTTAAACCAACAGATGGGAACAGCTTTATAGAATACTCCTTTTTGTTACCACCCAAATTGGCTTAACAATATACCGAAAGGACAGCAAACGAGACTCCTTAGGAACTGTACTAATAAGATTGATTTTAAAGAACAGGTTAAAATGCTAAATAAGAAGTTTGAAAAAATACATTATCCTTCACAACTACTGATTAATTCAGAGAAACAGGTAGAAAATAAAGATAGGACTAAACTCTTAAAAAATAAAAAAAGCCTATAAGAAAAATAATAAAGATTACAGTATTCCCTTTTTAACCGGATATAATAATAAGGCACATCTTGTTGAGAAAACGATTTTGGCCTATTTTAAAACAAGATCAATTTTTAAAAAATATTTTACCAAGTAAACCTCAGATTAGTTATAAAAAACTCAGAATTTTAAATCAATTTTAGCTCCTAGCGCTTTACCTCGTATCAAACCCACCAAAGAAGAAGTAATTTCTGGTAATAATTGTAGTGCAGTACGTGAAAATTTCAGAAACAGAAAAAAACAGAATTTACATGTACTGCTACTAAAGAAGTTTTTAAAATAAAGAATTTTATAAATTGTCAGACAAAAAACTTAATCTATTTACTTGAATGCAAATGTGGTATACAATATGTAGGTCGTACAATAAGAAAACTACATATTCGAATCTTGGAACACTTTAATGGTTTAAAAAGAGGGAACATAAAACAGTGTCCCCAAACATTGCATAAATTGTACCCATTTCAGTTTCCAAGATTTTAGATGTATAGGGATAGATACAATAACCCCTCATTGGAGAGGGGGTGATACAGAAAAAGCGCTAGCTATGAAAGAAACAGAGTGGATTCACAGACTTAAAACCACTTCTCCAAGAGGTTTAAATGTGGATTTGGATTTATTAGTTTTTATGGACTGACTTTTATAGATTTCATTTTTATTCATTTCTATTGATTTTTATTAATTGATTTTTTATTAATTAATACATTTTTAGAATTTTAAAGGAATCCGATGATGCCCTCGCCATGTCCCTCAGCCGAATGAAATAATCATCATTACAGATGATCTTTAGAATGAGCTTTTGGTGGTTCATTTTATACTGTCATTTCTATAATTTGTTCTGTATAGATATAGAAAACTATGTGTATATAATACTATATGAAATGTACCATTGTGTCTCTTTTCGCTTTTTAGTATTTTTAGAATTAAATATGCAATGTATTTCTTATTTGTTAAATGTATTAAGTATAATGTTGGAACAACTATTTTAACTACTTTAGTATTATTAAAATTGTGAATACTATATAAATTGTAAGATTTTGATTGTTCATACATTTAAATGTAGTTTTTTAAGTGCATACACACTATTCCGTAAGACCAGGTGGTCTAATACGGAAATGTGTCCGACAGCATAAATTATCAATAAAGTTGTTTGCGTTCCAGGCTGGATGTGCACACATGCGCGGTAATGTTTTGCCGTAATGCGCATGCGTGCAACAATGAAAGCCGCGCGAACCTAACAGTTTAAAAAGCCGGAAGAAGAACAGACACATAGCTCCTGAAAAAGTCAATAGGACAATAGGACGAAACGCGTTGAGCGGTCAGAAAGCCTGCCAGCACCCCTACAGTTTTGGATCATACACAGCTTTGAAGTCCAGCTGACAAAAGATTGACTACTCCTTGGAGTCCTGGAACTGGGATCCACCTGCAAAAGGGATTTTAGCCCAGGAAGGGGCTGACAAGCTTTCTTAGCTCAATTGAGACATAAGTACTCTTTGTGCAACTACATTTGTGAGTGTATTTGTTTTTTTTTTATCATTTTGTTTATTCTGTTATTAAATACTTCACTATATATTGTTTTTATCTCTTTACATAATTATACATGTCTACAATATGGTAAATATACTCACACGTTTGTGATTGTGGCTCCCCCGGTGGTATATGTTGTCTAACTATACTATATATCTGTTTGCACAGAAGTTAGATTGAAATTGCACATTTTAGAGAAATGCAAAATGTAGACCAAGATAGAAGAAATGAATTTTGTTTTTTTAATAATGCTCCCAAGTAGTGATTGGCGAGTTTGTATTTTTATGCACGTTCTAAGTTATCGACTTGGCTATTTTAGCCAGATTTTTGCAGTGATATAATGCTCTTCCCATGATTTAAAGTGAATAGCAAGTTAATAAGAAGTATATTGTAAACTACTTTGTGAGATGATCAGTAGGAAAAATAACGCTATAAAAATATATTTTATCTCATTGTAATGGTTAGAATATCTGAGGTACCCAGGCACCATCTTTCCATTCAGCATTAAACGTTTTTTAATGTTACACAACTGATCACAGCAACATCTACTCTGTGCTGCTCGGGCAAGTAAGGAAGTAGATATTGGTGGCTGTAATTGTTTAGCGTGTTAACTGCTTTTAGCCTATCACAGCATTCATAGCTGGTATGAACTGGTATGGAAAGAAGGAAGTGTGTAATATCTGCATGAGCCATCCCTCCAGTAGAGGCCAGGCTGTGTGTGTGTCTGTCTGGACAGGGACCCTTATTTAGTGTTAAACTGCTCATAAATGGCTTAACACTGAATTTATTTATCTAACAGTTATTATATATTGCTCCTATTTACCAAAAGCTTTACAATTTATGGAAAAAAATGTTAATTACACAAACCATGAATAAATAATTAGACACAAACAAAATTTAAATACAACCTTGCCCATGAGTTTACAATCAAAGAGGACTGTACCTTGAGACAAAATGTTGTTGGGAGAAAATGCAATTTACAGAAATGTATCCAGGATTGTGCTTGTATAAGAAGTATACCTACACAGGTAGTAAGATGAGGACAGAATGTAGAAAGAATAATTTACAATTGCTATGCCTTGAATGTGGAGAAAATAAGACAATGAACAGGGCTTAATATTTCAAGCTTTGTATTACTAGCCAGGTCTCAAACGTTACTCACCACTGCAAGGATGGAGCTCAATAGCACACTCAGAGGAGAATTTCTACTTGTCAAGCCTAAGTTGCACTCGACAATGGCTAGTGGCAAGTGGAAATTTTGAGCCCTGACAATGAGTATAGAGTAGGTTAAGTATAGAATACAGACGTTGATAAGATGTCGATAAGAAGCAAGACGTCAAAGAAGAACCTTGGTTAAGTGGACCTGCAGAGAAGGGAAGGTGTGTTGTTAAAGGGAAGAGTGTTTATTGCAGAGAAGAATTTACCTATTTAGTTTATATGCGTCAGGAAAACTGCCCCTGGTGGGACATTAGGTATAGAATGTCCCTATTTATGGAGGGCTATCTAGCTGCTCTGGGCCCTTTCATGGTTCCTGTATCCTTAGAATTTTTTTGTTCTGGTCTTATTTCACTGTTATTTTGACCCGGCTTTCTTGACTATATTCTGCTCTGCTGCCTTTGTATACCTGACCCAGCCTTTTTTCTTTGGCCTTGTCACGGGTGGCAGGGTGTGCCTTGGTCACCGCTTCTCCTTTCCTAAGCTGGTCCTTGGCTCAGCTACAGCATACAGTAATTATGAGCTACAGGAATAGTGATAATAGCTGTAGCGGACCCCGGGTAACCCTACTGTTTAGCTCCGCTAATAGCTTCCCATTTCCCCACAGTAACTGGATGACACACAGCTCTGGAGGTACAACACAATTTTATTGCCACACACAGCTTTTATGCATAGCCCCATGCAAGGGGTCTTCAACACACACACAAACAGGAGTTGCATCCAAGGATCCTCTATGCTTGGGGAAGGGGTCGCTGTTCCTTCGCCTCCCAAATATGTAAAGCCTTCCACTCAGGTGAGGGATCTACCACAGAGGATGACGGGGGAGTCATCATCCCATGAGCCTCTGTGCCTGGGAGCCAAGGCGCGGGAAGAGAGACCGTCTCTTTGTCTCCCAGGCACAGAAAAATCAGTGCCCCAAAAGTGTCCCCACCATACTCAGGCAACCTCACAATGGCATATTCTCTGATCAATCTCCTGTGCTGAAACCTGCAAGGGAAGCGTCTCCTTTCGGGGTATGAATGCTCCCCCTGGTTGGCGTTTGTCAATACAAAATGGTGGCCACCCAGGGGAGCACTCATTAATTACTTCCCTTGCGGTTCCACACTTATGTTGCTAGTGCGAACGTTCTAATTAATTGGTGGGAACATTCGAATGGGGCACTGGGGTGGTCCTTGTTCGGGAGACGAACGAGTCGGGAAACAATCTACGAATGCTCCCCCTGGCTAGCGTTCGTCTATATGAAATGGCGGCCACCCAGGGGAGAACTCAATAATTGCTTCCCTTGCAGTTTCGCAACTATGCTAGAGGTGAGAATGCTCTACTTGAACGTTCTAACTAGCGTTCTAAACGGGATATCGGGGTGGTCCTCATTCGGGAGTCGAAGGAGTTCCTTTCACATGTGCGCTCCCGAATGGGGAGCGAGGTAGAATATATGAAAGGTAGGGAAAAAACAAACAAACACACAATACAGGTGCAAGGCACCCGAACAAGCAGTGGTTCTGCCACAATAGCTCTCTAGAACCTTGTAAAATTCACCAATATAGTGACCAGTCATACTGGGTAAAACAAGAGAACGGTTTATTTCAGGGAAAACCATATGCATTTATCCCCCTACACCATGGATGTCAAACTCGTGGCCCACAACTAATATGTTTGGGCCGCGGCGAGGGAGCACTGAGTGTAAGCTCTCCCTGCTCAGCTTGCCGCAGAGTGATGCCAGGAGCCAGAATGTGACGTCATATTCCGGCTCCCGGCATCACTCTGCGGTGCGCGAAGGGAGCTGAGCAGAGAGAGCTCAGGGGAAAGTGCTCCCTCGCTGAAAACCTAGAGCGCTGCCTGCACGTCCCGCCGCCTTCCTGCCCAGCAGCCCCAGGTAAGAAATCCTGGGTGGATTAAAAATAATTTAAAGAAAAAAAAAGTGTTGGGGGGAAATGTGTGTTTGTGTGTATGGGTGTATGGCTGTGTGTCTGCATGGCTGTGTGTGTGTGTACGACTGTCTGTGTGTATTGCTGTATGTGTGTGCATGGCTGGCTGTGTGGCTGTCAGTGAGTCTGTGTGTGTGTGTGGGAGCCTGTTTGTCAGTTAGTGTGTGTCTGTCAGTGAATGTGTGTGTCTGTGAGTGCATGTGTGTGTTAGAGTGATTCTATGTGTATGTCAGTGTGTGTGTATGTCTGTCAGTGAGAACAGGGGCAGGGGTTTTAGTAGACGGGGGGACTGTGATTTAGTAGACGAGGGGGTACTGGGGTTTAGTAGAGGGGGTCGCTGTTTTTTTTTTTGTTAATACTGTACTTTTCAAAATAAACCTACATTTCTATGAAAACGTACATTTTTGTTTTTTTGCGGCCCACTTAAACTTAAACCTTATTTATTTGGCCCTTGCTAGCCTTTGAGTTTGACATGCTTGCCCTACACACAACTTTAGCCAGAACAATGCCAACCACTCTTTGGTGTCTTGGTGTCTGGAACATAATTAGGTCAAGATATGATAAATTTAATTTCCTGCTGGACACCAATACACACCAATTGCACAATAACTTTTACATAATATAATTAATACAATAGCTTTCATCCAGTTCAACATTTACAAAAAATAACTGAGCACACACAACACAGTCACAGCTTTTGTGTTCCAGTCCCTGGCTTGTCTTACTACCCAAAGCGTGTACCAGCCCAATTCTTGTCTGACTTATCGTTACGTTTTTCTGGCTTCTTTACATTTCTTTTCTTGTGCTCCTGACCCTTGTCTGTGTCTAGTTCATGTTTTGGTTCATGTTTTTTTACCTCTCCTTGCCTGCAGTCATTTCTTAGTTTAGTCCTATTTGTAACAGAGCGCCTGTACCCAGAGTGGTACCTGTGACGAACTGAGCCTCGTCACGTGTTTTTGGAGGGGACTGCTGGCACTTAAAAAAAAAAAAAAAAAAAACAACTATGAACAGATTGGTTTGTGGGATTTTATATTTGTTTCGGGAACCGAACAGCTGCACGAACCGGGGACCACCCTGGAGCTTGTTAAGCCTAATTGCTACTTTGTAGCAATTTCCACCACAGTGTGCTAAGTGTTCGTCTGGGTGGCCGCAATTCCTATGGACGACCATGAGGTGGCGGCCATCTTGTTCGCATGAACCCAAACCGCGAATAGACTTAGTCGCAATTCGCTAGTTCTCCCTGAGTTCCTCCTGTTGAGGCACCAGGTATAAAAGAGTGACCATGTGACAGTAAAATCAGTTGTTCTTCGCCCTTCAGTCTTGGCTAGTGGGTGAGGCAGCTATAACACAGCGGCAAGGAGCTTTAATCACTTTGGGCTACTAACACAAGGGAAAGGGGAACCTTGGCTGTCAAGACCCAGTTACTCATGGGTATACCTCGAAAGTATTTAAAACTGGTCATTTTGGTTTTTAACCTACAACCCACAATAAACGTCAGACAATGGCTATTACTTAATAAACTGCACTCACTGCGATGATGTACACTTGGCCACTTTAACCTTAAGCATGTGGCAATCCTGCTGCCATGTTCCTGGTTTGCTGGTAACACACTGGCCATACTCCTCCATTTCATTTCGGCAATATTTAGCCGTGATCTCCAGGGCAGCCTGCCTATAATGAAGACATGTATATAAGTGAATAGTGAAAAACAGCACAAGAGTTGCAATAGAAGTGTTTTGTAACAGATCCACTATACTTCAACTGAGTATATCCGATGTGATTCTCCAATTTCCCAAGCAAAGCAGTGATTAGAGCTCTTGGTTACCCAAACATCAGCCAAGACCTGATGAAGGGTACAACAGGATCTGTTTATTGAAGGCCAGATACACAGTAATTATGCACAGACCCCCTCATGGGGTCTCCATCCACAGTAATGTTAAACATAAGCCCGCCCCGGCGTTGCTGTGTCTGGGAGATAATGGTATCTCCCAAGAACAGAAAGCAGACACAAAAAACCCACACAATACACGGAACACCGTAATGCATCTCCACATGCCCTACATCCCTGGATAGCTCCTGGTCCGAGCTATGCTCCCTGCAAATTTATGAAGTGATCGGATTTACAGAGCCCGAGAAATCATTGTGTAAAGTCTGGGCTCCAGGCTCTGTACATACCCGAAAACAGTTCCACAAGATCACTTGGTTTAGTCTGGGTGCAGTGACCATTTCCCCTTAAAGGACCACTGTAGGCACCCAGACCACTTCAGCTCAATGATGTGGTCTGGGTGTCAGGTCCAGCTAGGTTTTACCCTTTTTGCAGTAAATATAGCAGTTTCAGAGAAACTGCTATGTTTACCTATGGGTTAATCCAGCCTCTAGTGGCTGTCTCATTGACAGCCGTTAGAGGAGCTTCTCACTGTGATTTTCACAGTGAGAAGACGCCAGCGTCCATAGGAGGGGCCACCCTCAGGGCACTATAGTGCCAGGAAAACGAGTATGTTTTCCTGGCACTATAGTGGTCCTTTAATAATCACATTGCAGAACTAAGACTGCCTCTAGTGGCTGTAAATAAATTATTAACACTTTCCATGCTGGGTAGAACAGAGGGAGCTAAAGTGTAAGGAATACAGATTTGTATTCCGTACACTATAGTTTTAGGATAACAAACCTGTTTTCCTGACACTATGTCATCCTTGGGGGACCCTCACCCTCAGGACCCCTTCAGCAGCTTACCTTAATCCAGCGCCGGTGACCTCTCCTCCCCTGCCGCCGTCAGTTCCCGAGTGAAGCAGAATGTGCATGCACGGCAAGAGCCGCACGCACATTCTAACAGTCCACAGGAAAGCATTTCTCAATGCTTTCTTATGGACGTTCTGCACGCTGGATGCGAATTTTGCATCCAGCGTCGCAGAAGTGCCTCAAGCGGCTGTCAGGAAGACAGCCACTAAAGGTTGGATTGAAACTGCTATGTTTACATGTGAAGGGTTAAAACCTGAGGGACCTGGCACCGAGACCACTTCATTGAGCTGAAGTGGCATGGGTGACTATAGTGTCCCTTTAAAGGACCACTCTAGGCACCCAGACCACTTCAGCTTAATGAAGTGGTCTGGGTGCCAGGTCCAACTAGGGTTAATCAATTTTTTTTATAAACATAGCAGTTTCAGAGGAACTGCTATGTTTATAAATGGGTTAATCCAGCCCCCAAATCCTCTAGTGGCGGTCGCGTGATTCTCACTGTGAAAAATCACAGTGAGAGCATGCAAGCGTCCATAGGAAAGCATTGTAAATGCTTTCCTATGAGACCAGCTGAATGCGTGCGCAGCTCTTGCCGCGCGTGCGCATTCAGCCGAATGGGAGGAGAGGAGGAGGATCGGAGGAGAAGAGCTCCCCGCCCGCTGCTGGAGAAAGGTAAGTTTCAACCCCTTTCCTCTCCCCAGAGCCCGGCGGGAGGGGGTCCCTGAGGGTGGGGGCACCCTCAGGGCACTATAGTGCCAGGAAAACGAGTATGTTTTCCTGGCACTATAGTGGTCCTTTAACCCCTTAAGGACCAAACTTCTGGAATAAAAGGGAATAATGACATAATACTTACGAGTATCGCTTTAAGGTCTCCAGTTCTAACAATGTTTTCTTGAAAACAGACATAATCCTAATCCATGTTGGTGGGAAGCACATATAAAGATTTGATTATTGATTTAATTTGTGCATTTTGCAACATTTAATTTCTATGCTGCCCATCATGTGAAAGTAAAATGTGTCCAAGGAAACATGGTGAAACTTGCAGCACAAATGTGTAAATATATATATATATTCACACACAAAACTCACATTACTCATGCAGCATACTGCCCTCTGAGTCTTTGCAGCATTACAAAGCCTCTAATCTAAATATTTACACATATGGTATGTCAACTCAATATAATAAGGCTTTTCTCCATTAATGTTACATTCATTCATTGGTCTTACACTTGTTTAAGGAAGCAATGGATTCATTCATCACAGGAAATTAGTAGCCTAACCAGTTAATGTAATGCGTATTTAATAGGTGTGCCTGTATCTAGTAGATACATGGTAACGAGATAACCACGTGTGATAAAACAATATTTAATAAAACTGTTCTGTGTCACTCACATGGTCTGATACTTCAAGTTCACCCTTCACGCCTACACATGGTAAATATTTTCTACTTCCTGCTCAGAGTCCTGGTGATTCTGATTGGTTGAACTGGCAGAGCTCTGGATTGGCTATGTGTCAGTGTTTGGGTTAACCTATTGAGTGCTGGAAGTACTCAAAAACCACTACAGCTACATAAAAAAAAAAAAAAAATTAAAAAAAATAAGTAAACAAGTAAGAAAATAAATAACTACAAAATATAAAGAGAAGGTAGGTGTTTTAATATATAGAATTTATTTTATGTGACAATGGCAGAGTAATGCAATGCAAAATGTTGCTTGCTGACAAAAGTTGTATTGTGTGTTACCCATTTTCAACCATGCAAAAATAATTTATAACATGATCTCAGATCTTGGGGTGCCTGATAATAACTACAGTAATACTCCAGACAACATATATGTCTTACAGTAATTGCATATTTAGACACCTATCTCTGGGAATCTTTAGTCTGTTAATAAAATTGAAATTCCAAGAAACTTTTATTTTTTTAATATCATTTACATTCCGTTTTTGAAGTGCATTATTGCAATGGCATTATGGTGCATTAACTAAACAGTCAGCTGACAACCAACTTGAATTATTTAGCTAATAGTAACTGATTTGCCCCCAAAACAATGTTCAAACCTCCATCCAATATTACAGAGTGAGAGAGAGTGAGAGAGCATGAAACCCAAATGTAAAAAAGATAAAAAAGAGCCACCTAGCACTTTGCGCCCAACATGGAATTAATTAATTGATAACTACATACGCACATTTATACTGTCTTTGGCACGCCAGATGCTATGGACTACATCTCCCAAAATGCTCTTACAGCCATATTGCTGGTGTTCTATCAGAAATCTATATCTATCAGATTTCGATACCTACGTCACTTTCGGAGCACCCACGTCACCTGAAGTGATGCAAGATCAGCTGCGCGCATGCGCTACCGCAGACCTCAGGGTATAGAATTTGGATAGATCCGATGACGCTGATCAGCCTGGCCTCTAGGGGGGATAGGGGGGTTAATGATGGTGACACACAGGGGATAGTTAATGGTTGACGGACAGGGGATGGGATGGTTAATGATGGTGACACACAGGGGATAGGGGATACCCTGACTGTCACTCCACAACCTCACATCCTCTGTCTGTCACCCCCATTAACCTCCCCATCCTCTGTGTATCACCTTATTAACCCCCCATCATGGGCGTAGGAACCCAAAGATATCTGGGGGGAATAGCATTTTTACTCGCCGGGTATATTCTTATTCCGTAAACTAGGAGTTGTTTATCCTATTGTACAGCGCTACGGAATTTGCAGTCGCTATATAAATGATTAAATAATAACATTAAAGGTCACTACAGGGAAGGGGTTTTACTTACCCGGATACAGCGCCGGGATCCTCCTGATTAGAACCACCCCTACCCTTCCAATGAATATTAGAACCACCCCTACCCCTTCCATGCACAAAAGAACCCCACCTACCCCTTCCACGCATATTAACCCCCTACCCCTTCCATGCATATTAGTACCCCCTAGCCCCTTCCATGCATATTAGAACCCACCCTAGCCCTTCCATTCATGTTAGTACTCCCCTAACCCCTTCCAATAATTTTTCTACCTCCCCCCTCCTCCCATCCATATTAGTAGCCCCCCTAAACCCTTCCAATTATTTTTCTACCTACCCCTCTCCCCCTATCCTTATTAGTAGCCCCCCTAACCCTTTCCAATTATTTTTCTGCCATGTTAACTAACGCCAGTGCTGGAGTGCCGCCGTGTTTACATTAAAAGGCCTGCAGGGACAGGCTATAGACACCAGAACTGTGGTGGAATCTCGGTAAAAATAAATTTAGTAGGCCGAGATTACCACGTGGCATGTGTACGTGCATATGCTGACGTATCGATCAGTTGGTTGCACGAGGCAAGATACGATCAGTAGTGTACGGAGCATGTGCAAGAATACAGGATATAGTATTCCCCTCCTCCATTGTGCTGGACAAGCCATGCGGTCAAACAGGAAGTTAATTCTTATTTGTGTTGATTGGTTAAGAGAATGTGCGGGTGGAGCTTAATATGGGAGGAGTTATATGCCTATATAAGGAGCCTGCACTATTGTCCGGGGCTCAGAACTTGTGGTATTTTGGTGACGCTAGTCCCTCTGAGTCCCGATCGGTGATCCAATAAAGAATCTCTTCCTTCCTGAAGAAACCTGTGTCCATCTCTCTGTGCTTGGCTTCCGTCAGTTTCTCCGGTATCATTTGGTGCATTGGCCGGGAAGCTCATCGTTCAACGGTAGCTGAGAGGCAGAGGCGTGAGACGGTCTATCTTTGCCCACGTTCTCTACGGCTGCACCCCTGAACTTCTGCGTGGACCTCCCTTCGTCTCGGCGCCACTGGGCCGTTGTCCAGGAGATCATCGGCCTCTACGTGAGAAGTGCTGGGGTGTCCCCGTCGATGAGTGTGAACTCAGGTTCAGGAACGAGGAGGTAAGACAACTGCTGTTTTAGACGGCAGGACCCACTAGGGGTATACCGATTGTGCGGTAGGCCCAAAGGGGTTTTTGAATCTGTGTATCTGCCCCCTCTGTCGGAGGGAAGGAGCGAAGGCGCACCGCTCGATCGAACGCTCTTTAGTCAGACCGTTTGATTTGGTTAGTCAGGCGGGGTCCTGGTGTAAATAGCCCTAGCCGGACACCGGTGTCTTGTCTAGACTAGCGTTCTAGGGTGTACATTTTGTTCGCTAGGTCGGAGAGACCGGGAGACTAAGCGGCGCCTGTGTAAATTCGGTTCGCTAGTTCTCATCCTATCTGGGCTAAGTGGGAAGGCGTGTAAATTTGGAACCCACTAGACTTTTGATAGTGCGACTAAGAGGCGTCTGTGTAAATTCGGTTCTCTAGCTCGCTATATATGTGGTGATTGGGCAGTGTGGCTAACCAAAACGGGTGTATATAGTTTTAGGTAGTCCATTCAAGGTACTGGCCAATAGTTTAGTTGGGAATTGTAAATGTGTTAACGATTGTTTTAGTAAAGTGTATATCTTGTTAGATAGCGCGAGCTCAGCCGTCTAGCGAGAGTGTTAATAGTGTGTTGCTGTATTATAGTGCACGGTACCATAACCCTGTATATTTACTGACACTGTATATAAGTACTAATCATTGTTGTCCATTGCATGTTTAACACCATAACCACTAATAATTGTATTGTGACCTTAACTTGTGCTTTGACCTATGCTAACCGTACTGTAACCGCTATTTGTAAAAGACGATGTTACTGGGGTGTGTTATAGACGGGTAATTCGTATATAGAGAATTATAGCGTGGGTGACTGTATAGTTACGCCAAAGGGCATAATATTGATTATCTAGTGACTGGTGTAACAGCTGTGTGTGTACGGGAATTCCCTGAGTGTTTATTGTTATTGTGTACGTTTCACTTGGTAACCGTACCACGTGGTGCTGTTGCCAGAGGAAACGGGTGTGACTGTTGAATAGTACGCGTGTATAGTATTCGTTGTCGACGACGTTCCATTGTTAAGTATGGGTGCGTCGCAGTCAACGATTCCGGATCCCTTAGGTTGTATGGTGAAGAATTTTAAAAAGGGATTCAAAACTTGTGATTTTGGGGTTAAGATGTCTCCTGTGCGTTTAGTTACTTTGTGCACTAGGGAGTGGCCTACTTTGGTTGCGGCATGGCCGCCACGTGGCAGTTTGGATCTAACTCTGGTACAGCGCTTACACGTGGCTGTATCAGGTAGGCCTGAACTTTACGGCCAGTTTCCTTATATTGACTGTTGGAGACAGGCCGTAAATGACTCGCCAAAATGGCTCCAGACATGCCACGAGGAGCAGTGTCGCCTCATGGTAGCTAGGACTTGTTCGTCCACTAGGACTGGTGTTAGGCCCATTTTGGACACGCCCCCTGAGTCCGAGATCCCTTTGCCGCCCCCTTACTTTCCGTTAAGAAGAAGTGACGCAAACGCAGGAAGTCCTGCAGCCCTCCCCTCATTACCCCCATCCACTTCCGCTTCCTCCTCCAGTACAGGATCCACCCCCCCTCGTACTAAATCTCCCCTTCCGGAACCAGAACCCACCCCCATTAGAAACGAATATCCTGATTTGGCGCCACTTCAGACTTCCGGTCAAGCTTCATCTAGCTCGGCTCGAAGTGTTTTATTTACGACCTTTTCCCAAAACCAACCTCCCACATCCCCATACCCTATCTCTCCCCGACCGGAACCCATGACTGACGCCTCTCTACGTAGCCCCATCCAAACCCGACAGTTGACTGGTGCCCAACAATTAAAGCACTATCAGATGCCTCTTCGTCTGAATCCCGGGTCAGCTTATATCGATGCCGCAGGTCAAATGGCACACGCTGACCCAGTCTTCGTATATGTCCCATTTACCACAACCGATCTTTTAAACTGGAAGACCCATAATTCCTCGTATACTGAGAAACCACAAGCTATGACTGATCTGTTCACCTCAATAGTACAGACGCATAATCCGACATGGGCTGATTGCCAGCAGTTACTAATGACTTTATTTAACAATGAGGAAAGGACAAGAATAAATCAAGCAGCCATAAAAGCACTAGAGGATAGAGCCCGTGCTTTGAACCAAGCTAATCCAGCAGCATGGGCCGCAACACATTATCCCAACACTGATCCCGATTGGAACGTAAATGGTGCTGATATGGTTCAACTCAGAGCCTATAGAGACGCTATAATTGCTGGCATGAAAGCAGGAGGAAAGAAAGCCATTAACATGTCGAAGACAGTTGAGGTGATCCAGAAAAGCGATGAAGCGCCCAGTGTCTTTTATGACCGATTATTGGAGGCATACCGCTTGTATACCCCCTTTAATCCGGAAGACGCAGACAATTCCCGAATGGTTAACTCCGCCTTTGTCAGCCAAGCATACGGAGATATTAAGCGCAAGCTACAAAAGTTAGAAGGGTTTGCAGGTATGTCCATCACCCAACTAATGGAGGTAGCAAATAAGGTCTATATGAACAGGGATACAGAAAGTAAGAAAGAGGAAGAGCGCAAGATGCGTAAAAAGGCTGATATGCTAGCGGTAGCGATCGCAGGCGTAGATAAACGGGGCCCAGATAGAGGCAATAATAGATGGAGTAGGGAGCCTTTGAGTAGGGATCAATGCGCGTATTGCAAGGAAGAAGGGCATTGGAGGAACGAATGTCCGCAAAGAGAGCAGTACGAGAGAGACCAACCCAGGGCAGGCTACGGAAACTTTAGAGGCAGAGCGAGAGGTAGAGGAGGCCCCGGAGGGAGTAATGGTTATAGAGGGAGTAATGGGAACAGAGGAAGTGTTAGGGAAGACAGGTATATTCCAGCAGCGCAAAGGTCCCGCGATAGAGAAGGTAGGGACTTTGTAGGATTGGCTGACACGGTCATGGAGGACTATTGATACCGACCGGGCTCCATCCCCCTTGGTCGAGCGGAGCCTATGGTCGATGTATCAATAGGGGGAAAAAGGAGTGCGTTCATGATCGACACTGGTGCTGAACATTCAGTGGTGACTAATCTAGTTGCTCCTCCATCTGGAAGGACTATTACTGTGATAGGAGCAACTGGAAGAAGTGCTGAAAAACCGGTTCTTAAAAGTCGACTCTGTACATTGGGAGGCCACGTAGTAAAACATCAATTCCTTTATATGCCTGAATGTCCAGTCCAATTGCTGGGACGTGATATGCTATCAAAATTACAAGCGCAGATTACGTTCCTACCAAATGGAACAACATCCTTAAAGTTTAATGGACCTTCAGGTATTATGACTTTATCCGTACCAAAGGAAGAAGAGTGGCGACTTTATACAGTGTTGACTAGCCAAAACCCTAGGAGTGATGAGACATTGTTCAACATACCAGGAGTTTGGGCAGAGAACAACCCACCAGGACTGGCCTGCAATATTCCACCTATAAAAATTGAACTAAAACTTGGGGTTTATCCAGTAAGCCTAAGACAATACCACATCCCGCAGAAGGCTAAGAAGAACATTCAATCCTATCTGGATAAGTTCATACGGTATGGTATCCTAAAATTCTGTACTTCCCCCTGGAACACCCCATTGCTGCCTGTTCAAAAGCCCGGTACAGATGAGTATCGACCTGTGCAGGACTTGAGAGCAGTCAATGATGCGGTTGTTAGTATACATCCAGTCGTGCCCAATCCATATAACCTGCTTGCTTTAATTCCGGGCGGGGCTACTTACTTCACAGTCTTAGACCTCAAAGATGCCTTCTTTTGCCTCCGAATTGCCACAGAAAGTCAATGTATTTTTGCTTTCCAATGGGAGAACGCTGTAACGGGCTCAAGACGCCAAATGACTTGGACAAGACTGCCCCAAGGGTTTAAAAATTCACCTACCCTATTTGGTTCAGCTCTAAGTCAAGATCTACTGGATTTCGAGTCTATCCCAGGAGAATGTGTATTGTTACAATATGTAGATGACTTGTTGATAGCAGCAGTTACAAAAGAAAAATGTCAGCAAGCAACGCACGATCTACTACATATTCTCTGGAAGGCAGGATACAAGGTGTCTAGAAAGAAGGCTCAGTTGTGTTTGCCAACTGTCAAGTATCTGGGATTCCATATCTCTGAAGGTCAAAGGATTATGGGGCCAGAGAGAAAAGAAGCTGTCTGCCAAATACCAATACCCAAGAATAGAAGACAAGTGCGAGAATTCTTGGGGGCAGCAGGCTTCTGTAGGATATGGATTCCCAGCTATGCGATACTGGCAAAACCTCTGTACGCAGCCATCAAAGGTACAGAGCACGACCCCTTCTTATGGACCCAAGAACAGCAAACGGCATTTGAAGATGTGAAGAAGGCTTTGATGAGTGCCCCAGCATTAGGTCTACCTGATCACACACGACCATTCTACCTGTATGTACATGAGCAAAGAAGAATGGCTGTGGGAGTATTGACACAGTACTTGGGATCATGGCAAAGACCTGTTGCCTACATGTCTAAGCAACTGGATGCAGTGGCCAGCGGACTTCCACCTTGTCTAAGAGCCGTAGCTGCAGCCGCCCTGCTAGTAGCTGAAGCCGATAAACTCACTCTGGGTCAAGAACTTTATGTACGAGTCCCACATGCAGTACAGACGTTGTTGGATTACAAAGGAAATCATTGGTTTAGTAACAGCCGTATGACCAAGTATCAAGCAATGTTGTGTGAAAACCCAAGAGTGCATTTAGAGACTGTAAACACCTTAAATCCAGCTACCCTTTTGCCGCAACCTACTGAAAGTCAACATGATTGTCTGGAAGTAATGGATGAAGTATTTTCAAGTAGACCAGATCTTCGTGATTTTCCCATCCAGAACCCCGATGTTCAATATTACACCGACGGCAGTAGTTATGTGAAAGAAGGGATCCGCTATGCAGGATATGCAGTAACAACAATAGACAAGGTGATAGAAGCTCGGCCACTGGCAAAAGGAACATCAGCACAAAAGGCAGAATTAATAGCACTAACACGAGCGTTACAATTGGCTGAAGGTTTAAGAGTAAATATCTATACGGACTCTAAGTATGCGTTTTTAACCACTCATGCCCACGGAGCTTTGTATAAAGAAAGAGGACTACTGAATTCAGAAGGCAAAGAAATCAAATACGCAGCCGAAATCCTACAACTATTGGAAGCAGTGTGGGAGCCGAAAGAAGTCGGTATTATACATTGTCGAGCGCATCTGAGAGGGGATGGTGATGTAACCAAAGGAAATCGGATGGCAGATAGTGCAGCTAAGCGTGCTGCTGAATCAGGAAGACAGGAGTATGTGGGGCATATAGCTGCTCTAATACCAACCCCACTGTCTCAATGGACTCCAGTTTATACAACTCAAGAAGAGGAGTGGTTAAAGACTGAACCGGGAAAGTATTTGGAGAACAAGTGGTATCAGCTAGAAGATGGAAGAATAGTTATACCAGCATCACTAGCAGTAGAAATTGTCCAGAACTATCATAACGGGACACATTCTGGGAGAGACAGTACAGAAGAATCTCTCAGGAAACATTTCTACATACCAAGATTGTCCAACTTGACTCAGGCCATTGTACGCAGATGTGTAACGTGTGCTAAGAATAATGCAAGACAAGGACCAGTAAAGCCACCAGGAGTCCAGTTTATGGGGGGACTCCCCATGTCCGATCTACAAATAGACTTTACAGTGATGCCTAAATCGGGTGGACATCGTTACCTGTTGGTAATTGTGTGCACCTATTCAGGCTGGGTAGAAGCATGTCCTACTCGTACAGAGAAAGCAGGAGAAGTTGTGAGATTCCTGCTACGAGAAATAATACCCCGATATGGACTACCCTGTTCTATAGGATCGGACAATGGTCCAGCTTTTGTTCATCAGTGCCTACAACAACTGACTCATATGCTTGGTATAAAGTGGAGGCTTCATACCGCATATAGACCCCAGAGTTCTGGTAAGGTAGAGAGAATGAATAGAACTATTAAGAACCAGTTGGCTAAAATGTGTCAGGAAACCCAACTTAAGTGGAACGTTCTCTTACCTATAGCTCTATTGCGAATCCGCAGTACCCCTACCAGAAGGATGGGCCTCTCTCCTTTTGAAATTATGTATGGGCGACCACCTCCCGTACTTGGTAACTTAAGGGGGGATTTGAGTCAGTTGGGAGAAGGAATTACCCGGCAGCAGGTTGTAGAGTTGGGTAAGACTATGGAGGAGGTACAGAAATGGGTACAAGATAGATTACCTGTGAATATTTATCCCCCTGTTCATAGTTATCATCCAGGAGACCAAGTGTGGATTAAAGAGTGGAATAATGTACCGTTAGGGCCCAAGTGGAGAGGTCCTTATGTTGTTCTTTTGTCTACCCCTACAGCGATAAAAGTAGCCGAAGTGACTCCGTGGATACATCACTCCAGGGTTAAACCAGCAGCAGTCGATTCTTGGCAAGTTACAGCAGATCCAGAGAATCCCTGCAAGATCCGGTTGAAACGCACTACTCAGTCGGAGTAACGAGGAATTATTGTGGATTACAAATTTTATTGTTACAGGTGTGAGTGAGAAGGCCATAATAAAGCCTGTCCGCTTACCAACACATAGTGTATAAGCCAGGAAAGTCTCGAAGGGACACCTGTGAAGACGAGCAGAACTCCATTCCCTGCAGCCCTCACATCCTGGAAGCTGAGGTTCCATCGCACGGACGAAGACTGAGGATGACGGCGAAAGATGTGCTTTTGATTGTGTTTATTTACATGTGTTTTTATATTCAGGAAGGTAGAGGTACCGACACTCCTAGCTGTGAGGTATGCATTAAGACTACGAGAACAGGTAACCATATTTCCCAAACCCTAATTTGGCATTCACAATACGAATGTAAAGGAGAGGTATCAAGATGTAGATACCTAAATATAGACTATAGTGTGTGCCATTTAGGAGTAGGAGAACCTAAGTGCTTCAGTCCAGAGTATCAACCTCGTACAATTTGGTTGACTCTCAGGAATGGAGATCCTCAGGGGACCCTAATTAATAAGACGGTGTTAGAATCCGTATATTCTTCGGGTGTTCTGCTATTTGATGCATGTAAGGCGATATCAAGTGGTAGAAAACCGTGGAATGTATGTGGGGATCTTAGATGGGAGAGGACGTATGGGTCTAATGATAAATATATTTGTCCCAGTAGTAAAAATAAATATGTAAGTCCTAGATGCCCAAATAAAGACTATAACTTTTGCCCATATTGGTCTTGTGTGGGGTGGGCGACTTGGGGACAGACAGTAGATAAAGACATGATAGTGACTAAGTTGCCGACTAGCCCTTATTGTAAGTCTATGGAATGCAACCCAGTCCATATACTTATTAATAACCCCGACAAGTTCCTAGATAAGTATGGAAATTTATTTGGGTTTCAGATATACGGGACGGGTTTAGATCCTGGGACATTATTGTTTATAGGAATAGAGACTGATACGGTATCCTCCCAGACTCATCAAGTATACCATTCCTTTTATGAAGAGATGAGTATAGATAATAAGATCCCCCATAACGCTAAAAACCTGTTCATAGATTTAGCCGAAAGTATTGCCGGTAGTCTTAATGTTACCAACTGCTATGTGTGTGGAGGTACTAACATGGGAGACCAATGGCCTTGGGAAGCAAAGGAGGTAATGTCCGGTTCTGAGGCAGTTGACCAACTAATATCTACACAAGCCGATTATCATTTGAGTGTTAGAGGTAAATCTGAGTGGAGATTAAAGACCTCCATCATAGGTTATGTTTGCATAGCAAGGAAAGGAATAATGTATAATACTTCTGTAGGAGAATTAACTTGTCTAGGGCAAAAAGCTTATGATGATGATACTAAAAATACAACTTGGTGGTCGGCTTCAAATGTCTCAGAACCATCTAACCCGTTTGCTAGATATGCCAGTTTAAAGGATGTGTGGTTTGATTTATCCATCACATCTACCTGGAGAGCCCCAGCAAATTTGTACTGGATCTGTGGTAAGAAAGCCTATTCGGAGTTGCCACAGGACTGGGAAGGGGCATGTGTGTTGGGTATGCTCAAACCATCCTTCTTCTTGTTACCGATTGAAACAGGTGAGACTTTAGGTGTTAAAGTGTATGATGTGAATCATAGGAAGAAAAGGGGACCCTTAGAGATAGGCACCTGGGAAGATAATGAATGGCCTCCCCAGCGTATCATAGATTATTATGGGCCAGCCACGTGGGCAGAAGATGGTACCTTTGGTTATAGAACCCCTATTTATATGCTCAACCGCATTATAAGATTACAGGCGGTGGTTGAGATTATCACTAATGAAACATCACAAGCGCTCAATCTCCTAGTGAAACATAATACCAGGATGAGGACAGCAGTATACCAGAATAGATTAGCCTTGGATTACTTTTTGGCAGTAGAGGGAGGTGTATGTGGGAAGTTTAACCTAAGCAATTGCTGTCTTCAAATAGATGACGAAGGGCAAGCAATAGCTGAGCTTACTAGCCATATGGTTAAACTAGCGCATGTGCCTACTCAGGTATGGAAAGGGTATAATCCAAGTAGTTGGTTTGGTAGCTGGTATGAGTGGTTTGGAGGGCTCTAGGCAGTGGTAGGTGGAGTCCTACTGATTTTACTGTTGTGTCTACTCCTACCGTGTCTTATACCCTTAGTAGTTAGGTCTGTGCAAAGCCTGATAGGAAGTATAGCAGAGAGGAAGGCTGCTGCACAGATAATGGCGATATATAAGTATAAGGCTCTAGATCAAGGAGAACCAATGCAGGAAGATGAGTGTTAAAAGATTCACATCATAAGATAAGTCTGGTCTGGTTCAAGGTAACTTGCGGTGTAAGCAAAACTAAGGTTATGTGATGCCTCAAGTAATTGTAAAATATCAAGAGGCATCAAAGGGGGGAATGTGGTGGAATCTCGGTAAAAATAAATTTAGTAGGCCGAGATTACCACGTGGCATGTGTACGTGCATATGCTGACGTATCGATCAGTTGGTTGCACGAGGCAAGATACGATCAGTAGTGTACGGAGCATGTGCAAGAATACAGGATATAGTATTCCCCTCCTCCATTGTGCTGGACAAGCCATGCGGTCAAACAGGAAGTTAATTCTTATTTGTGTTGATTGGTTAAGAGAATGTGCGGGTGGAGCTTAATATGGGAGGAGTTATATGCCTATATAAGGAGCCTGCACTATTGTCCGGGGCTCAGAACTTGTGGTATTTTGGTGACGCTAGTCCCTCTGAGTCCCGATCGGTGATCCAATAAAGAATCTCTTCCTTCCTGAAGAAACCTGTGTCCATCTCTCTGTGCTTGGCTTCCGTCAGTTTCTCCGGTATCAGAACCACTACATTAAGCTGCAGTGGTTCTGGGGACTATAGTGTTTCTTTAATGTGAGGTAAATTAGAGATTAGTGCCACGAATAATATGCTAGATTGCCTACTTACAACCAGATGAGGATGATGATGGGCTCTAGCTGCAGTCTGGCTCCACTGGTCTGGTGTAGAACAGGCTCTCTGGAGGCTATTTGTAACTGTGGTCACAAAAATCAATGTTCTGGGAGAACGGGAAGCAGCTCCATTTTTTGGGGGCCCTTTACACAGCTCAAGGTCATGTCATTCATGTTCCACCAATGAGTTTGTTCACAGGGGATGGAGTGTGTAGGGGATGTCCTGATATGTGTGTAAGGAATGCATTGTGTGAACCTGTGTTTGTATGTGTAAGGGCTGCAAGGTGTGTTTCTGTGTATGTACGGGATGCAGTGTGTGCGTCTGTAAGGGGTGCATTGAGTGTGTGTACAGGGTGCATTGAGTGTGTGTAAGGAATGCATTGTGTGTTTCTGTGTGTGTAAGGGTTGCATGATTGTGTGATTGTGTGTGTGTATGATGGATGTCAATCTCTCTCCCTCCCTTGTCACTCTCTTTCTCCCCCTCCCTCCCTCCCTTGTCACTCTCTTTCTCTCCCTCCCTCCCTCCCTCCCTTGTCACTTTCTTTCTCCCCCTACCTCCCTCCCTTGTCACTTCCTTTCTCCCCCTTTCTCCCTTGTCACTTTCTTTCTCCCTCTCCCTCCCTTGTCACTCTCTTTCTCCCCCTCCCTCCCTCCCTTGTCACTCTTTCTCCCCCTCTCTTGTCACTCTTTCTCCCCCTCCCTCCCTCCCTCCCTCCCTTGTCACTCTTTCTCCCCCTCCCTCCCTTGTCACTTTCTTTCTCCCCCTCCCTCCCTTGTCACTTTCTTTCTCCCCCTCCCTTCCTCATCACTCTCTTTCTCCCCCTCCCTCCCTTCCTTGTCACTCTCTTTCTCCCCCTCCCTCCCTCCCTCCCTCCCTCCCTTGTCACTCTCTTTTTTCTCCCCCTCCCTCCCTCCCTCCCTTGTCACTCCCTTTTTTCTCCCCCCTCCCTTGTCACTCTCCCCCCCCCCTCCCCTACCTCTGTTGTAGCGTGGCCGAGCCCTGTATGGTCCGCGGGTACAGGGAGATTTTGTTTCCTGAACCCGGCCGGACTAAAAGGATGTGCACACTCAGTGTGCACTCAGTGTGCACTTCCTGTTAGTCCGGCCGTTTATATGACACAGATGCTCCCTGTACCCACTGACCATACAGGGCTCGGCCACGCTACAGTGCGGGAGTGACAGAAGGGAGCGCTGAGCGCTTCCCTCCTGTCAGCCCCTCTCCTCATGCTGCGCCCGGGTGGTGCACCCTCATGGACGCACCAGCATGGGCAAAGCTGCAGCCGCCTGAGGCTCTCTGCAGAGCGCTCGGGCGGCTGCAGCATGAGGGGGGCCGGCGGAGCTGGGGGGGGATTTCCCCATAACCTGTCCCCCCTGCATGATTTGCTGGTTCCTACGCCCATGCCCCCCATCCCTGTGAGTCACCCCCCCATAATCCCGCCGTTCCATGTATGTCACCCCCCATAATCTCCTCATCCCCTGTGTGTCACCCCCATTAACACTGTGATATTAATTATTAGAGGTTAAGATACAGACTGTGACATTAATTAGGTTAGGATACCCCCATCCTATGTGTATCACCCCCATCCCTGTGTGTCACCTCCATTAATCCCCTCATCCCCTGCGTGTAACCCCCATTAACCCTCCATCCCATATGTATCACCCCCATTCCTGTGTATCAAGCCTATTAACGCCCCATCCCATGTGTATCACCCCAATCCCTCTGTATCATCCACATTAACCTCCCATCCCATGTGTATCACCCCCATCTCTGTGTATCACCCCCATTAACCACCCATCCCATGTGTATCACCCCCATTCCATGTGTATCACCCCTACTAAACCCCCATCCCTGTGTGTCATCCCTATTAACCATGCATCTCCCTTATTTAACACCATATTAGCCTATACTGTGTATGTTACTACACAGTGAAAGCTGTGGTATTGATGTACAAGCGCAGTACACTCGTCAGATATCTATATCAGATTGCTATATCTGATAGATGTGCTGCGCGCAAGTACACCCATCAGATTTCTATATCTGAAGGATGCGCCCCGCACATGAGCCGTACACACTTCAGATTAGAGGCCCAGCTGATCGAGCGTCATCGGAGGTGGCGGGCATGTGTGGGGCACCTCAGCCAGAATTCTATACCCCGAGGCCTGCTAGAGCATATGCGCACAGCTGACCTTGCGTCACTTCCGGTGACGTGCGTGCACCAAAGTGACGTAGGTATAGAAATCTGATAGATATAGATTTCTGATAGAACACTGGCAATGCATTAGGAGAGATGTAGTCCAAAACATCTGGAGTGAGGAAGGTTGCCTAACTTAGCTTTATGGCTTCTTTTTTTTTGCATGAGTTTGATTTAGCTCATCATGGTTTTAAAGAGAATTATGACTATCTTGGTATACACCTCCGTTCGCTATTAATGCGAAAAAAAAAAAAAAACAAGTATTGTGTACCACAGTTTTTAAATAAGTAAAGTTTATATTATATTTGTCTCTCGGTGCACACCATAATGTACTGCACACACCTACAGTAATTATATTTGCCAAACATTGAAAAGCTTAATTAATTGACAATTCCCCTTAAGTCATATGTGCTTTATGGTAATGGTATTTATACTTTGTTACCATCACTATTGAGATGCCCTGTTGCATCAAAAATTCCCTAATCTCAGATTTGTGTTACAGTAATTATATTTATAATATAACTCCAAGGTGCCATATTGCATCAGCAGTTATTTCCCATATCTCTAAGGTGACTTATTGTACATTTATACTCTTCAACCTCTCAGATGCCCCTTTGTAATGACTATCTCGAACTGTGTTGCAATTTTTTTGCAATCACTGTAATAGTTCACAATCTGTTTTAGTTTAACTTTCAGAGTGCATCTTTTGTAATTACCATAACATCCCCTGAGTGGCCTATTTCTGGTGACATTGCCATTTGTTATGTCATCCCTTGTTGTAATTATAGTAATATTATCTTTGTCATAACATTCCTAGTCTCTTTATTGTTATGGCTACAATATCCCCTGTCCAGAGGAATGCCTTATTGTAATCAAGAGCACTTTGTTTGACCTTGGATGTCCTTTATTATAGTAACGTTAATATTTCCCTTTTGTTCAAGGTGCCTTTTTGCAGTCATTTTAATATCCACAATCTTTGAGATTTCTCTACTAAATAATATTACTAAGCGCTTAATTAATTAGTAGCTAATAGTAATCCACTATATACTTTTGGCATACATTGGACTTTCTTAATGACATGACCTTAAAATTACTCACAATATTAACTTTTTCCCATACTACCTTAAAGATTCTATTTCAATACTTCACAGATGTGGAGAATGCAATAAAAGTCCCTTTGGAAATTCGTAATTCTCACAGTTTAAATTGACATAACAACATAACCAGTACAGCTCTTTGTAGTGGCTATATTGCCTTGAGTCCCCGGCCCTGTCCTTCTTTTTAATATCAAACTGTTTAGGAATGGTTTGATAGAAACCAAGGGTCTTCCCCGGACGCCTAGAAACGGCCAACACTTTGGCAACATGGATTATACGCAATTTACACTTCCACATTATCAAAGACAATATCACCCAACCGCCATCAGAATGTGAAAATAATGTCTGCATGGGAGCATTAAACTAGCACTCTCAATTAATGTATCCATTTCACTTCTTCATATAACACTTTCTATTAACTCCATCCTGATCTAATTTTCGTTCTTCCCTTTCCCTCTGTCCCCAATACCTCCATCCAGTGGCGGAACTAATGTAGAGAGGGTCCTGGTGAAATAATTTTTTTCACCATCCCCCCTCCCCCCCTTTCACAAAAAGAAACACAGAAAAACACACTGACACACATGCAGATACACAAACACACAATGACACTGTAGTGGAGCTCTAATACTCCGGTTGAGAATCTCCGCTAAAGTCCCTTCAGGTTGGAATAAATGCCACTTCAGTGATTATAGCCCACCTCACCAAGCAGTAGACGACACTTAGTCAAGGGAAGAACAACATGAGATATTTAAAGGAGTGACTGGCCAGCCAGTTTGAACTGGTTTGCAAAACCAATAATACAGTAAAAAGGGGGAGGTGGAAAGGCACATACAACCTTGACAATCAATACATTCAATTTAATACATATACCTTAATCATATAAGGAAACATACAGGCACTCACAACAACACAACATAAAACAGCAGACAGATACAGCCACAGACACACATACAGATACACAGACACATCTATCTTCTATGACTTCTCCTCTTTCCCTCCCCCGAGGTTCGGTCTGTTATCTGGGAGGACGTGGCCAACTGAGTTCCTCACAAAACTGCCACCATTAAAGTAACTCGATCGCACTGTTAAAGCGCCGCAGCACACATTTAGGCCCCTGATAACACGTGCCCAACGGCATCGGCCACCCGATGGGCACCCTCTGCATACGGGCCCTGGAGCAACCATCAGTAGTTCCGCCGCTGCCTCCCTCAGTCTTCCACAACTATACCAGAGACACATGTTCTCTCAGTTTCACAGTTTCTACTATTTATATTTCATTATTCACTCTGCTGCCACATTCATACTTTTATAAAAGTCAGTCACTAAATATACTCAGTCGCTAAGTATATATGTGAACTGTGTTTTGATCTGAACTTTTTCATGTTTTTCTTTTTATGAAATATAAATAAAGCATTCAAATGAGGAACACTGTGTTATTTACAATCCTTGTTGGATGTTGACCCTAATATAAATTTACCTCTGTGAATGCAATACTATGCATCTCGGTCATACTTAATCAAAGCATAATTGACTATTTAACAGATACTTTTCAGTTGCTTATCATCTTTGGTGGACCATCCTAGTATTGCCGCCAAGTATTCCCCTCCCCGTAGTATTATAGCTCTTTCCCGAGTAAGTAGTGATGATAGTATGTATAGCTTTCCTCCCATACATTAGTCGAGGCGTAATGCTGGGACTAGATCTGGTTTTATTAGGTTTAATACGGTCATTTATACATGGGCCCCCAGCATGGGGTCTCTACTCATAGTACAATGATCCCGCCCTGGTACCTCTGTGTCTGGGAGATAATTGAGTTTCTGCTCAATAAACTAATTATCTCCCAGATACAGAGAGCACAACACAGAAACACCCCAAAAACATAATAAAAACATACAGGAAACCCCACACATTATACATCCCCCGATCGCTCTGATCTGAGCACCCAAGTTGGCAACATAGCGCCTAGATTCATTAGGAGACGCCAGCCTGCCACTGGGGTAAAGTTTTGCTGCTGCGTAAGGTGTTGCTTGTTTTGTGTCCATTTATTCACTCTGCTTTCCTTTTAGGAGCTGCTCTCCCCACGCGTGTTTGGTTAGTGGGTCACTCCTTCATCCACTGGGCTACATTGCACGCACTCTCCTCGTCGCTTGGCCAGGCTCTGGGGTTCCCACCCTCTCGAGTATGTGTTCGCTGGTTCGGACAATGCAGCCTTTGCTGGCCTGCTCTCCCAGCGTTGCTCTAGGAGGTTAGGGCGCGATGGGGGAGTCCGCACATCCTGGTGCTCCATCTCGGGGGAAACGATTTGGGGTCTGTTTCAAAGCTAGTCCTGGCTCGGGTTGTCCGCTCAGTTCTCCGCTGGCTTTCCTTACCTTTTAAGAGGCTCCTGCGTTTCCTGTCCTTCCTTGTGATTCCTGCTGGCTCCTGAAGTTCTTCCTCGCTCCCTCCCCTTTGTTATGTGTGTCCTTGTTATCCGGGGTACGGCGCAGAATTAGTTCCCACTCCGGGGGCGGATTTAACTTGCCGGCGGCAGGGCCTAGTTACTATCCTAAGTCCATACTGCTATTGGCTGACTTAGGCTCACTGTGTTGTTTGGGAGGGGGTTATGATTGAGGGGAAACTCTGTGTACCACTGTAACCCTATTGTATGTATATGAGGCTGTGGGGTATAAATTGATGTGCTATGTTCAATAAAGCTGAGTGTGCTAGTTCCTTTTTTGAACTGTGTGTCCTGTCATGCTTTGCTCAGGGATCCTAGTAACAGTGCAGGCAGAAGTGTGGATACCTACCTGAGAAGGAGAACTGCAGAGGAATAGGCAGAGGGGACGCTATCTGCAGCCTTGTCGGAGGAAAAGCTGGAGAGACCCCAGTCATGCTTCAGAAACTGGGACTGAAGCGTTCCAGAGTCCCCTGTGGCAGCGAGAGTTAATTGGTGGGAGTATGGGAGCTCCGTCACACAACTCAATGAGAAGTCTTAGCAAAGCACGTGGTCTAGTCAATTTCCTGCCTCTTGAGTGTAGCTAAACAACCAGGAAGTAACAGGAGAGGTTGTCTGATGGACAGCCTAAGGGTGTAAAAAGGTTAATCGATTTAAAGGGACTCTCCAGTGCCAGGAAGGCACTGCAGAATCCTGCAGTGCCCCATTCCCACGTTGCTGAAGGGATTAAAACCCCTTAGTGAGTTACCTGAAAGTCCCTTGGTGCTGGGTCAAGCTCCACCCATGCTTCTCCCCCGCTGACGTCAGCCGGTAGGGGAGACCTAATGCGCATGCGCAGAAATGGTTGCGTGCATTAGACCTCCCCATGGGAAAGCATTATTCAATGCTTTCCTATGCAGATTACGGGGAAGCTGGAGGTCCTCATGCATAGTGTGATGATGTCCAGCGTCATTTAAAACACTTTTCGTGTTTTAAGAACCCAGAAGTCCCTCTGTAATGTAATTATTGCAGTTTATAAAAACCACACAGGGTTAAGGGTGATGGGAGTTGGCACCCAGACCACTCCAACGAGCAGAAGTGGTCTGGGTGCCTGGAGTGTCCCTTAACCCCTTAAGGATACATGGCATGTGTGACATGTCATGATTCCCTTTTATTCCAGAAATTTGGTCCTTAAGGGGTTAAAGTGCCAATGTCTATAGAAATGTACACTTTTTGTAAAAAAAAAGAGGACACGCAGAAAGCACTTCAGTAAGCTAAAGTGCTTTAAGTGTATGGAGCGTTCCTTTGTTGAAGAATTCCAGATCGACTATTTTACCTAGAATTTGAAATTCACTTTAAATTCTCACCTTAGTGAATAACCCAGTTAATAAAAATCATGTATGTACATGACCTGTGAGTGCACTTTTGTTTTTAGTAGGAATATAACTAATGTGGATTTCACCCAAGCAGTTCCTGATTTTATGTGAGTTTATTAGCATGAGTGCCAAGCTAAGCATATTATTTATAATTATATATATATATATAAAAAAAATATATAAAGTAAGGGGTGCACTTGTGGTGGAATCTCGGTAAAAATAAATTTAGTAAGCCGAGATTACCACGTGGCATGTGTACGTGCATATGCTGATGTATCGATCAGTTGGTTGCACGAGGCAAGATACGATCAGTAGTGTACGGAGCATGTGCAAGAATACAGGATGTAGTATTCCCCTCCTCCATTATGCTGGACAGGCCATGCGGTCAAGCAGGAAGTTAATTCTTATTTGTATTGATTGGTCAAGAGAATGTGCGGGTGGAGCTTAATATGGGAGGAGTTATGTGCCTATATAAGGAGCCTGCACTATTGTCCGGGGCTCAGAACTTGCTGTATTTTGGTGACACTAGTCCCTCTGAGTCCCGATCGGTGATCCAATAAAGAATCTCTTCCTTCCTGAAGAAACCTGTGTCCATCTCTCTGTGCTTGGCTTCCGTCAGTTTCTCCGGTATCACACTCACAGGTCTTCAATGAAGTGGAAAATTGGTTTATTAGGTGAAGAAAAACATCAGTACATCTGTGAACAAAATCGACGTCTCAACCCCTAAGGGTCTTTTTTAAAAAAAAAAAAAAAAAAAAAAGACCCTTAGGGGTCGAAACGTCGATTTTGTTCACAGATGTACTGATGTTTTTCTTCACCTAATAAACCAATTTTCCACTTCATTGAAGACCTGTGAGTGCACCCCTTACTTTATATTTTATATTTTGAACGCGGGTAGCACCTAGGCAAGATACTTTTATAGCTTTTGAGTAAGGAGAGTGCCAAGCTTTTCTATTATATATATATATCAATTTGTCAATTTCTTTTATTTTTTATAATTGATATATATATATATATGTTTAATTCTAAATAATATGCTGAGCTTGGCACTCATAAAAGAAATATAAGAAATTGGCACGTCCTCCAGCCTGTAAGGTCCCCTTTAAACACTACAAATGACAGAGAGAGCACCCCCTGCCCTGATAACGCCCAGTTACTGGATGAAGCTATGCGGAAGTATGGCATTGAAGCACCCGGAAGTGCTCGCTCCCGTCTAGCGGAAAGGGAAGTTCGTGTTGCCAGGGCCAGCGCTGACGCTGGCGGAAGTGTCAGGGCTGGGGGTAATGGCGGCGGTGGTGACGGCGGGTGGTGTGAGTGCTGTCGGCTTACCGGCGCAGGACGAGTTGGTCCGCTCGGTTACCCTGTACCGCCGCCGGCCCCACATCCTGCGAGGCACGGTGCTGCCATTCGCCGTCCTCTACCCGGCCTGGCTGTACGCATGGGTGTCCGTGTACGGGGTGTCCGAGTACCCGGAGGCCGGGCTCCTGGCCCTGGCGGCGCTCGGAGTCGTGCACGCGCTCACCGTTCTCTCCGGCCTGTGGTCCGTGCACGCGCACTGCGCCCTTGCGTGCACGAAGGTGAGTGGAATAAGGCTCCCCAGCTGTCAGTGCCAGGCGATCTGACGTCACACGCCATCACCAGGGCTCTGGAAACTGTGTGTGAGGATTCCATCCCATGGGAAAGAGAGAGTGTGAGGATTCCATCCCATGGGAAAGAGAGAGTGTGAGGATTCCATCCCATGGGAAAGAGAGAGTGTGAGGATTCCATCCCATGGGAAAGAGAGAGTGTGAGGATTCCATCCCATGGGAAAGAGAGAGTGTGAGGATTCCATCCCATGGGAAAGAGAGAGTGTGAGGATTCCATCCCATGGGAAAGAGAGAGTGTGAGGATTCCATCCCATGGGAAAGAGAGAGTGTGTGTGTGTGTGTGTGTGTTCCATCCCGTGGGAGAGCGAGAGAGTGTGTGTGTGTGTGTGTGTGTTCCATCCCGTGGGAGAGCGAGAGAGTGTGTGTGTGTGTGAGGATTCCATCCCGTGGGGGAGAGAGAGTGTGTGAGGATTCCATCCCGTGGGAGAGTGAGTGTGTGAGGATTCCATCCCGTGGGAGAGTGTGTAGAGTCAGCTGAGGTCAGCGACATGTCTAAAGGGTTTGACAGGTCAGCATGGTGAGGGCTAGACTGAAGCATTACCGTAAAGGCAGTGTATGACATGTGGTGTGCTGTAAGATGCTGTAAAAACAAAAAAACAAATTGGCTATTCATAGCTGTGTGACTGCTAACAATGTTCATTATCACCCAGTAATGCTGTTAAATTTATAGAGAGATGGACGGTGTTGTCATTCAACCCTTGACGTTTGTAACATATGGCATCCCAGGAAAGTTGTTGTGGTCTCTGGGCAGATGTCAGTGATTTAAATAAAGCTTATGGGGAGAGGGAAAAGTTCAGTCTTATTACAGTACTCAACCCAACTTAATTATTGATTGTAAATTTATTTTAAATATTATTATTATTTTTTTTTGTATTTCCTGGCAGTGGGATAAAAAAAAGTCATTTTATGCACAGGAAATGCTGATCAGTGTCTTAAGAAATATGTACGGTATTTTGTACAACTGACCTTGAGGTGATATTGGTCTAGAGCAGAGGTAGGCAACCTACGGCACTAGTGCCATGCACGGCACTCGAGGTGTCTTTGCACGGCACTCAAGGCTGCTAGAGACAAATAGGCTCTGGCCTATCAGGAGTCCCAGTAAAACTTCAGATATCTGCTTATCCGAAAAGGTGGTGAAGGACAATCCTCAATTTATGCATTGCAGCACGTAGAGGAAGTGATCTTAGATCACTTCCTCACAGCACTTGTGAATAGGAATCCACACTGTAGTAGAGCAGCCTGCAGTTGCTGTTGCAGCTCCTGTCCTTGACATGTACCTGGCCGGTCTGGAACCCAGGGAAGCCACCCACACTGCTAGATATACACAGGAATGCAGAATCCTGCATTCCTGTGTAATCCCTCATACAAATAGTACGGACAGCCCACACACAAACATACACATAATCTGCACAAACGCAACACCACTAACAATCCACATACATGCACACAACCCCACATGCAGTCTCTCACATGCAATACCTCAAACAGCCCCCACACACACTACCAAACACACAATGTGACATATCCATTCACACAATTCCACAAGCAGCCCCCATACACAACTCACATTCATATGTATCATACACAATACCATAAACTACTTATGAACATATACAATAAAATAGCTAATATACGCAGGGTCGTCTTTAACGTGGGGCAAACTGGGCAGCTGCACCGTGAGCCCCGCTGGCCTCAACTATTTCTTACCCCCGGCCGGTAATCCACACAATAAGGAGGCCCACCGGGTGGCCCGTGCACAAAGGGTGGGCTTCTGTCAGCAGGGTCCCGGTGGGCCGGTGGGCTTCTGTCAGCAGGGTCCCGGTGGCACACTGAGGCGCTTTAACAGCGCGAGCAGGCCCCTTGCTTTTTGGCAACAGGCTGGGAGGAAGTGACGGCCGTGCATCACTTCCTCCCACAAAGAGAGGAGCGCGCGGGAAAGAAGAGTAGGCAGACTGGAGGCGGGCTGGCCGAGAGAGCCAGACCCCAACTCCCAACACCTTCAGCCACCAGCAGGTAAGGTAGGAAACTGGAGGGTGGGTTTAAAAGTGTAATTTTTGTGTGTGTCAGTAAATCTGTGTGTGTGTATGTCTGTGTCAGTATGTCTGTCAGTGTGTGTGTTAGTATGTCTGTGTGTGTCAGTATGTGTGTGTCGGTATATCTGTGTGTGTCAGTAGGTCAGTGTGTGTGTCTGTCAGCATGTCTGTCAGTATGTCTGTCTGTGTGTGTGTCAGTATATCTGTGTGTGTGTGTTAGTATGTCTGTGTGTGTGTCAGTAAATCTGTGTCAGTATATCTGTGTGTGTGTATGTCAGTATGTCTGTGTGTGTTTCAGTGTGTATATATATCTCTGTGTGCGTGTATATGTGCATACATTTCAGCATTCACACACTAACACTACACACAAATACACCCCTACATTCAAATTTCAACACTACGTACAAACACATGTCTGTGTTACACACCAAAATTATATGTAAATACACCCCTGAATTCAAAAACCAACACTACACAAATACATGCTTGCAGTCACGCCAACACCACATATTCCATACAAAAACCTGTTTACATTCGAACACACAAAAACCGCTTAGTGCTAAGACCTGGAAACATGGGTAAGTGGTAGAGGCCCAGCTGTCAATGCATTACTGGAGTTGCACGACAGATGGGGATCTACCTTTTAATCACTCGTGCAACAGGGAGGCCCAAAAAAATTCTTGCACCTCTCTACTTTAGGTCCGCCACTGCGTTGAGGTGGAGGACGTGATTGCACGCCTGGGGAGGGGGGACACGTTCCAGGGGGCCCCAAAAAAATTATTTGCCCAGGGTCCAGTCAATATTAAAGACGGCCCTGCATATATGCACAAATACAACGATACAAAGCAATTACAGTAAAAATAACACAAGCAGGATACGGCAGCATACACACCTCAATTTAAAAAAAATAGGACCGGCACGCTACGGGACATCACAATCCTATATCGGCACAGTGCTGCTAAAAGGTTGCCTACCCCTGGTCTAGAGACTCTAGAGTGATATTTTTTGTAAATCATTCTTTTATTATGGCATATACGTCATGGGGTACATAAGAGAAAGAGGAGGCATTGTGGGATAACATGAGATAATAATATCAAGATGGTGTGCAGTGCACCTCAAAGAAAGATTGCCCTGGGTTTTTTTTTTTTTTTGTGAAACATTCAAGTAAACAGAGTGATACAAGCTTGGATAAGAAACAAAAATAATCAAAATAGTAAAGATAGGCTTCATATACAGGTTTGGTGTTCATAGCTAAATAGGATATGAAAAGTTGGTCTAAGGTGTGATAATGCTTATGCCTATACTTCAAATGGAAGCATCAACAGAGTTAAAGTAAAGGAGACAAACGCTAGACAGAAGAAAAAACGTATGACATCCATTACTTAATAAGGCAGATTCTTAGTAGTAACAGTCTCAATTTTTACGAAAGTTAAACACGGGTGTAAACAGGCTGGGTATTAGTGCCATGCTTAATAGCAGGAATATAACTAGGTTCATCTTAGGGATAGCTGTCCCGGCCCAGGTATGTTACAAAATAAGAGATATCGGGTTGGCATGTTTAGTGATAGTATTGGTGGGATTACATTGCTTAGTTTTCTCGGTAAAGTTAAACAATCAGACTATGTGTAGGAGCGGTCCATACGCTCCCATTGTTAAAGAGAGACATGCTTAGTTAGTCTAGTACGTAGATTCATTTATCTAGCTAGGGGATGGGGTGCATAGATCCGCACGCTGGTGGTTAGATCCGCCGGGTCAGCATGTACGCAGCGTGGTGTCTGGTGACTCACAACTATGGCTGCAGAACATACATAAAAGCATCAACCATGCTAACATGGCAATTTGGGGTATGGCTCACGTTATAGGTAGTTATGCAGTTACTTAACGTTTAATACTTTTAACGTTTAATACTTTACACAATTTAAAATATTGTTAATGTTCAATGCTGCCTAGTCACTGCAAGGTATATCCCTCATACGATGCATTACATGTATGTATACATTTCTAAGGGCACAATTGTATGGCTTATTTTCATCATAAGGAAAATTTCTATGCATAAGTTAATAGGCACCAGGATCACTATGAAGGCAGGTAGTGACAGTGAGAGGTTAAGGTCCCATCTCGTGTCTCAGTCCTGGTTCCCAGGTTACCTTATGCCGGCTAAGGGTATTAAGCGGTCCCGTCTCGAGCAGTCACACTTAGGTTGTGAGGGGAAATCCTCTGTAGTCCCAAGATGAGCGGAGGTATTCCCTTGCGCTCGTGTTCGGTCAGGATACCGTCCAGTTTCTCCCGTTCGCCTGTTCAGGCTGTCTGGTCGCTTGACCCGCAGTGTTGCAGTTTCCCTCCTGGGTCTAAGTCGTATGAATGCCTTTCGTCTTCGGCCCGAGGCTTTGGCGGGGGCCCGCACCACATGTCCATTGGCCCCATCATCAGGGCCGTGGGCCCAGGGTTCCACCGGGTCTCGGTTAGCTCCCTGGGTATATGGGTGGCAGTGGAGAGCTACCTCCTGGTGAGCTCCCAGCTCGGAAGAAGAATGAGGCAGTGTGCCATGTGTGTGGAGGGTTCGTGGTGTTCTGCGACCTCGCTTCAGTGGTCTTTTCCCTTTCATGCTTTTGTGTACAGGCCGATGGCCTTTGCTGCTGCGGCGCCATCTTGGGGCGCTGTGTATTTGAGTGGCAATCCGCTTGCGGACAGGTTGCTTGGGTTTCTCATTAGCCATGTGTGCATGTGGGGTGGGCTGCCATGTCCGGTGCTCCAGCTTGGCCCAAAATGCTGCAAAGAGTGCGTTGAGCCGGGCTGTGTAATCCAGCACTGTCGTGTGGCATTCCGTCGTCTCCTCTGCTGCGCTTGCCTCCGCCATTTTAGGCAGGCCACGTGCTCGGCTGTCCCGGTGCTGCGGGTCGCCTGGCTGCGTGTTCAGCCTGTGGTCGTTTCTTCTCTCGCTTAAAGCGGACCGAGATAACCCCCATCGGTCCATAGGGGGGGGGGGGGTCGGAGGTGAGGTCCGTGTCCAGGTCAGACAGCGTTGGGAGCGGCCGCCTCCCCACTGCTCGATCTCCGGTAGGCCTCATGCTGTTTCGTCGGGTCCTGGGGGAGTACAGGCTTGGTTCAGGTATCTGGCGGTTCCCCCGGGTGTCCCCGTCACTATGGCTTGTCCCCGGTGTGTGGTTGTGCCGTGTTAGTCGCGGGATTACCCCTATTATTAGCAGATAAAGCGGGAGCCAAGGCTCAGCACAACCGCTCAGCTCGGATGCTAGGCTCCGCCCCCAGGAAAATATTATTTTATAAGACATCCATTGACACAAGGTTTTAATTTGTACTGCATTTTAAGACTGCATCTATGTCGACATGAGGAATATGTCCATTTTTTGATATACCTATTTTAAGCATGAGGTATGAGGTTAGTCCGAGGACAATCTGTCAGTGATAGCCTCCTCAGAAGCCATGTGTTGTGTGTCGGATCCTCTCTTATCTCTAGAGTGATATTTTTTCACGGCAGACATTTGTAGTTCCCAGCCACTGCACCTGTTCTAGTTCAGTGATGGTTGAACTTTGTGAGACATTTTATTCCCAGCTTAGTAGGAAACAAATGTAGCCTATCTCTGCACTTGTTTACTTTTCTTCATAAAGTAATGACAATTGCATGCAAAAATAAATCCAAGAATGGAAAGCTAAAAAAATGAACGCTGACAAAAGTTAATAATGAATGTATTAGAATTAATTATGTTTAATCAAATACTACTTTTTTTTTTTCTCCTCAGCACCCAAACACAAAAACTGCCACCTTAGCCAAAGTTGTACCCACTCCAAACAATGGTTCTGCTGAGTTAGTGCCACTGCTTCGAGAAAAGGTGAGGGTACTTTATTATTTTTATTTATTTAATTTTTATTCGATGTTGGTTGATTTGATCTGTGTTCTATGTAAAATGGATTTGTAATTGTGAATTGTATTTCTGTCAATCCCACAAAGTTGACTAGTGGAATAGAATGATTTTCCCATGTGCTGACAAATCAGGGAGAGCGAGCACTAACCGACCTGTCTTTGCTGCCTTACATCTGCCTTTCGCTGTACTTTGTTCTGACATGGCAGCTATTCTGGTAGGTAAACACCTGCACAGGACACGCAGGGAATTTCAGGAGGTATAAAAAAAAGTTACAAGATTTCCTACAGCCTCTCACACCCTTAGTGGATCACCAGGCATATATACACAAGTTTGTTACAGTTATTTATGCAGTTGTTTTATTTATGATTATAATATTTTTTTTTCTCTCCAAACCATTTCTTCTTCGCCTCTCAACCAGCAGTGTTTTTCCTTTTTACTCAAACAATACTGTTGTACATGATGTTACGACTCACATGGTTATTCTCTAAGCTCCAAAATTTCCCAAATTTAATCTGAATGGAAAAACTGAGGTAACATTAGCCGATCTGGAAAAAATCTCCAACACAAACGTAGTCACAATTTCACTGTTTTGCTTAAATTCGTCATGTGGATTGAATTTGAGTTTAGGGACTTGCAAAAACAACTAAGAAGCAAACAATTACCAGTATTAGCAAGAAACAAGTGGTTACTGGGGACTCTGCTCAAACAAGTTTGCAATCTAGCAGAGATAAGATTAAAAATAAATAAAATACAAGAAACATGGAGATAAGGGGTGATTGTGTGGGAAAGCAGAAAATTTGGAATGTACATGAGTGAAGTGCAGTGTGAAGCCACTAATTATGGCCTCAATCTAATAAGAATTCTAAATTATTACTATTATTATTGTATTAATTATATAGCGCCAGCAAAATTCCATAGCGCTGTACAATGAGTGGACTAACAGACACGTAATTGTAACCAGACAAATGGAAGCACAGGAACAGAGGGATTGAGGGCACTACTCAATGAGCTTACATTCAATTATTCAATACTGTTAGGAAAACTGCCTTTGAGAAATGCTGTAGATGAGAATTGGCAGTTCGAGTGCAAACAGAGAATTGTAAATGGCCACTGGCAAAGCAGAGAGATCGTGAAAGCAAGTATAAACGCAAAAGGACACATACAAAGGAAAAATAAACAATGTGTTTATATGCTTGCCATCAATTTCATAACGTGAGTGGTTAAGCTCAGTTTTAGAAAGATCGAGTGAGAGATCACTAAAGATACTTGTTTCAAGTTCCTCCAATGTGCAGTATAATTTTTTTTCTATATATAATGCATTAAAATTGTCAGTCAAATCTTACAAAAAATGTCTATGTAACCCCAGACACCAACATTGTTTTTAACCAACCCCTCACTCTCCTGTTTGAAATTAATGTCTACATCCTAACCTGTAAGTTGTAAAACTGTATTGATTTTCACATCAGAATTCCAAAAGTTGTCGTCATGTGTTTATTTTGAAAGAAATTGACTCCGGTCTTTTTTTGTTTTTGTTTGGCTACATGTGGTAACTTTAGGAAGAAAACTGGTATTTGTGCTATCCGTGGCTGTATAGTCTTACCTGTGACTGCTTTGGAGTGGCTGAGTCCAGATTGTTTGTTTTAACTATATACAGAGAAAGCATTGTTAGAAACATTGTTTTTTGATATACATATATATATATATATTTAATGCATTGAAGAAGAGTCAGTCATAGTCATAGAATATGCATCAACAATATGTGAGTAATTAGATGATTCTTAGGTTTATCTGTTTGGTCTTGTAATCATGGTATGATGTAGCGTATCAAAAGAAAAGTTAATCTACATGATTGCTGATTTTTCATCATTATAAAATACAGTGAAGCACAGGGTTTATTCACTAAATAGCAAATGGTGGTAAACTTAAATCTAAACTGTGGATGTTAGGCAAAAATAGCTGATTTGTAAATATTCTACACCTTGGCTATAGTTAGTTTTAAAATGTTTAGTAAATAAACTCAGTGGAGTTCTTTAAAGCGGGTTTGTTGACAAAACTGGGGATTGTTTAGAATTGACAAGGAAATTGCAAGTTTTAGGCCAGAATTGTCTTGCTGGAAATGGGTAAGAGGGAAGTATTTCCCCCTCGCCGCCCTCCTCAATGTCTCCCCAATATTGCTAGTGTTGCCAACTCAGAGAATTCATTTATGTTAATTTTACTCTCTGTGCTTTACAAACTTCTTGTCATGAGTTGAATGTCACTGCTTACATACCTCATTGATTGTGAACTTGGTATACAATTTTTTTTTATTTTTTTATTTTATCTCCTCATGTGCTGAAAGCTGATCTCTGGTATGACTTCCACCTAGCATCCTATAATTTACAACTGGGCCGTGAAAAGAAATCTATTTTCTTTTCTGGTGGTACAGGTTGGGTTAATGCATTATATAGCCTGGTGAGATATGATTGGAACTGTGAATAGATATGGAAATTACCCTAAATTAAAATGACTTAAACATGCCGATCTTTGTGATTTTAGAAGACACTCCAAAGTTTCAGTTGTAATTTCCATGGGAAATGTTTTTAAATTTTTTTTAATCATTCAGCAAGAAGATGGTCCGGAGATCCTGTTCTTTGAATTCCAGAAGATAAAGTATTCGTACGACGCAGAGGAAAAAAAGGCATTCCTTCCTGTTGTATTTCCAGTAGAGCGACGCCTTTCTTATTACCAGAGTGCCAAGGGATATCTAGAGGAGGCAGATATTAAAGCTGCTGAGAAAAAATATGGAACAAATAAGTAAGTGCATCTTCACGCCAGTAAATATGTCATGTTTTATACTAAGAAGTCAAACCGGTATTGGAATAAGTCAACAGTGCCAAAAGGTGTCACATGCAAGACTGAAGATCAGTTTCTTTGCGTTTATTAAGAGGGGCATGGGATTGTTTTGATTTGGATGCTGATGTAGCCAGTCTATGTATTTAGTGGGCAGCACAGCATCTGATTCCTTTCAACACATGCTGCCCATGGCTGGGTGACTTACACAACCAGTATCAAAGCTCCTTCTGCTTGGCCCTTAGGCAGTTTTAAAGTGGTTCTGTCAATAAAGATAAAATCTTTATGAAATGCGCATAAAGGCTGTGTTGTAGTTTAATTGAAGTTTGAATGCAGTCAAGTGGCTTTGTTTTATTTATTTTTCCTCTGATTGTTAAAATGTGACAAAAGACTGAGCTATTCGCTGTGATGGACTGCCTGTCACCCCAACTGGGTATCTTCGTCAAGCTCGCTTCCTAGCTCTCCTCTGGGACACAGGTAGTGCTTCAGCCCCTAAAGGCTGAAGCTTGGCTGTGGTCTCTCTGTCGCTTCCTGCCCTGGAATAGGGTCCTGGGAACAACTTCAAGTGATTAAGCTCTCCTGCAGATAGTATAGCTGATCCACCTAAACACTAGTCCAGACTGAGTGCAGGGTGAAAAATAACTTGTTTATTATGGCCAAGTAGCCTGCTCTTATACACAGCCCGTAGCATGGGGTCTCCATTAAATACAAGACAAGCCCCTCTCATAAATCGCTCTGGTTGTGAGATTATGGTGTTAAAGACCGGTAAGCTAATTATCTCCCAGGAACATAGAGGCAAACACAAAAATATAAAACCTAAAAATACCCCAAAATATCATAAAAATATATAACCCCACAAATACATCCCCAAATAGTCCTGATCTGAGTGCCCAAGTTCTCCAAATGGCACTCAGATCCACGCAGTGTAGAGAAAACGCCACTGTGTTTAAAGTTCTGATCGGCCGCACACGTGGTCCTATGCCCAAAATAGTTCCAGGGCGTTTGGTGCTTTAGCCGGTTAACTTTCGGGAGCTCCTGCGGCCGCAGTACGGGGTGCTCCGTCTGGCTTCTCGGTAGCGTTTGTGCCCCTTAGTCTCAGGCACCTTCCCTCCAAAAAGCGCTTATTCAAACCGTGGACCATGTTGTCCGGGAACCGCACGGTCACCTCATGCCGAAAATAGTTCCAGAACGTTCGCGGCTAAGTACCGCTGAGGACAATTTGTGGGTTTCTGCATGTGAATGGCCGTCGGGGATTTAGTGCTTGGTTCTATTCGAATGAAGGATAAGTGCCGAACCAAGAGCACCAAGGAAAAGCTTCTAATGGCGGCTGGGCAGGGTTAACTCCCAAACAAGGTCTTGGTAAATGTCCCATAGTCCTTGGGCAGGAGGCTAGTTAGAGGAGCTCCCGGCATGGGCATGTTTGCCACACTTGCATTGTGTTGTCACTTACACCACCCTTAGTTAGCGATGGCTGTGAGGATAAAGTCATTGTCTCATTAATTGAGACAATATCTATGGAGGTTGCATGACCCTCCTATAGACATCACTGTTGTACTCTTGCGTATGTGTTAGAGTACAGCACTGATATGGGCTTCTGATGGATGAGGCGCCAGGAGTTGAAGAAAGGAGATCTGTGCCCATGGCGGATGGCTTCAGGGAAGTATATCTCTCCTCCCCTGCACACATGGGCACACAAAGTGCCAATGTCACTGACAATCTCTGGTATCCTGTTAAAGAAAAGGCATATATCAGTTCTGCTTCTGGATCTCTGTCCTTCTAAGGTGCAGAGTTTAGAGGAAGCAAACCATATGTGAGTGGTTCATATAATATTGTGTGTGTGTGTATTTATATGACATAAATTAAAGAGACACTCCACTCACATATGTTTTGCTTCCTCTAAACTCCGCACCTTGCAACAAAGGATTCTGGGTGGGCATATGCAAATTAGTTTAACAGAGAATCCCATTTTTACTCCATTCTGCCCTAAAATTCAAAATGTACCTTAAATAGCAGACAATTCATAGTACACTTTAGTATATAACCCTGAGAGGTATTCACTGAAGTGAGAGTATTTGGGCATTCTAAGTGAATTTTAAAATTAAGGCTAAGAACCTGAACTGAAAGTGTAACGGACTTAGAGAAGTTTTTTAGTTTTGGCCTTAAGCTTGAAATTCATTTTGGATTAATTTCAGATTCCTTAAAATTCTCCAATTCTGGCCTATGGAGGTACCTTTAGGCTAGAAAGTAAACACTGCCTTTTCTCCAAAGCCTGCAGGGACTGACTATACTGACCAGAACAAATATAATAAGCTGTCAGCATGCCGTATTTTGATGCATTAGACAAATAGTAGTTGCATATAAACTATTTGTTTATTTTAAAAGGCAATATTGTATACATCTAACAAGATCTGCTCCAAGACCGCACTCTACTGAAAGACTAGAATCATTCAATGTTCCTTTTGGTTTACTGTGGTTTTGTTCCCAGTTTACATAAACTTTACTCTCTTCACAGGGCGGAAATGGTGGTACCTGATTTCTTACATCTGTTTAAGGAGAGAGCCATTGCACCATTCTTTGTTTTCCAGGTAAAACTATTTCAAAATCATTGTTTTTACATGGTTGTTTCAGTTAGTTACTAAAGCATGGCACGTATTTTGTAATAAAAAGAATTTGCTAAACATCAGGAAAGCTCATTTTATTTCAATTTTTTATGGTTTCTTTTTGAGCCAAGCTTTGTACTCTAAAGATTTTTATGCTCAGTCTGTATTCACAATTAAAATCAGTATTAACACTCCCGTGCCTCATACGCAGTGCCATGCTAGCACTCATTGAAACTGTAAAAAACAAAACAAAAAAAAACTGTGAATCGTAATGTCCTTGAGCAAATTATTATTATTATTGCCATTTATATAGCGCCAACAGATTCCGTAGCGCTTTACAATATTCTGAGAGGGGATTTAACTATAAATAGGACAATTACAAATAAACTTATGGGAACAATAGGTTGAAGAGGACCCTGCTCAATCGAGCTTACATTCTATAGGAGGTGGGGTGTAAAACACATTAGGACAGGAATTTGCAGTAAAATAAGGTGGGCTACCCTTTAGGAGAGGGCAAGAGACAGGTATGTGAGGTAGGGGTTAGTCTTGGAGGCCATAAGCTTTCCTAAAGAGATGGGTTTTAAGGCACTTCTTAAAAGATGCAAGACTAGGGGAGAGTCTGATGGCGGTAGGCAGGCTATTCCATAGGAAGGGAGCCGCCCGCGAGAAGTCCTGCAAGCGTTAGTTGGCTGTACGGGTGCGGACAACGGACAGGAGGTGGTCATGGGCAGAGCGGAGAGACCGAGAAGGGACATACCTATGGATCTGTGAGGAGATATAAGAGGAACATCATGTACTCACCTTGTAATTGTGGGGGACTTATTTGATCATATGTTTAGCAGAAGTATGGAGATTGTTTTGGGGAAAAGCCAGTTCTGTAAGTGAGAATGGAAAGAAGATGTTGGCTAAATAGTTCACATCAAAAGAGTGCTAGTTAAACTGTAGGTTCATTTTCATGCTTCTTTAAAGATGTGGATTCACTGCTCACTGCTCAATCTTCTGCCATTTAGGAGTTAAATCCCTTTGTTTATGAACCCTAGTCACACCTCCCTGCATGTGACTTGCACAGCCTTTCATAAACAGTTCCTGTAAAGAGAGCCCTATTTAGGCTTTCTTTATTGCAAGTTCTGTTTAATTAAGATGGTCTTATCCCCTGCTATGTTAATAGCTTGCTAGACCCTGCAATAGCCTCCTGTATGTGATTAAAGTTCAATTTAGAGATTGAGATACAATTATTTAAGGTAAATTACATCTGTTTGAAAGTGACACCAGTTTTTTTTTTTCATGCAGGCTGTGTCAATCATAGCCAGGGGAGGTGTGGCTAGGGCTGCATAAACAGAAACAAAGTGATTTAAAGCGGCACTGTCATGCCTCAATCTCTTCCTCTCTCAGGATCTGTTCTCCGTTTCTTCCTGTCTTCTCTAGTTTTCTTTAAAATCATAAGACAAAGTAGGGACTCTCTGCCTTATGGAGGTTTCCTCCGTTTGACCAGCGGAGGAGCAAAGTGTGCTTCATTTCCGCTGGTCAGAGCAATTTTCCCATAATTCTTACCTTTATTCCCTGTTCCCACGATGCTTCCTGTCATTTTAGCCAAAACTGCCGAATTGCGTTCTAACTGAATGAGAACAGTATGTTCGTTTGTTTTAGAACGCAATTCGGCACTTTGTTCGGATCGCAATTTCATTCGAATGAATGAAACTCCGATCTTATTAGTGCCGTGGCTGCATCTTGCAGCCGTTTAGTAGATAGCTATCTACTAAAAGGCTGAAAGACCTAAATTGGTCTTTCAGCCAAATTTACTAATACTAAGTAAAAATTACTTAGTATTAGTAAATTATGCCCTTACTTGCTATACCGCGAGTAGGGGCATGTCTAGTAAACAGTGAGCAGCCTGTGGCTCCTCACTGTAAAAAAAAAAAAATATAAACACCTATTGGCCCCCACCCCTAAACGGGTGGGCGGTGGGTGGGGGCCCGAAGTCAAATCCTCCCCCCCCATCAAAGGTGACAAAGAGCACTCTGATTGGCTTAAACCCACCAATCAGAGTGTTCTTAGCCTAATTGCAGGGCGGGGCAAGGCTTTATAAGCCTTCCCCCGCCCTGCGGAGCTCAGTCTGCGCGGAGCCATCCATGGGTGAAAATGGATTATTTTTTTTTGCGCTCGGGTTTTTTCTTTTATTTTAAGTTCGGGTATAATGGATTTTTATTTGGCCTTTTTTGGGGCTGAAAAATGAAGATTTTAGAAAAAAGAAGACGTTGAATCGTAAGTTTAATTTTACTTTACAGGGTAGTAATTTTATTCCCCCCTCACTATTTTTTTTAGGGTGAGGGGGGTAGGTAGGGGCTTTTTTATTTGGGTGGGGGGGTGCGTGACTAGGGGCTTGGGGACCCCTAGTCACCTTTGATGGAGGGAAGGGGGTATTTCACTTAGGGCCCCCACCTGCCACCCAGGGGTGGGGGCTGGGGGGGGAGGAGGACAGTAGGTGTCTCCCCCCCCCCCATTATCATTATGGCCCCCACCCGCCGCCCAGGGGTGGGGGTCGGAGTGGGGGAGGACAGTAGATCCCCCCCCCCCCCCATTATCATTATGGCCCCCACCCGCCGCACAGGGGTGGGGGCCTGTGGGGGGAGGACAGTAGGTCCCCCCTCATTATTTTTTTATGGCCCACACCCCCTGCTCAGGGGTGGGGGCCGGGGGGAGGACAATAGGTCCCCCCCCCCTTATTGTTATTTAGGGCCCCCACCCGCCGCGCAGGGGTGGGGGCCGGATAGTAGTTTTTTTTTTTTTTTTACACTGGCCACTGGCTGCTCACTGTTTAGTAGACATGCCCCTACTCACGGTATAGCGAGTAGGGGCATTCAGGAGATTTTAATCTCCCTTATGCTATTATGGGGGTCATATTGACCCCCATAGAGTGAGTGGGGGGGGGGTGACCTGGAGGGCTTATGAAGTGGCGGGGAGCACTGCTCCCTGCCGCTTCTATCTTTTCATATTTCAAGGAGGGAGCTGCGTGCCGGTAGCTCCCTCCTTGTAATAAACTGAACGAACTAACTAACACTGATACTCAGTGTTAGTTTGTTCATCTGATTTTTCTATTCATTCATTCGTCTGTCTGATGAATGAATAGATGAAATTCCCATTCGCATGTCCAAGTGTTTCACTGGGCATGTGCGGGAATCTCAGTGCTATCTAGTGTGGGCAGATGACGTGTCCCACAGGGACTTCACCTACCCACACAAAGATGGCAGCGCCCTGAATATAGATCGGGGCAGAATATAAAGATTAAAAAAGAGGTAATATGGGGGGCTTAGGGGCATTTGGGGGTGACTAAGAGGTCAATTGGATGTAGTGGAGGCGGAAGGGGGTTAAAAAAACGGGGCATGACACTGCCGCTTTAACTCCTAAATGGCAGTGAATTGAGCAGTGAAATTGCAGGGGAATGATCTATACACTATAACTGCTTTATTTACCTAAAGTAATTTAGGTGACTATAGTGTTCCTTTAAGAGGAGAATAGCTGAAGGTTTCTTGAAAGTTACTCCAACCACCATGACCACACCAATGATTTGAAGTGATCATGGTGGTTTAAGCTGAAAGACTGTGCATACTGGCTCATAACACTCTGTTCCGAGCAGGCAATGTCAGTTCTGTGCATAAAATACATTTTATTGCGCACTGCATGCTGAGAATGAAAATATTGCCCTAACGAGTAGAAATTCAACGCTGGTGTGTACACTTTCGCTTGCAGTGGTGAGTAACTCTTAAAGCCTGACTAGTAGCATAGGAATCCAAATTTTAAGCCCTTATTTGAGCATTACTTACGTAGTTTGTATTCGAATCCATTGAATGTGTTAAATTTCACCATATATTGTTATAGATGCATTTATGGCTACAGTTAAACTTTATACAGGATTTTTATTTTTTTTATGAGAAAGTAGGAGCCTCCTAACACGTACTGCAAGACCAAATGTGTCACTTTGCTTTTACATAACCTGTCACTTGGTCACAGGTGACAAAGTACACCTATTTTAAAAAGATATTCACAACTAACAAAACATCTCATTCTATATACCTCTTTCTGTATGGTCTTTTAAGACATGAGTATCATACACCAGACCATGTCCAGCTTTGGCTCTTTTGCTATTGATGGACTGCAATTCTCATAATAATCTGCTGCCAAGGTTTGGACATCCCTGTTTTCCTATTTTTATCTCTATTGATTCTGAAATTTCTAATATTTATGTGGAAAAGCCATCAAAACACATAATTTTAGCTGTTTCTGCACTTACACTAAACTCGTGTTGCAATGTATTTTTCATTTTACTATATTGACTAGGTTGAGTTTTGCCACTTCATGATGGCATCTGGGCAAGTAATGTATGCACTTTTGATGTGTTGCTGGTTCTGAATGAATTGGTAGATTTAGAAAATTGTAATGTATGCTTTTTAGCTTTAACTTTATCTGTACTGTAAATCAATACCCCCAAATAACAGCATTTAACACTCCACCTCTTCTTTAGGTGTTTTGTGTGGGGCTATGGTGCTTGGATGAGTACTGGTATTACAGTGTATTCACCTTGTTCATGCTGGTAGCATTTGAAGCCTCTTTAGTCCAGCAGCAGATGAGGAACCTGTCTGAGATCAGAAAGATGGGGAACAAGCCGCACATGATCCAGGTGAGAAGGACATGTGTTGTCTGAATATAAACAGAGAAAGATGAAGCAGGCCTGCCGTGTTGCAAACCATTTAATTTTGTATACACTACACTGCATTGATCTACACCTTCACAAATCTATAGTCTATGCAACGAGTTATAGTCAAGTTAGTATTTATGGTGTTTGTCTGCTTAAATTGCACATTTCTCTAAATGATTTCTGAGCTGTTATATGCAAGGGATGAATTCAGTTCTATGTATTTTGAAGCCAACTGGAATTCTGCTCTACTTATTTATTGTTAAGCCAACCGGAAGGCAGTGCACTTTTATTTGCAGAAATTAATATACAGTTTCTTAGGTTTACAGGAATCGAAAGTGGAGGCCCATCTCGAGTGATGAAATAATCCCAGGCGATATCGTATCCATAGGTAACATTTTACTTTTACATGAATCAAATCTCTCGGCAGGGGGTTGGTAAGAACTGTGATGAATCAGTAACTAGTGCATTTTTACACACTGTCTTTATAGACCATTGACAAGGTACAAATATGTAGTTGAGCTGTGATTATTCTATTGTCCTTTAGTCCATGATATAATCATTTGGATGGTTTATTAAACAATGCTATTTTATTGTACTGTGTTGATTTCAGGACGATCCGTTCATGAGAATCTGGTTCCATGTGACGTTCTCCTGCTTCGTGGTCGCTGTATAGTGGATGAAGCTATGCTTACCGGAGAGTCAGTTCCTCAGATGAAGGTGAAATGCTTCAAAGATTATAAAACAAAACATAAATTACTAGATCTGTGCTACTGGGTAAAAAACAAACAACAAAACATATAATAGTTTGACTAGCAATGAAATAGTCCATAAAAATACCTCAAAGATACAACAGTGGATCAGTGTTTAATTTTGACAGCAAATTTCAAATTAGTTTTAGTCATAGTCTTTTGACTATAAAGCCCTTTTAGTTTGTCGTATTTCAGTCACCCGAATTATTTTAGTTTGTATACTAAATCTTCAGTAGATTTTAGTCAATACGCCTAAAATTGAATATGTTTAGTTAAAACCTCTGTCTCTTTTGCCCCTTCCCCAGCTCCTCTGTGTCTCTTTGTGTGTGTCCCAGCCCCTCTGGGTGTCTCTCTCCCAGGGCCCGATTTGTCTCTTTTTGCCCCTTCCCTTGTCTCTTTTACCACTTCCCCAGCCCTTTGTTGCTCTTTACCAGGCATCTCTTCCCCAGCCCCCCTGTGTTTCTTTCTCTCCACAGCAACATTTGTGTGCCTCTTCTTCTCTCCAGCACATTGTCTCCTTCTCCCACAGCCCCTCCATGCATCTCATCTCCCCATGTGTCTCCATTCTTTCCCAGCCCCTCTATGTGCTCGTTTTCCTTCCCAGTCACCCATGTGGCTCATTTCCTCTCCTCTCCAAAGTGTATTAACCGCCAATGTTAATTTTGGCAGCAAATTTCGATTTAGTTATAGTCTTTTGACTAAAAGCCATTTTAGTTCTAGTTGTATTTTAGTCATATGAATTGTTTGTCAACAAAATCTCCAAGATTTTAGTTGACCAAGTCTGACGAAAATTGTTAGTCGACAGAATTAACATTGCATTTGGATACTTATATAAAAAATATTTGGAAGTCCACAAAGACAAAAATGAAAAACCTTTTATGAATGTTTTGTCTTTGTGTATGTTTGCTTGAAATGTAAAAAAATAAAAATAATGTATAAGTATTCTGGAATTGTTTTGCACAGTTTAAGAGCTAACTATTTTATTGGACTTGTGCAGGAGCCTGTTGAGGATTTGGACCCAGAACATGTGTTGGATATGAATTTAGATTCCAAACTGCATGTCATCTTTGGTGGTACTAAGGTGGTACAGCACACTCCCCCTCAGAAGGCAACAAGTGGCCTTAAACGTATGTATATTTTCAGGTGAATTATGGAGCTTAACTGGTGTAATAGACTATGAATTAAGAATTCTTTGCTCTTTTCTCTCCCAGCTCTTGATAATGGATGTGTGGCCTATGTCTTAAGAACTGGATTTAATACCTCCCAGGTGAGTGTCACTCTGCACTAATACTGGGTAACACTTCACATGACTATATAGCCATACTGTTAACAGCTTATGTTTTATGTGGTATAATACTCATGGCCATAGAATTATCCATCCTGCTTCCTGCCCTATAACCAAATTGATTAGTGATTGGGGAAAACATTGTAAATTGCACTTATTTGTGAGGAGACTTACCCTCCAATAAACGCATCATCAGGAACCTTGGAGTGTTGCCTGTGTCTTTCACTGTTCACAATGTAAATGTAAACTTTTTATTTTATTTTTTTAAATAGGGTAAACTTCTCCGTACAATTCTCTTTGGGGTGAAGCGAGTGACTGCCAATAATTTGGAAACTTTTATCTTCATTTTGTTTCTCTTGGTGTTTGCCATTGCCGCTGCTGCATATGTGTGGATTGAAGGTAATTTTGCAGTGTTTTAAATGTATTTTCTCTAGAGCTACTGAGCCAGATACTGTCCATTTAATGGCATTGCCTAAGCACCATAAAAATTGCTATAGTGGGTATAGTGCCAGAAATCTTCTGGTGCTATCTCCTGGGTAAAGGTCAATCCATTTGACAAACATTTTGACACGTACCTGGTTCTCTTAAACGCTTCAGTTCCGACCTCTTATTCTGATGTAATTAATGCAACATGCTACTTCTGCCTTAGTGACATTAATTCCACCCATATAATTAATTGACCCAGAATGTAAGCGGCTATCTCTGCCAATAAATTCTACCCATGTAGAGACCCATTGAGAAAGATTTTCAGCTTTAGATATACCCAAGAAGAGGTGTTGAACTTGTGCTGCTCTGGGGAGGTAAGAGTCAACTCACTCCAAAAAGGTTTTATACTTACCCAGAGGATGGCACCAGATGACTCTTTGATGGTTGTGGTTCCTAAACTGACCCTTCAAGTAATAATTCTCAGACTAGTTTTATTTCACAAATTAAAACAAAGTGTAGCAATTATTGTTTTTGTTTTTTCTTTTGTTTTAATGACCTTAAACATGCTCCATGAGATACAATGTTTTATTATTATTCAGTAACATATAGCTCATAATTATAATACAAGTAATTAACATGTTTTTCAACACCTTCTAGTTTTTTTTTTTTTCTATTGTGTTTAATTTCACTAAATAGTCTTTCCTTTTGTGTGCAAGGTAGTGGAAGTGTTAAAATAAAGTTCTTATGTTTCTTTAGTAGAAACATCAGATGTAGGACTGAACACACTTAAAGGGTCACTCCAATTATTATACCGTTTGCGTTTTTCTGAAGGCAGATCTAAAACATCTGGCTTCTGCAGACCAGCAAAGGCTAGATGCCAATCCTGCCACTCACTGATTCTAGTACTCCAGGTAGCTAGACACCCCAATAATACTGCTTAAGGTGGAGTTACACCTCCAGCAGCAGAGTTGTTTATCATCATATGAGCAGCTTTTAAAAGGGAACTGCTGCACATACAGATTGCAGGCATAATGACTGCTTCAAATTACTTAAGTGGTCATGGTTCTCCGAGTAATTATTTAAAACATAATGGGAAACTTCCAGTGTTCCCACACAGACTGGGGTAGCTAAACGCCCATCACTATAGCAAAAAAATTAGATGTCTAAACACACAGGTAATCCAAAGCAGGCGTTTCTTGGAATAGAGCCGCAATGATTGGCCCCATTAGAGCTTTTGAGGGAGGTTCTAATGTAGAGCTGAAACATTTATGCTCCGTTGCAATAAAAGTCTGCTTTGGTGGACCAGTGTATGCCCAGACATCTGTTTTATTTCTTCCAATTGTTTCTTTAGGCACCCTCACATGTGATGGTAGTAATCCACTGGTTGACCTAGAAGTCTTAAAGTTTGACTCTATGCACTACAACAGCCTATGTTTATTGGCATTATCTTGGTGCATGGAGTCACTGTTTCACTGCACAAGTAGCTTATAAGTGCAGCATTTTGTAAAAAAAAAAAAAAATGCTTTTACTATTGGACTGCTAATGCATTTCTTATAACTTAAGCAGCATTTTAGTTTCCTAGAGAAATCATTTTCAGCCTCCTGCTGTTTGACTGAGTATTATATGAGTTGGACGATTGCTTCTACCAGTCTTACAGCCTAATCATTTTTATATTCAGTTGTTTGTAAGCATCTAGTGGCTGCATAATATGCACTGATACTAGAGTGTGGAAGTACTTGTATATATTCATTTGGCTGTAGCTCCCTTCCATTAATCTATAGGCCCACCTAGTGACCACTGCTTGAATTGTTTAATTGCAGGTACCAAAGATCTAAGCCGGAACCGTTACAAGCTATTCTTGGAATGCACACTAATCTTGACCTCTGTTGTCCCCCCTGAACTTCCAATTGAACTTTCATTGGCTGTAAACACATCCCTGATTGCGTTGGCAAAACTCTGTAAGTAAAATTGTTGGATTTATTTATTTAAATATTTTTTCTGACTGCATTACATAAGCAGACAGGTGCCTTATGAGATTTTCACAACAGTAAAGAAAAAAAAAAAACCCACTTCTTCTCTTTTTACATTTACAGTGTAAGTGTCTTTTTTTTTCTTTTTTTTTAATGATTTTATTACATTATGGAGACATTCATATAGGTTTCTGCAAACCTAGTTAGGACTCTTAATTATCCCCTTGGGTCAGTTTTTGTTGGTCATTGGAGCAGTGCTGTGACTGGACATGCTCACAGCAGCAGAATCTGCATATAAAAGTGCACAGCATATATGCTTTCTTAGCACAACTCACACAGCTGAAAAAAAGACTGACTTGAGCAGCAGTTGAGTAGGCTGTGTGTGCTTACTTAGTTGAAATACTTGAATAGCTCAATGGGAAAGCTAGGAAACTAGACCTCATTTATATTCTATTAGTGGGACATGCTGTGGAGCCCAGTTACTGTAACATTAATTCTTAAAAAAAAAAAAAAAGTGAAATTACAGGTATTTATTAGGTGAGGGTTACACAGTGTAGTGCGGTAACCATGGGAAACCTAGTGGATTAGTCTTATAGGAGTGAGTTCTTCACATCCATTTAAGATTATATTTACCCGCTTCCTTTGTGTGTTCATTTTAACCATCACGCATTCATGCACTGTCATTTCCATCACGTGTTAAAATAAGAGAGAAGATCTCCAATAAGATTCAGTGTGGAATACTATTTAGCAGAATGTGTAATAGTTTTCAGTTCAAAAACAAAATCAAGTAAACTTGCACTATAGGGTTCATTTTCTAATGGCTCTGAAATATGACATTTGTGCTTTATACTTTTTCAAGTAACAAACTTTCATTCTATTTCAGATGTTTACTGCACTGAGCCATTCCGTATTCCCTTTGCTGGGAAGGTAGAGATCTGCTGCTTTGATAAGACTGGCACCTTAACCAGTGATAGCCTGGTGGTACGTGGTGTAGCTGGGCTTAAGTAAGTATCTTCTCAGATAAGAACATTATTGGAGCTCTCTGGTGGCAGAATAAATGTACAATTATGTATTTTTTTTTCTTTTTCTTTCTGTAAACCAGAGATTAATATGGTTATTCACCATTGTGTGCTCTGTCAATAATTTAATTTGAATTCCACTGTTATAGCTGAACTTAAAACTTTTTCCAGTATTGGCTATTTTGGTGTAAAATTAAAAATTCACGTTATAATCGTTTTGAATTTTCAACAATTTAATTTTTTAAATCTGTTGGTCCCCATTTTCAGATTGCTAGCATATGCATGTGTTAAATGTCATATATTTATTTCATCTTTAGCCTAAAAGTATAAACTAAAAGTACAAATTTTGTGTTTTACGGCACGTGTACCACTTCAGTTCTTCATTTCTGTGAATTTCAGAAATACCATATGCAGCATTTGAGGGAGTGGCGTGTGAGCTTGCTTTCTTTGTGGTGGGAACCACCTAGCAGCTTAAAGAAGATGGAAATAAGCTTCTGATTAAAAAAAGCGAATCTTCCAACTTTTCAAATTAGTTAAGGACACTGTTTATATAGAGGTTTAGAATTTTTTGACCAGCGGGCTTGTGCACAAGTGCTTTTCAGCTGGGACAATCAAATCAGTGAGTCTGGGAATGTGTAAACTTATCTTCACAGATAAATCCTAAATGGATCGATTCCCTGTATGATTAATTTCTCACAGCTGAAAATGTGTGAAATTTGTCTAGTGACCTGCCACTGTTGTTTGGGACACCATTGATGCATTGTATTAGTGCAAACTAAACTCTGAAGGCATTTAGAACACATTGAATGTATCTTGCTGAGGCTGTCTTCGCTCTGGAGCTCAGTGAAGTTCCAGATCAGTAATGGAGCTTTCATGCACATTACATATTGCTTTGAGCTCTATCACCATGGAACATATGCAGTTGTTTAATTGGAAATTGAAAAACTTTTTTTGTTTAGATTTTTACCTGCCATGTTGGGAAAATCTAACTTTTTTTTTATTTTTTTTTTATTATTATTATTATTATAATAATTCCAAACAATATACACATTATTCAGTAAACTCCTACTTCTACCAAATTGAAATGATGGAAAATTCAGTCAAAAATCGTGGAGGAAAAATGATCCCAACTGCGCTTTAATTGACTGAATTTCAGTAGAATAAATTCATGTGTCTTCTTAAAGGACCATTATAGTGCCAGGAAAACATACTCATTTTCCTGGCACTATAGTGCCCTGAGGGTGCCCCCACCCTCAGGGTCCCCCTCCCGCCGGGCTCTAGGGGGTGGAAGGGGTTAAACTTACCTCTTTTTCCAGCGCCGGGCGGGGGACTCTCCTCCTCCTCGGCTGAATGCGCATGTGCGGCAAGAGCTGTGCGCACATTCAGCCAGTTCATAGGAAAGCATTCACAATGCTTTCCTATGGACGCTGGTGTCTTCTCACTGTGAAATCACAGTGAGAAGCGCGGAAGCGCCTCTAGCGGCTGTCAATGAGACAGCCACTAGAGGCTGGATTAACCCATAGGTAAACATAGCAGTTTCTCTGAAACTACTATGTTTATAGAAAAAAGGGTTAAACCTAGCTGGACCAGGCACCCAGACCACTTCATTAAGCTGAAGTGGTCTGGGTGCCTATAGTGGTCCTTTAAGAGTGACGCTGAAATGAGGAGGCATTGATGTAAATAATTGCTTGTATTTTCACCGGCATAGGTGCGTAAATTACATTATTATTTTTTTTTTAGCAAAGTCAAATTTTATTTCAAGTTTAATTGGCAATAAAAACTTTTACACAAAACTGTACAGTGCATATCCGTAAATCGGATGGCATACAATTCCAAATTGGCCAAGTCTAGTAGCAAAGTCCAACACATATGTATGTTACTGAATTTCATAATCGATAGTGTTGTGGACATATTACACAGCAGATATTCAATGCTGGTATTTAATATTTGTAATTATTTTAATATCTGCTTGAAGCTGAATTTATTTTAAGAAAAATCCTATTGACTTTTTTGTTTTTAATATATATATATATATATATATATATATATATATATATATATATATATATATATATATATATATATATATATATATATATATATATATATATATATATACATTTTGTGCTGGGAATTTAATAGGTTATGGAATGTATAAGAAAATGCATAGTTGGTTGAGGTGTGCAAAAGAGGGCCCACAAAGGAGATAATGTAATATATGATGGGTGCAGGTGGGTGGGGTCAATCAGCTTGAACGGCAGAGGTGAGTAGGGGCTGTGAGTTTAACTAGGGGCCATAACTCCTCCCACAAATTCAGGCCTAATGGCCTTTTAACATATTAAAAGGTTTTTGGTATGGGGGGCGGGGCCAAGCTAGCAAACTGAGCAGACGCATGTAAGCCGGGCTCCTGCCTTACTTGCCAATCTCACGCAGATATTCGCCAAACTCGACAAACTACGCAAACCGGGGTGCACTACCTGCCTCAGGAGTGACCTGGTGATCATCCCGATATCTGACTTGAACACTTTGGTGACCGGGAGCCCAAGATGGACAGCCGCGGCCTACTGATGGTGAAATCGGGGAGAGACGGCCGCTCTCCTCGCCTAAACATCAGAGGTACGGACCCACAAATGCCCTACCCCCCCCCCTGGACCGGCGGGGGTTATCCCGGTCCAACCCTGAGGGGAAAACTCCCTGCTCGGACCCCAGGGGTAGAATCCAACGGGCAGCAAGAAGCAGCGCAACCAGGCAACATGGCCGCCGCCACATGTGCTCAGGGCATGGAGCAAACTGACCTTGAGGCCAGGCTGGATGAACTATTCACCAGGTTCTGGATGACAATAGCTACCCGGGAGCAAAGGGCCAAGGCACACAACATCGCTACCATGGAACAGGCGAACCCCAGGCCCAAGCACACGCCTCCCCCTGCAATCAGGGCTTGCAAACGGCGCCGGGTATGGCACACTGAAAGAACCCGAAAACCCAAGAAACTAACACCGCCATTGGCGGCAGCCCGTCCACGCAAGTGCCCAGGGAAATTAAACCTCCCTGAGCGACAACGACGGCAAGCAGGGCCAATCAAGGACCGGACAAGGCTGAAGGACCCCAAGCGGACCACACCGCAACACCTCAACCGACGCCGGCATGAGGCAGACCCCCGCCCGGGCATACCCAGGAGGCAACACAGCCGCCTGCAATACGTTGGCTCCCACGGAATCTCCCACACTAACAGCTATGCTCTACCGGAATGGGACTCTGATCTCGCCGCAGCAAACACCTCCAGTGCCGCACAGAGTGACTGGCAACACCATAGCATCCCACCGCACCGCAACAGCTACAACAGCCCTCTGAGAGCCGGCATCGGCTGACACAAGAATCACGCCACCAGAATGGTCCCCGGCCACATTAAGCTGCTATCCATGTGGCCAACGTCAACTGCCTTACCTACTTTAAGCGACAAGCATGGATAAAAGGGGACTCAGCGACTTATATATGTTTTTGACTCTCCCAATGAGGCATTTCTCTCTACAGCTCGAAACACACATATGGGACAGTAACTAATACCGGCATCTTAAACTGTGAGACAAACCTATCCCTATTAATATGTCTTTCCTCTTAACTGTCTACTTCTCCTAGTATGATACACTGTCCATTTATATGGGATAACACGTTTATAATGCCTGCTATTGTAGCTCAACATGCAGTCCCTATTATATGTTTTAAGTGCTAAGCTCTGAATAAGGGAACGTTACCTCTAGTTCACCTGTTTATACAGCTACCAGTCAGCTCATGACGTTTCGAATACATGTATATCTACAACCATGCCTAGCATAGCCTGGATAGCCTGGTTATAGACCAACTGTTTAACTCCCAATATCACTTCAAGCATGCTATATAACCGTCTCACATATACTTCACTAAGCCTATATATATATGATAGATGGAACAGAATGGAACCTTCATAAATGTTAACTATTGTTTGTACTATTGTGAAACTGTGCTTAGAGATCACCTATAACCTAAAACGCAACTAGCCTGACTATGTGCATATCTAGATTCGCATGTTCTGTTACGCAATAATGTTGCATAGTAGCCTATGTTTAACTAAGCGTATTATTAATAGGGGCACTCAATATCAGAGCCAATGACGTAATCGCTATGACAAACCTTATTTTACTCTCATTCATTGGAACTACACAGTTTTCATCATTGTATTTCCATGTTACCCTGCACAACAAAAAGTGCTGAACTGACTTGTTTTACTAATACATACAGCCGAGCATACTGAAACAGGATAGTTCCTCAACCTAACAGCTAGAAACTACCGACCCAAGAATTTCTACTTGCCTTCACGCACCCTAGACAATGTGTAATGCTGACGACTGGTGTAGATATCTTTCTCTCTTTGACCCCTCAGGAGCACGGCATGCTCCATAGTCTAAGCCTACAAACCTCAACGAGTACCTTTACCATAGACATCGTTACTCAGCTTGTACTTAGCTTGTTTTATTAATTTTGTTGCAAATGCTTACAATCAACGGTACATGTGACTAAGTTTGACTTATCATTACCTTTAGTTATTTAGACATAACTGTACCAACGTTAGCCTGATATTCATATAAAAATGTGCTGTCAAATTGCATGCCATGGCAAATCCATTGTTCCTAATCGGCTTGCTAATGCTGTTGTGGCATCGCAAGACAAAATGTTAACTGTCTTTACATGCACAAGAAAAATAAAGAATTTAAAATAAAAAAAAAAAAAAAAAAAAAAAAAAAAAAAAAGGTTTTTGGTATAATAAAATTGTGATAATTGACTAAATGTTACCCACTTTTGCCAGTAATTTTTTGTCATGGTTCAAAAGGGGAAAACTCAACATAAAGTAGTTAAAGTATATCGGTTACCTTTTTAAATGCTTTATTTACTGTTGACAATCTTATTGACTGGACGTGATTCTAGCTATCTGTTATTCAACTGCGTTGGTGCATAAGAACTAAATTATATTTTCCCGTTTAGAGATGGAAAAGACATTACGCCTATCTCCGAGATACCGATCGATACCCACAGGGTGGTGGCCACATGTCACTCTTTAGTACAGTTGGATGATGGTACACTGGTGGGAGATCCTTTGGAGAAGGCAATGCTTACTGCTGTGGACTGGGCTTTGACCAAAGGTGAGGAAGCAAAATATATTCTTTTGGTAGATTATTCAATGCTGGCCATATGTCTGTAAAGCGAATTTATCATCTGTGAACGGTGCGATTGACAAGTAGATGTGTGAAATTATTTCATACACTGTAAATGTGCTATTTATTTATCCAATGCTTGCTTGTACCTTATGAGGGTGTAATATCAATAGAAATGAATGCATTCTCCAAACCTTCTTTTTTAATTTATTTATTTTTGTCACTCTACTAATTCTAATGTGTAGATACATAAACCTCATTGTGTAATCCTTTCTTTACATAACTCTTGTGGCTGCCATAGTTGTAGTTGTTATTCTATGCCAACAGCACAGAGGTCATATCCAAATTTTATGAGAAAGACGTGCTTTATTTGACAATTAATTTTTTTTTTAATCCACAAGCAAACACTTCTAAACAAATATACAAACCAATATAAAGCAAGAAAAACTTAAAGTATGTAATACACATTTAGAAACATACTATAACATTGGCCAAATTGCATTATTGGGTAGGGGAGCTTCTTCAGTCTCCCCTCTCCCTTTTACCTACCCAGCTCAGTTTCAGACCAGTCTACTAATGAGAGAAAACACACACAGGAGCCTGCTCTGCGTGATAACACTGATCAAAGACCATCTATTCTCCCCTTGTTAGGATTTCACAAGTTGAAGAGATCTTCCAAATACACATGTGTAAAAATTGCCAGGCATGCCCCATGCACTTTTCCAGTATTCCTAGGGGTAAGACACTGGTTGGAACAATCATGGGATTCATTAGTTCCCAGGCAAGTGCTCACATTAAATTTAGTTCTTAGAACAACACTGCCTCCTCTGTGTAGTGGAGATTGCTCTGAAACTATAAAGAGCCTAATGATGCTGTTTTGCTAAATTATTTTTTTTTCCAAATCATAATTGAAGAATGGTTCACTGAGCTAATTTTATACATAAATAATAGGTCACCAAATGTATTCCATATGTGCTTCTTAAATTCCAGTCAAAAAAGGTTAAGAACTGCATCACTTTTATAACTTGCCCCAGAATGTTCAGTGGATAAAATTATAATATTAAATGGATTATACTTTTTACTACAGTAGCAAACAATTAATTTATGTGTAACTATTTATGTTATCAGATGAGAAAGTATTCCCTCGAAGTATTAAAACTCAGGGCCTGAAAATCCACCAGCGTTTCCATTTTGCCAGTTCTCTTAAGCGAATGTCAGTACTGGCTTCCTACGAACGGCCTGGCTCCACCGATCTGTGCTGTGTGGCTACGGTGAAAGGGGCCCCTGAAACATTACAAACTATGGTAGGTGACTTCAAAGAGACAGCAATTCTCATTTCTCTGTCAGTGAATCACTTTAAAGAGGAGATACTTATTCCTGATAATAGTATTTGTTTGAAGATAATGCAAAATATGTTTTATGCATTCACTTTAACCCCATCTACACAATCCCATGATCCTCATCAGAAAACCTTGTTTTTTTAGTAGATAAAAGTTTTAGTCTTAAAGTGAAGCTTTCATCAGCCTAAATGTATAAACAATACAAAACTGATTGTTACATGTCAGGTTTTTTTGTATGACTGCTATGGCGTATCACCGCCAGAGATTATTTTTCCCTCAGTGTTATAGTTCCTCCAAGTAGTAGTGATATTTATAGCTGTTATAGCTTTCCCCCCATACATTAATTGAGACTTAATGTTGGGAGTAGATCTGCTTTTATTGTTAAAAGTACGGTCGTTTATACATGGACCCCCAGCATGCGGTGCCTATTCAACAGTAAATGATCCCAACCTGGTGCCTCTGTGCTTGAGAGATAATTGAGTTGTCTCTCGCTAAACAAATTATCTATCGCATGGAGAGGGCACAACAAAACTCTCAGGAAGTCATTGTTCCATTTAGTTCATTGTACCTCCCCTCCAAAAAGCCGCCTTCCTGGCTTGACAGAAAGTGGGGGGAAATGGAGGGGATATTTGGCCGGGAGAGAGGATCAGCCGCGACCAGGACAGAATTCTAGAGGATTCGAGAGTAAGTCTTGCCACAGTCCTCGGGGTTCTCTGGACTGCTTGTCTGGTGAACATGAAAGGCATTCTCTGTGGTTTGGCATTGAGGGGTAGGTGACGGGAGCCAGGGGTAGTGAAAATAGTCTCTTGAGGAAAACATAGACGTCACCAAGAAGGGTACAGACGGTGACTTGGGAGGCTTGTCACAACTTTAATGACCATTAAAACCTTAGCTCGCCTGCTAGTGTCAAGGCAAACCTCTTAACCTTAAACATGGCACACATGGGCTGGTGGCTGTGTTGCATTTAGGAGGTTATACTACAAACGCAAATTTAAAAAACCAAACTGAAATTAGCCTTGCACTAATATTCCAGAGATTTTGGATAGGGCCCGGACGACATTTTTTTGGGTTGTTTTTTTGCATTTTGGATGATGAATACTATAGCCAATATTTCTGCCCAAGACTAGTGGGAGTTTTGTGCATGTTTGACGTATGGGAACTGTAGGTGAATAATCGGGCCCTGCTCTAATGAGCTTACAATCTAAAGATTAGTGTTTTTTTTTTTATTTTTTTTCTAAATTTAGACTGAAGGCAACAAGGCAAATTGTTGGTATAAGACTTGCCCGAGTGTTTTACGATATTGGCAGATAAGCTTAAACTAAATGGCCATTGTAGTGGTATCTAAATAAATATATATATATATATATATATATATATATATATATATATATATATATATATATATATATATATAATTTTTTTTTTTTTTAACTACTTGGGGATTAGGTATAGTGTGCAGGTAATTTTTTTTTTTTTTGTTATACTAAAAAAGTGTGCTAGAGAATGATCAGTTGATCCATTTATGTATTAAATTATTTTTATCTCAGTCACCCAGCTCTGTAACGCAGCAGTGGCAGCATATTTTAGTCATGTAATGTTCATAATTGAACATCATCACTTCACACTTTATAGAGTGAAAATTAATTCATATTAAAGTTACCAATTGTTTAAAACTGCAACATTTCAGGATTACGTTAGCCCCCCTTATCAGGTTAATGTTATTTTTGTACGATGTACACAAATGCAATCATTCTTTTAAAACCTGGTGCTTTCCTGTAGAAAGTCTGAATATGCACTATGCATATTGATGTATATCTATTTTTCTATATTTTCATGTGAGAGTACTAAACCAGTCATGTTTGACCCTGACTGCTAGAGCAATTTATTTATTTGTAGTCTTTTGTGGATTTCAGTTTTCCCAGTGTCCAGAATACTATAACAGAGTACACACAGAAATCTCTCGGGAAGGAGCGAGGGTTCTTGCTTTAGGATACAAAGAACTTGGACACCTTTCCCATCAACAGGTAATGGACAGTCACAATATCCCTCTGCTTCTAGATACTGTTTATTGCAAAAGGGCAGGGTTTGGCAGTGGAGAAATATATATCTTGGATGTGCTTTAACAAATCTTCCCCCCTTTTCTCTCTACTAGATCCGTGAAGTTAAACGGGAAACTCTTGAATGTGATCTGAGATTTGCAGGATTCATTGTAGTTTCATGCCCACTGAAAGCTGACTCCAAAGCTGTCATCCGGGAGATTCAAAAAGCATCCCACCATGTAAGAGACTACTTAATTTCACACAGAGTAGGAAACCAATTTCTGGAGCACTCTCATCACTTTCTGTGCGTTACTTTGTGTGTCCTCCCTGAAGGGACTCTCCAACCTCTGTAAGCACTAAAGCAGACTCACCAACCTGCAGCCTCTCAGATGCTGCTGAACTACAACATTCATGATTATTTCAATGAAACAGCCAGGATATCATGGGAGTTGAAGTTCAGCAATATCGGGAGGGCCGGTTGAACAGCCCTGCACTATAGCTTCTGCTAGTGGTTTTGATTAAAAAAACAAAAAAAAAGAATGCAGGGAATTTGTGTTAGTTTAGTGACTCTGAAAGTGTTGTCAGGTGTTCATCCATGCCAGAACAGCTGCGACAAATCAGTATATGGTTAAATCCTACAGTACCCCATTTCTAAGAGTTTATCATTGGACTTTCATGCCATACAAATATTTTGGATGGATAAATTATGCTTTTGCTACAGAAGTAGAGATAGGGTTGCCTGTGCAAAAAAATATTTTAAGGCCGTTATTATTTTTAGAAAAAGCTTGAGTGAAAGTGGGCATAGGCAAAGAAACCTCTTAAAAAAAAATTCTACACATCCACATGTGTTTTGTGTTTTAGTATTAACTTTCTTAACTTTCTTGAGATGAGGTGGCAACGATTCTGTGACGGAAGTATGGTGTGCCAATGTACTATAAGAGGGAAAACCTATTAATTTTTTAGAAGTGGTTTACAGCTTGCTTAAACCAACATGTTTGAGACTCTCCTCATAGAAAATTTTTCAAGGTAACACAAACTGAATATAAAGCATCATTAAACAGTGCTGTGTTCTAGGTGGTGATGATAACTGGAGACAATCCCCTCACTGCCTGCCATGTGGCCCAAGAACTCAGTTTCATTGAGAAGCAAGATACATTGATACTTCAGCCCCCACAGGAAAACCAAGGTTAGTTACCTATACTACAGTCTGTTTAAAGTATCGGCATGGTTATGATGCAATATAGGAGAGGGTGATTCTTTTAGAGCAAACCGCTTCACCTTTATGTCATGCAGTAGAATATGCAAATCAATTTTTTAAATTTTCTTTACATTAATATCTTGACTTACACATCTTAGCCCTCAATGCTAGGTTATACTCGAAGTATAAAATCTACATTGTGTGTGTGCTCTTATTCGGTTTCATATGTTATCCAACAGTAGTTTGGTTGTGCATTTAAAAAAAAAAAAAAAAAAAAAAAAAAATTGTTGTGCATGGTGTAACAATATGCTTACGCAGCCACGGTAGCAGTCGTAAGCGGTAACAGACATGGCAAATGCATATACTGCACAATTTTTTTAAAATTTTGTGGAGAACCGAAAAACACAGGCAAATTTAGACGTGGCAGTTGGGACCACGGCACATTTCTACAGTATCTAGCAGTCAAGATTTGTTAACATAAGTGGAGTGCAGTGTTAGAGCATATACTCTCATAGTGGGTTACTCTCATAGTGCTAAAAAACATATACTCTCATAGTGCTATTCACTGCCTTCCCAGGACAGTAGCGTGCTTTGTCTCTATGCCCAAAGCACTGTTACTAGATTATCACTGATGAAATTAAACAAAGGTATGACAGTTTAGCTCTGTAAACTATGGTGCTGTGCAGATTTTACAGATTAACAGGTACATTGCGATCGGTGTCAGGAAGTATTAACTAAAGGCGTACATTACATGTCTGATTTACCGCACTTTTCTCGTCTAAATTGTATTATATGTCTGATTCCCTGCAATTTATATAAATCACATTTTAACATCGCTGTATTCATGCTTGGGGAACATATGGTAGGTGCTAATAGATTGCTAACCACAGGCCATGCATGCCGATAAAGGCTAGAATGATGCTTCAGAGCTTTTACACCTTTACACCTTTAAGGTCAAGCTTATTCTTCCTATTTAGCCTATTTGGTGGCATGTCAATTTATTGTTCCCTGGAGCATGAGACTGCCCTTAAACATTTAAACATACAACATAGGGAACTTCTAAGAGAGGCAGTCCATATTGAGGGTGCACACCGCTTTATATATGCTAAACAATGCTGATGGATGCAGTTCTTTGTTGTCGTTCATTCTACCCTGGGGAAGCTAGTAATATTTGAGAGATGTGTAAAATACCGCTGGTTAATAATGGCATACATAGTCCTTGTGGCAGACAGGTTGCGGCGAGTCCTCGGTTCAACCTATGCCCGACAGGTAAAGTCCTGAGTGCCATGAAGAGTGTTCGATAGTGGGCTCCTGCCCTGATCTCCCCCAGCCTTGTGTCGGGGCTCCGTGTCTCTGTAGCGTCTGGCGTTGATGTGAGTGTGGGTTCTCCATTGCTGTCGTGCCAGGCATTGGTTGGGGCTGGAGAGAGAGAGGCTTCAATCTGCGCGTGAGTGTATGGGAGGCGGCAGGGTGATGCGGGTAGGTCAGAGCCTTCTTCCGGCACCAGGCCTTTGTGGAGGGCCGCATAAGTGGACCACAGGATCGGTGGCTTTTCGAGTTCGAGGCTTTCCCATATCAGACACAGTGAGAGACCCAGCTGGACATGCGCCGCCAGTGGCGGGCGGTCTTTCTGCGTGGTGGCCAATGCTTTGGAGGCTTTCTCCTTAAGACCCTCAGCCTGGGTGGGTAAGTAGGAGCAGTAGCTGATGTAGGGTTGTTATCGGTGCCCGGGAACGGTCTTTTCAGCTCCCGCCGGTCTCTGTCCTTCTCCCTCTCTGTGAAGGCTGTGTGCGGGGCCATACGCTTTTCTAGTGTTGCCCAGAAGCGTTGGAAGCCCTTTTCGATCCGCGTTAGTATACACTCCACCGCTGAGCAGCAGTCTCCGCCATGTGGCGTGGATGTAGGAGGTGGATTAGGCCCCTCCGCCATCTTGTAATGGACTCCGCTTAAAGTGGAGGAGCTGCGCCATGAGACCAGTGGCTGTGGAGGTGAGGATTCTCATATTGGGACCGGGATAACCCCCACCGGTCCTGAGGGGGGGAGGGGGAGCCCAATACTTCGGGTGCTGCTTGCTTTGGTGAGCTGGGAGAGCGGCCGCCTCTCCACTGCTCTGCATTGTGTAGGCCCCAGGTCTGGTGACCCAGCAGGCGATCTGGGTATGAAAGGTGTCTTCCCGTTCCCCATCGTTTGTATTGCAAGGTGAGGTGAGTTGGGGTTCAGGAATCAAGCAGTTTTTCTCTGTTTTTTTATCGAAAATCTGATCCAGGCTCAGGAGCTCACAGATAGTGTCTGTTCAGCTCCCCGGTCAGGCCCCGCCTTCTGGTTGTGAATTTTATCTATTTATTGTCCACTACATTTTTTTTTGTCTGTCATGTTTTTCTTTCCTTTATACCACAGACTCTTGTTGGATGTGGAAATCCATTGATGACACCATCTCTCTGCCTGCATTCCCTGATTCTCCTAAAATGTTTACTGCCAACTACTACTTGTGCCTGACGGGAGAGGGCTTGTCTTACTTACAAGTGGTCAGACCTGACCTTCTGTCTGCACTCATACCTCACGTCCAAGTGTTTGCTAGAGTAGCACCTAAGCAAAAGGTATGACTTTTTGTAGTGTCTATAAAAATCTTGATAAAAGTCTGAATAGACTGAAAGCAACAGTTTGTAATTATTATTAAGACTCCAGAGTGCTCTTTACTTGGATTATATACAGTTGTTTGGAGATTACACCGGAGCGATTGAAAGACTGGGAGCATCTAGTGCTGGGACCTGGGAGTTATATCTAATGCCAAAATACCAGAGTATTGCAGTATGCAATGATACCTTTTTTTTATTGGACTCACATTCTAGACCAGCTTTCAAGAGTTTTCAAGAGTGGGGTGTCGTAAATAGCAGAAGACGTGCCTGAAAGTAAAAGGTGTAGGTTGGCTGAGGAAAGCCAGCAAAAGTAAATAAACAGTCAATAAGCTTGTTAAAAAACAAAAACAAAAAAAAAAACAAGAAAACAGCAGAGCAAGGCATGCAAGTTTATAGCTGCAAATATAGGTGTATAAATTGATCCAATAAAGGTGAAACGCGAATATTGAAAAATAACTATAGAAGACATTAAGATGTGTGTTTTATAAAAGTTTTGGTAGTTTGTTAAAAAGCCAAAGTCTACACATTTCAACACCAGAAATTAAGGATTTAATGTAATCATTTTCATCTCAAAAAATATATATATGTTTTTGTTTTTCTTTTTAATTGACTCTCCTCTGTTTATGTACTTTGTCTGGCTATTCTCAGCTAACCTGCACCTTTCACTTTCAGGCACGTCCCCCCTCAATCCCCCCTCTGCCAGTGCTGGCTCTGCCCCCGATCTGCCTCCTTGGCTGACATCGAAAATATTTGGATTAGCTGAGATTGTCAATTCTGATCTCAGCCAAGGAGGTGGGAATGTGGGCAGAGCCAAATTCCTTCCTGGCCAATCTGCATCTCCTCATAGAGATGCATTGAAGCAGTGCATCTCTAAGGAAAATTCAGCGTCTCCAGGCAGAGCGTGGAGACACTGAACAGACTACTGTGCAGCACTGCCCCAGGAAGCAACTGCAGTGACTGCCACTGGAGGTGTCCCTAGGGTGCAATGTAAACTGAATTTTCTCTGAAAAAGCAAGTTTGCATGAAAATGCCTGAAGGGAATGACTATACTCACTAGAATTAAGCTGTAGTTGTTCTGGTGACTATAGTGTCCTTTTAACAGTAATAATGGCAGTGAATAAAATCCACAGTCAGTCCAGACTAAAATAAAACTACATGGGAAAAAGTTAGTGGTCAAGATGGATTTTTGTTTTTAAGTCGCTTCTAGTTTTAGGTGTATAAAACAAATATTTTCCTTTTGAAATTTCAGGAGTTTGTTATTACAAGTTTAAAAGAGCTTGGCTATACTACACTAATGTGCGGAGATGGAACGAATGATGTGGGTGCTTTAAAGCATGCAAATGTTGGTAAGTAAACTAAAGATTAATTGTATATATTTTTAAATCTTCATTTGCTCTGTACAATATAAGGGCAGTCCAACGATTTAGATATACTCTTACTAGTTTTTATAGTGGTTTTATAATTATATCATAGGATTTAACAGTATCTCTAAAATAACAATACATCTTCTCCTGTTTATCATTTGAACAAGATAAGACTGACTAAAAGATGAAAACTTTAGGAAACTTGTACAACATGTGGTTATTGTGGTAGCCTGCAATAAATTACTTAAGAATTTTCATAGGAGTTAAGTTGAACCTTCAAGGAACGTATGTAAGAGAGCAGTTTTGCAGTGGGTAAATGCAGAAGTTCTACTTTTTCCTTGTTTTAGGGGTTGCACTTCTTGCCAATGCACCAGAACGTTTGCCAGAGAAGAAAAGGAAGCCACGAGAAGGGACAAGTGATGGCCGGCCCACAGGACCAACTTTTACCAGCAACTCCATCAAACCCACTTCTAGAGCTGCAAAAAATAGAATCATGTCTCAACGAGAAGAGCAACAGGCATTGCAGAGAGTAAGTAATCACAATTACCTTTCTGTTGTACTCACCACACATCTGTAGTTCTCTGTTCTATTAGAGAAAAATTGCCTGCAAACCTATGGATATTTTAAATTTACAGACATTTATATTTATATTGGAGCAAAAATCACCAGACATGCTCTCACAGTAAATATTCAGACTTTGGACAAAAAAGTGATTTTTTTTTTTTTTTTTTAAAATGGAATAGTCAATGGAGACAAAACAAGTGCTCTTATTAACTAAATGTAACATGTATGTGTGTTTTTGACCAAATAATTACTCTCTGGCCTTTGGATATCTGTGAAAGTGAATACGTATATACTCGAGTATAAGCAGAGTTTTTCAGCACATTTTTTGTGCTGAAAAACCCCAACTCTGTTTATACTCGAGTCAATAGTCTGTATTATGGCAATTTGCATTGCCATAATACAGACAGGGGCTGTGGGGGCTGTCAGAGCTGTAACTTACCTCTCCTTCCCTGGTGGTCCAGTGGCATTGGCAGTTCAGTGGGGGGGGAGAGGGGGGCTGTCAGCTCCTGTCAGCTCCCTTCTCCTCCGCGCCGTCCGTTCAGCACCTCGGTCAGCTCCCAGTGTAAATCTCACAAGAGCCGCGGCTCTCGCAAGACTTACAGTGGGAGCTGACAGAAGAGCTGACCGGACGGCGCGGAGGAGGAGGGAGCTGACAGGAGCTGCAGGAAAGGTAAGTTACAGCTCTGACAGCCCCCCTCTCCCCCCCACTGAACTGCCAATGCCACTGGACCACCAGGGAAGGAGAGCCCCTCTCCCTGGCCAGCTAGCAAGCAGGGAGGGGGGACGAAAAAAATAATCCTAAAAAAAAAAAAAATTATAATATTAAAAAATAAAATAATAATTAATAATATAACAATCAAAATGCTCACCCCCACCAACACACACTGCACTCACACACACTGCACTCACACACACTGCACTCACACACACTGCACTCACACACACTGCACTCACTCACACACACTGCACTCACACACACTGCACTCGCACACGCACTGCACACGCACGCACTGCACTCATACGCACACACTGTAAATAAATATTCAATTACTATATACTCACACACGCACTGCACTCACACACGCACTGCACTCACGCACGCACTGCACTCACACACGCACTGCACTCACACACGCACTGCACTCACACACGCACTGCACTCACACACGCACTGCACTCACGCACGCACTGCACTCACGCACGCACTGCACTCACACACGCACTGCACTCACGCACGCACTGCACTCACACACGCACTGCACTCACACACGCACTGCACTCACACACGCACTGCACACACGCACGCACTGCACTCACGCACGCACTGCACTCACACACGCACTGCACTCACACACGCACTGCACACACGCACGCACTGCACACACGCACGCACTGCACACACGCACGCACTCACGCACGCACTGCACGCACGCACTGCACGCACGCACGCACGCACTGCACTCACGCACGCACTGCACTCACGCACGCACTGCACTCACACACGCACTGCACTCACTCACACACGCACTGCACTCACTCACACACGCACTGCACTCACACACGCACTGCACTCACACACGCACTGCACTCACTCACACACGCACTGCACTCACTCACACACGCACTGCACTCACTCACACACGCACTGCACTCACTCACACACGCACTGCACTCACTCACGCACTGCACTCACTCACGCACTGCACTCACTCACGCACTGCACTCACTCACACACGCACTGCACTCACACACGCACTGCACTCACACACGCACTGCACTCACACACGCACTGCACTCACACACGCACTGCACTCACACACGCACTGCACTCACACACGCACTGCACTCACACACGCACTGCACTCACACACGCACTGCACTCACACACGCACTGCACTCACACACGCACTGCACTCACACACGCACTGCACTCACTCACACACTCACTGCACTCACACACGCACTGCACTCACACACGCACTGCACTCACACACGCACTGCACTCACACACGCACTGCACTCACACACGCACTGCACTCACACACGCACTGCACTCACACACGCACTGCACTCACACACGCACTGCACTCACACACGCACTGCACTCACACACGCACTGCACTCACACACGCACTGCACTCACACACGCACTGCACTCACACACGCACTGCACTCACACACGCACTGCACTCACACACGCACTGCACTCACGCACGCACTGCACTCACGCACGCACTGCACTCACGCACGCACTGCACTCACGCACGCACTGCACTCACTCACGCACGCACTGCACTCACGCACGCACTGCACTCACGCACGCACTGCACTCACTCGCACTGCACTCACTCGCACTACACGCACTGCACACGCGCACTGCACTCACACGCGCACTGCACTCACACGCGCACTGCACTCACACGCGCACTGCACTCACACGCGCACTGCACTCACACGCGCACTGCACTCACACGCGCACTGCACTCACACGCGCACTGCACTCACACGCGCACTGCACTCACACGCGCACTGCACTCACACGCGCACTGCACTCACACGCGCACTGCACTCACTCACACGCACTGCACTCACACGCGCACGCACTGCACTCACACGCGTGTTATGGTACTTTTTCAGTAAACCAAAATGTTTAAATGTCTATCTGTTCCTGTCCAAATTAAAGAGAATTGAATTGCGTATATACGCTGAAGTAATTCAGTCTGACACACGGAGTTCAGGTTAAAATAACTTCGAGGAAATTTATTGGCAAGTGAAGAAAAGCGGGCGCGCAAGCCCTTTTAAGAGGCATTTTCGTCATCATTGATGATCAAGATATCAGTGAATAAACATCATTAATTGGATTAATTGTTAAGTGTCTGGATTAGTATCCACCTATCAATATAATTAATTGGCTCAAAAACTAAGTGGTTAGCTTCGTGTCCACCCACCAAGAGGTGGTATTGTTTTGGACACGGGTGGGGACAAGGGGGTCTTGAGCGTCATTTTACACGGTCGGTGATGTTAGGTGCAAGGTCTCTTATGAATAGAACATTTCATTACTACTGTGTTCTCATGGCCTTTAAATTATACTATGTTGCGAGTTAGGGGAAATTCAACAGTTCCTGGGTTAGTCATATCCTTATGGAGAATACAGTCTTTGTCTATTGTGTTAGATGTGCTGAGAAATTTCTGTCATGTAATGTAGTTTTCATATGGAGAAGTCAGGTTATGAGGACAAAATGGAGGATTTGTCACAGTATCAGGTTAAAATGGAGTTAGTGCAATAATTCAATACAAGTTCAATAAAAGATTTTTTAATAATTCTACATCAGTCCCCCCTATGAAATGTTAAATTCTAAGAGATAAAAAACTTTATTTGTTAATACCAGAAGACGTGTTAGCCCAAAGGCACAGAAACCCCGTGGCCGCTAGCTAGGTGTTAATGCAAAGTGCAAGTCTGTCCCTAGTTCTGACCCTAATAGGCTAACTCATCGTCAGTATGGCTCTCGAACACTTCACACCCATGGGTGGCCCATGGCGGCTAACCCACCACTTCTCCACACGGGGCCTTTACCATTCACTGACAGATGCTGTCCCTAAGGTGGTCCCTTCCTAGAACTCTTGCACTTGATCATCAAAAGGGATAGATTGCAGCGGCAAACAGGGTGAGTTGAGATCTTGGAAATCTTGGTCATCAACTTCAAGATGTGTGAAAGTGGGTGCCGCTTGGTCAACAGTCTTCGTGAGGGCTTTCCTCAGACAAGGGAAGACGCAACAAAAGAGAAGAGCAAAGATAAAAAGAAAAATTAGTATTGCCATACCAATATGCATTAAAGCCTTTTGCCAACCCGTCATCCAACCAAACCATCTGTCCCAGGGATCTTTTATCCCAGAATTCCTTTTCAACTCTTCTGAGAGGTCATTTAATTTTGCTATGGCTAATGTAACTTTACCATTGGGGCCTGTGTTTTCTGGGATGTAGGTACAACATGTCATGGTGTCGGGCAAAATTTTACATACCCCCTCCTTTTTCGGCTAGGATCATATCTAGGGCCATTCTATTCTGGGCCATTTGGGATGTGGCCTGCAACTGTTCGGCTAATCCCTGGAGGGCATCTCTGGTGTAATTAACAAAACGCTGTTGGTTGTAATAAATGTAATTTATCCAGTTTAAATTCTTGTTTGCGGTAACTATGGTAAAAATTGATTCAAACCCTGCAGCAACTTCATCTCTTGCTTTGAACTCATTGGGTACCCCCCTAGGCACCCCAATGGCATCAATGTAAATGTGAGGGTCAAAACTTCCTTTTACTGGGGCTTCACGCTTAACCTTAGTGTGGCTGGACTCATGGGTGTTGAGGTGTGTGTCAGAGATAATGTGTATAGGCATAATGGCCTTGGCCAAAGTACACTCCCCCCACCACTCCGTGTCCATTCTGGATCTTAGCTGTAAATCCCCACACAACCAGTAAATGTCTCCCAGTGACCTAGTGTGATGCTGCAGTAAACGTACAGGAACAGTTCTGTATGTAGCACAATAACCTTTGGGAAAGTTACCCACAAATTTACCAATCCCATCGTGCATGGCATAGCAAGTATAATTACCTTTATATACGGTAATACCATTAGGGGGTCTGACACCTTTGGCTAGAAGAGGATACTCTGCTGTCCATGCTTGACATATGGACCTGTTAACATTGTATTGGTAGGCAAAAAGACTTAAAACACAATTTTCTACATCTACTGGCAGGGTCAAAGGTACAGTACCCAGATGGGGCCGGGCACCACCACACACATAGCATGCGGTTCTGTTATGTTTGTTGGCATTGTATTTCATCCATTCTAACCATAGGTTAACATCATTAAAACCTGTTTCAGCGGCCATGGTATCTTCGAAGGTGGGGTTAGCAATGGCCATCATGTCCTTAAAGGACTGGATGTGTGGTTTTAATGGGTTTGTGACCATGTGAGTAGCTCCTCGCCACTCAGGGGAATTACACATATCTCTAAGGTAGAAATGCCCTAATTTAGTATAGGAACCCTTTTTCCAATACATTCCCAATACATATCGGTCTGCATCTGTTGGGCTTGGATGCTCAATATTAAGAATTAATTTCATTGGTGTGCCTCCTCCAGGCTTTCTCAGAGTCATTCTTTGAAGGAGGGACCTACCATGATCATCTACTTTAGATAAGGCACTTTTTGGCTTGTAACCCCAGGAAGGCCCGGCATTCCATCCCGCCGCCCCCCAATGGCCACAATTGTGCCCCCATTGTTTGTCAACTACACAAACATATGGGTCTTTTGCATGAGGGATATCTCTATAGATATTCTGGATTTGTGTTGTAGAGAATGGGCATTCTACGATGTCACAATAATCAAAGGTATAGGTAGCCACACGGGTACATGATGAATTATACCAGAAGGTGTACCCACTAGCATCTTTAGTGATGGCTACCTGCTGGGCCTTAATTAAACTAATTAAGGAGACAATGTACCAGAGGTACATGGTTGTGCGGTATCTGCTTCCTCTGGGGCAGGAGACTTCTTGCAGTGGGAAGCGTGGATCCAATGTGGCCTGCCGGCCACTTTGACGGAGGTTGCGGTGATCAGGAGAACTTGGAATGGCCCGTCAAATCTTGGTTCCAGGGTACTTTTCCGCACAAACTTCTTGACCATAACCCAATCTCCGGGAAGCAGGTTGTGGGTACCTGTGTCCAAATCAGGATCTGGAATTGAAGAGAAAACTTGGGCATGTATTTTGTTCAAGGCACTTGCAAGTTCAGTTACATAGTCTACTAAAACATCTGATTGAAGCTGTAACTGCTGCGGATAATAACAACCTAGTCTGGGTGCTGTCCCAAATAGAATTTCATATGGGGATAACGAATGCTTCCCTCTAGGTTTGTGCCTAACGCTGAATAAAGCTATTGGCAGGCTTTCTGGCCAGGGCATCTTTGTTTCTTGTGACATTTTTAACATTCTGGCTTTTAGAGTGCCATTCATTCGCTCTACTTTACCACTACTTTGTGGGTGGTAAGGGGTGTGAAAGGCTAGAGTCACCCCCAGGGCAGTCCAGATTTCTTTAGTCACTGTTGCTGTAAAGGCTGGGCCCTGATCACTTTCAATGACTTCTGGAAGTCCAAATCTACATACAATGTCTGTAAGTAGGCGTTTTGCGGTTGTTTTTGCAGTGATATTGGTCACAGGGTAGGCTTCTGGCCAGCCTGAGAACATGTCCACTATTACTAGTGCATATTCATGAGGCCCACTCTTGGGCATTTGGATGTGATCAATTTGAATTCTCTGGAATGGGTACATGGGTTTTGCTAGGTGCTTTGCAGGCACCCTGATTGGTCTTCCTGGATTGCATTTTGCACAAATGACACAGGCCTTGCAGAAGCTGTTGATCAGGGTTGTGATTCCAGGTGCTTCATAATACTTTTGAATTAGGGCGGCCATTAGGTCTTTTGACAGATGTGCAGGTCCATGTGCCCATTGGACAACTGCTGGATATAAATTTCTTGGAAGGCAAAATTTAGAATTGTTGTAGTAAATTCCGTCCTTTAGGACAGCTCCTTTCTTCTTCCATTTCTGGATTTCTTCAGGGGTAATTGCAGCTTGCTGTTCCCGCAAAATTCTCAGATCAGTAGGAAGAGTTTGCAAGGTAAAGATAGGAACTTCTTCTTCTTGTCCGGACACTTCTTCATCCACTTACTGCAAATCTCTGGCTGCTTGCTTAGCAGCCTGGTCAGCCAAATGGTTGCCCTTTGCTTCATCTGTATCCAACTTCCCATGTGCCTTGACTTTCAAAACGGCCACTTCTTCAGGGAGTAGGAGGGCATCCATTAGTTCCTTGATTGCAGAGCTGTGTTTGACTGGTGTACCGGCAGTGGTAAGAAATCCCCTTGTCTTCCAAATGAGGCCGAAGTCATGTGCCACACCCAGAGCATATCTCGAATCTGTATAGATGTTGGCACGCTTTCCTTCTGCAATTTTGCATGCTGAGGTCAGGGCTTGTAATTCAGCTTCTTGCGCAGACATTGCTGGCGGTAAAGATGATGACTTGAGAACTTCCTCTGTAGTGGTTACGGCATATCCTGTGTGGTATTTCCCTTCTTCATCAGCATACCTTGAGCCGTCCACAAACAGGGTGAAATCCGGATTTGGTAATGGATTCTCATGCACAGTTGGTAAATGCACTGTTTCCATTTTCATCTGTTCAAAACAGTCATGAGGAGTTTCTGGGTCATAGTCATTCACTATGACCAGGTCTTTAAATTCTTTTTCCAGGAAATGGCGTGGCCATGCTTCAAGAAGATCAGTTGTTTTGTATTTGGCAATGCCATTTTCCTGTAGCTGCGATTCATCCATGGTGGCCCATAATTTTGCCATAGGCCCAAGATCATTCCATGATCTTGTTTTCAACTTGGTGACAGGGATATGTGGAATAGCAGTATCCCAATGGCGGTACAGGTAATTAAGTTCTGAGGGCAGTTGGATCAGGACCATGCTATTGCCTTCAGAGTCACAATAGAAATCCTGAGCAGTGAGCTTCACTTCAATCCAGTGGTAAAGCTCATCTTCGTAGCAAGGTTCAGGGGTAATGTTTGGCTTGTACCACATGGTACAGAAGGCATAATCCGGGCCTTCACAGAGGGGTGTTTTGCCTTCGTAAAATGTTAAATGTGGATGCATTATTTTCTTGATACATCCACAGAGAAGGTATATGTAGGTTTCATCCGTGACAAACCCATAGTAGATACCCCCCTCAGGGAGTGGAAGAAGAGTGGATGGGTTAAGAACTTGACATCTTTGTATAGAAATGTTGTCAGGCAGAAGAAGATGACATTGTAGACGCAGGTGTCTAGCAGGTGACACGTGCTTGAGCTGTACTTGGTTGATATTGGCAGAGATGTCATGAGGGGCCAAAACAACCAGAGGGTGGCCAAGGACCAGATCAGAAGTTCTTTCAATGAGTTCTCTTGCAGCAAAAACAGCCCTAAGGCAGGACGGGGCACCTCTGGCCACAATGTCCAATTGGCATGAGAAGTATCCAATAGGCCTCTGGCGGCCTCTTAAGTCATTAGTTTGTGTAAGAACTCCTGTAGCATGGCCTTGTCTTTCAGAGACGAATAATTTGAAAGGTTTGGTATAGTCTGGTAGGCCCAAGGCAGGAGCAGAAGCAATGGCACGTTTAAGAGATTTGAAATTGTCCAGAGCTTCATTGGTCAGCCCGAATGGGTCTGACTTGAGTGCATCATAGAGAGGTTGCATAAGCAGAGAGGCTTCTGGGATCCATGCTCTGCAATAGGAAATGAGGCCTAAGAAGGCATGAAGAGATTTTGAAGTCCTTGGGGGTGGAATGTCCAGAACTGCTCTGACTCGGTCCCGAGTGAGATGTCTGGTACCTTGAGATAAGCAATGTCCAAGGAAAATAACAGAAGGTTGGCAGAACTGCAGCTTGAGAAGTGAAGCTTTGCATCCTTGTTCTGCCAAATAGCAAAGCAGACTAATTGAACACTTTTTAGTAGTGGGTATATCATCTCCACAGAGCAGTAAATCATCCACATACTGGAGCAGAACAACTTCTGGGTGTTCAGCTTGCCATGGGTCAAGGATGGTACACATGGCCTTTGCAAATTGACTTGGAGAATTTTGTGCCCCCTGGGGCATGACAGTCCATGTATACTGTTGCATTTCATGGGTGAAAGCAAACAAGTATTGACAGGATGGATCCAGTGGAACACTGAAAAAGGCATTAGCTAGGTCAATGACTGTGAAGTACTTTGCAGATGGAGGTACTCCTGAGAGCAGAGTGTGTGGGTTTGGTACAAGAGGGGTGTCCAGAACAGTTGCTTCATTGACAGCACGGAGATCCTGAACCATCCTGTACTTCTCTGGCTCACCTTTTGGAGTTTTCGTCTTCACTGGAAACAATGGAGTATTACATTCTGATTTGCATTTCACTAGAGCACCCTTTTCCAGGAGTGCTTTAATTTGGATAGAAATGGCTGCAGCCTGTGCTGGTTTGAGAGGATATTGTGGTTTTCTTGGTAATTTAGCTCCTGGGATCAGCTTTACCACCACAGGTGGAACATTTAGGTGACCTATGTCCTCTGGACCTGAGGACCATAACTTAGCAGGCACCTCTGTTTTCAACATATCTGGGAAATTGGACCTTGGTTCTGCTGCTTCCCTGCGGGATTCCTCTAATTGCAGCATCAGGGGTAGGGAGCACAAGGCTGAGGTGTCTGAAGCAGATAGAGGAGTAGACATTTCTACCTGTCCATCTGGAGTGAAGGTTATAGATGCCTGTAGACGTGAGAGGACATCAGCGTCTAACAGGTTAATTGGGCACGTGGAGGATACTACAAAACGAGCAAGAAGGCTTGTCCCAACTCGCAGAGGGGTTGTTAAAGGGCTATGTCTTGGTTGGCCATCCACTCCAACACAGGAGACATCAATATTTGACAAGAAAGATGGGTCTGGCAGGTCTTGTTCTCTTAGAACACTTCGGGCTGCACCTGTGTCAACAAGAAATGTGGTAGGTTGGCCTTCAATGGGTAAAGTCACTGTGGCAAGTGCCCCCCCCCCCCCTTTATCCCCTGTAGACACTGCCAGGAGAGGGGTTAATGACACAGGCTTGCCAATTTCCTAATCTTCTGGTTCCTCAACTATTGGAACCGCTGTCTCGGCCTTAGGGGCCGGGGCAGGCTTGGACGGCTTTCTGGGCTCTCTTTTAGGTTCTGGGCAATCATTTTTAAAATGTCCTTTAGCCTTGCAATTAAAGCAATATCCATCTTCTGGTTTGGTGCCCCTGGGAACGGGAGGATTGGTACGGGACACCATGAGAGGAGCTGAACTGGGCCTTCTGGGAGTTTGGGCAGATTCCAAACCTCTAGCAACTAGGAGAAGAGTATCCAGGGGAACAACCTTATATTCAGGGCGTGCAGCAATGATACCCTTGCGTATGGAGTCTTTAACACCTTGGACAAACGCACCTGACAGCATTTGTGAATGAATTTTGTCAGTAAGATCAAATCCCAAATCTGTAAACATTTGATACAGTCTTGCATGAAACCTTTCTACCGATTCTCCTTTGTCTTGCACAACATCAGTAAGGCCAGCAGCCTGATCTCCAAGTTTGTCCTTTGCCCAATGTCTTAAATGATTGCAAAAAGTTACTCCGGAGGGGTAATCAACATCACTTGTAAGCAGATCTGTACTGAGGTGGCGGGCCATGCTGGGCCAATATGCATCCCCTGCTTTAATAGCACAAATGCTCAGTAAGTCACGCCAGGCGGCGGAATAAGTCTTTTGAATCTGAACTATCCCTCGGTAAAAAGGCATAGGCTGCTTCTCTGGGTCAGGGAGAGATTTCATTAAAGCACTAGCTTGTGTGGGATTAAAGGCAACATATTTAGGAGGGGCCCGTTCTCCCCGACCCTTATGGCCGAAGGGATCTTCAATAGAGCGGTGGGCCGAGACTCTTGCAGCCTCCAATGAATCCTGAGACAGCCTGTCATCCCTGTCATCCTCTTCCTCATCTAACTCTATGATCTGGGCCCTCCTGCGTGAGGGGATTACCTGAGGTGACAGAGCCGGGGGATGAGAGGGAGTCCCGGAGGCGGGAGTTGCCATTGGGTCATAATCTTGGGATCGGTAATCACCGGGAAGCACCGGCATCAGGGGTGCTGAATGACTGGGGGCCGCCATATTGGAGGCGGGGAAGGAAGTTGCATTGGGGTTAAGGGAAGAAGTGGCGGCCATATTGGATGTGGGCACATCCGGGGCAGACTGTACCGGACTGGGCATGACCGGAACCTGGGGAGTGGCTTGGGGAAAGGGGTATGGATAATTTGGATAGGGCATGGACATGGGGTATGGGAAGGGGTATGGCCAAGCCATCTGGGTGGGGGCTGGGGCGGAACCTGGAGTGGGCAGGAGAGCTGGGTAGGGATTAGCAAAGGGGGTGGGAACCTGGGCCGTGGTAGGGACGGGCAAGGGAGAGGATGGAGAAGAATCAGTAGAGGCAGGTGAAGAAGGAGGAGCCGGAGTGGGATCAGCAAGATTGACAGTGGCAGGGGAGGAGGGGTTAGCTAACTGGGCAGATGCAGATGGGAGGGTAGGATTATCAACGGGGAGAAAGTGTGGAGAAGGAATGGCAGATGAGATGTTAGCATTAGACACAGAAGGTGGCTTAGGAATGGATGAGGATGATGGGAGTGTTAGGGAAGGAGAAGGGGAAAAGAAAGATCCATCAGAATTCAGGACCGGGCAAACGGGGGAGGTGACGGGATGGGTGCTGGGAGGATTGGGAGCGGGATACATAGTCAGCTGGCAATCACCCATTGCTGACTGAACCTTGGGGATAGACATCCCCTGGGCGCCATTTTGGGGCGCTGGCTGAGGAAAAACCCCAGCAACACAGTTATTATGATACACAAACAATTTCACACCCTTGTGAATTATTTCTTCCTCAACCCAACCTTCTTGCTGAATAGCCTTCGCTACTCTGTACCATGCTTCAGCTGTCTTTAATAAATCATTATTTGCAAGCTTGCCTTTCTTCTCCATCAGTAATCTACGCCAACTTTCTGGTTGCAATCTACCACATGTTGGTACAGCAATTTTACATACTTTAGCAATCTTTACAACACCTTTAACCATCTCCTCACCCTCTCTGTCTTCAACTAAATCACATGCTAGCCAGCCCTTACTGGGCTTACTCAAATCCTGCCCCATAATCCCCTTTCCCCTACACCAGCGTCCTAGATATAGGGAAAGATAAGGAAAATTGAACAGGAATGTCTACAATGCTCGACTGCCACTTTAAGGTAGGTGGGTCCTACTCAAGTGCGTCTTCCCAAAACGTAGACTAGTCACTGAATCCGCCTACCCGGGGTGGTAGACACGGATTGGAGCGAGGTGAGAAGTGTGTGACCAATCACTTCTCTGTTAAGAGGAATGGGAGTGGATAGTATAATAGTACAGGAAGTGTAGAAAAGATAAAAAAAAGGTAAGGAAAAATCCTTAGAGACAGACACAGGAGTTTGAAAGACTCCTGATTAAACAAACAAGACAACAATACAATTGAAATACAGTGCATGCATCACAGTTCAAATAAAATCAACAGTAATTCCTTTCCTTTACTCATGTGCTTACTCCAAAGTCACCTCCCTCAATCTCGTAGTGTCCCCGCTTGGAGAACGACTTTCGTAAGTCTCACTACCAGCGGCCAAGGATAACAGCTAACACCGGTCCGAAATCCATATGCCTCCCTCGTTACAGCAGTCCACTAATAGTGGCCGCGCTACCCTCACCCTTGTAGTGCCCCTATGAGACCCACTCATAAGTCTCACTACTCCGTGGTGATGAAGACAGCAATGCCTGCCCGAATTCACGCACCACAAATAACAATTGGAATGACTCCAGCCTAGCGCTCAAAGCTGGAGGGTACCACCTCTCTGCAAGCAGAGTTATGTGCACAATGAAGCTAGCTAGGCTATCAGAGTGACACCAGAAGGATCCCCAGGAAACTATGAGTCTACACAATCTCCACAGATCCAACACACCTCTTTTTCCATACAGCCACAGCCACGAGGCTCCTAAAAGAGGTAAACAGGCAAAGAAGACCCTCAGGAACACTTCCACAGGTCAACCCCCCCTTTTCCCTACAGCCACAGCCACGTGGCTCCTAAAAGGAGTAAACAGGCAACAGGACTCCAGGCAAATCCCCCGGGTCCACCCCCCTTTATCCCAAAGGGGAAACAGACAAACACAGGACCCCCAGGCAAACTACCACGGGTCCACCCCCCTTTTATCCCAAAAAGGGGAAACAAATAAGCATTCAGCCTGGGCAACCAAACTAGATCATGCCAATACAGACACACCCAGGTAACAGACTAAATGCAGGTAACAAATGGGTAATAAGACTCCGGGCAAGATATTACCTGTCTTTGATGTCCTCCCGGGAAGCAGTCACAGACACGTGGACGGGTCAATCAAAGGGGCCGGAACATACCGGTGGCTCTGCAGAAGTCTCTACCGTGTACCTGGAGGTGATCAATCTCCTTTCCTTCCCCCCGGATTCCTCCGTCCAACTGCGTCTTCCTTAGGACGGCTCACCGGCCAGACATAGCCCGGAGTCCCTGTTCGGGCGCCAAAGTTGTTATGGTACTTTTTCAGTAAACCAAAATGTTTAAATGTCTATCTGTTCCTGTCCAAATTAAAGAGAATTGAATTGCGTATATACGCTGAAGTAATTCAGTCTGACACACGGAGTTCAGGTTAAAATAACTTCGAGGAAATTTATTGGCAAGTGAAGAAAAGCGGGCGCGCAGGCCCTTTTAAGAGGCATTTTCGTCATCATTGATTATCAAGATGTCAGTGAATAAACATCATTAATTGGATTAATTGTTAAGTGTCTGGATTAGTATCCACCTATCAATATAATTAATTGGCTCAAAAACTAAGTGGTTAGCTTCGTGTCCACCCACCAAGAGGTGGTATTGTTTTGGACACGGGTGGGGACAAGGGGGTCTTGAGCGTCATTTTACACGGTCGGTGATGTTAGGTGCAAGGTCTCTTATGAATAGAACATTTCATTACTACTGTGTTCTCATGGCCTTTAAATTATACTATGTTGCGAGTTAGGGGAAATTCAACAGTTCCTGGGTTAGTCATATCCTTATGGAGAATACAGTCTTTGTCTATTGTGTTAGATGTGCTGAGAAATTTCTGTTATGTAATGTAGTTTTGAAATGGAGAAGTCAGGTTATGAGGACAAAATGGAGGATTTGTCACAGTATCAGGTTAAAATGGAGTTAGTGCAATAATTCAATACAAGTTCAATAAAAGATTTTTTAATAATTCTACATCACGCGCACGCACTGCACTCACACGCGCACGCACTGCACTCACACGCGCACGCACTGCACTCACACGCACACGCACTGCACTCATACGCACACACTGTAAATAAACAATTACTACACACACACAATGCACTCAGTCATACGCACGCACTGCACTCATACGCACGCACTGCACTCATACGCACGCACTGCACTCATACGCATGCACTGCACTCATACGCACGCACTGCACTCATACGCACGCACTGCACTCACACGCACTGCACTCATACGCACACGCACTGCACTCATACGCACACACTGTAAATAAATATTCAATTACTATACACACACACAATGCACTCATACGCACGCACTGCACTCATACGCACACACTGTAAATAAATATTCAATTACTATACACACACACACTGCACTCATACGCACACGCACTGCACTCATACGCACACGCACTGCACTCATACGCACACGCACTGCACTCATACGCACACGCACTGCACTCATACGCACACGCACTGCACTCATACGCACACGCACTGCACTCATACGCACACGCACTACACTCATACGCACACGCACTGCACTCATACGCACTCATACGCACACGCACTCATACGCACACGCACTCGTACGCACACGCACTCGTACGCACACGCACTCGTACGCACACGCACTCGTACGCACACGCACTCGTACGCACACGCACTCGTACGCACACGCACTCGTACGCACACGCACTCGTACGCACACGCACTCGTACGCACACGCACTGCACTCATACTCATACGCACACGCACTGCACTCATACTCATACGCACACGCACTGCACTCATACTCATACTCATACGCACACGCACTGCACTCATACTCATACTCATACTCATACTCATACTCATACTCATACTCATACTCATACTCATACTCATACTCATACTCATACTCATACTCATACTCATACTCATACTCATACGCACACGCACTGCACATAAATATTCAATTACTCATACGCACGCACTGCACTCATACTCATACGCACACGCACTGCACTCATACTCATACTCATACTCATACGCACACGCACTGCACATAAATATTCAATTACTCATACGCACGCACTGCACTCATACACACACAGTGCATTCATTATATACACACACTGCAAATAAATATTCAATTAATATAATTTTTTTAGGATCTAATTTTATTTAGAAATTTACCAGTAGCTGCTGCATTTCCCACCTTAGTCTTATACTCGAGTCAATAAGTTTTCCCAGTTTTTGGGGGTAAAATTAGGGGCCTCGGCTTATATTCGGGTCGGCTTATACTCGAGTATATACGGTAATTTGTTGCTGAAAAGTGTGAAGTGGACTTCCCATGCACCGGAACATATTTTGTTCTGCCCTTGTGTTGCGTTATACAAAGAGACCATTTAAAAAAAAAAAATTGCAAGTTTAAGCCCATGCCATATATTGTAAATGTCATTGATAAGTTAAGTTTCCTTCAGCCATACAAGTGCATGAGTGGTGTAGTATTGCTTCAAACCTGATGAAAACTCTCAAAAGCTTGTCTTTTAAGTAATAAAAGGTATTGCTGCATCCTGCATATTTTTATATATTTTGGTAGAGGGAGGTGGAGGTAAAGTGTGATTTAGCACCAGTAGTCCTGCACCAGTTGTTAGATGGTCAGAGCAAGCTACACTACAGACCTCCTGGGGCAACTGTTTTGTGAGTGGATAATTTCAAGAAATTCCCAGATTAATTGGCTGCTGTGTTTGCCTGACCTTTCAGCTCCCGATTATTTCCAGTGCGAATATCTGAATGAGCTGGTGTGCGTGAGCAAATCCATGCAGAAATTTGAGCACTAGAGTCTCAAGCATTTACTAATGTTATGAACAAAGCAATCAAAAGAGCCCGACTTTGCAAGGTGGCAATGGAGCTCATTTTAAATACCGTATATACTCGAGTATAAGCCGAGTTTTTCAGCCCATTTTTTGGGCTGAAAAACCCCAACTCGGCTTATACTCGAGTCAAGGTCTGTATTATGGCAATTTGCATTGCCATAATACAGACTGGGGGGAGAGGGGGGCTGGCAGAGCTGTACTTACCTTTCCTGCAGCTCCTGTCAGCTCTCTCCTCCTCCGCGCCGTCCGTTCAGCACCTCGGTCAGCTCCCAGTGTAAGTCTCGCGAGAGCCGCGGCTCTCGCGAGATTTACACTGGGAGCTGACAGAAGAGCAGAACGGACGGCGCAGAGGAGGAGAGAGCTGACAGGAGCTGCAGAACAGGTAAGTACAGCTCTGCCAGCCCCCCTCTCCCCCCACTGAACTGCCACTGGACCACCAGGGAAGGAGAGCCCCCCTCCCTGCCATATATCAAGCAGGGAGGGGGGACGAAAAAAAAAAATAAGAAATAAAATAATAAAATAATTAAAAAAAAATTAATAAAAAAAAAAAGGGGTATAAGGACCACTATGGGAGGGGGGGGGGGGTATAAGGACCACTATGGGAGGGGGGGGGGGTATAAGGACCACTATGGGAGGGAGGGGGTGGGTTAAGGACCACTATGGGAGGGAGGGGGGTATAAGGACCGCTATGGGAGGGAGGGTGGGTATAAGGACTACTATGGGAGGGAGGGGGGGGGGGGGTAAGGACCACTATGGGAGGGAGGGGGGGATAAGGACCACTATGGGAGGGAGGGGGGTATAAGGACCATTATGGGAGGGAGGGGGGGGGGTATATGGACCACCATGGGAGGGATGGGGGGGATAAGGAACACTATGGGAGGGAGAAGGGGGATAAGGACCACTATGAGAGGGAGGGGGTGGGATAAGGACCACTATGGGAGGGGAGGGGGAAGTAAGGACCACTAGGGGAGGGGAGGGTAAGGACCACTGGGGGAGGGGTGAGTCAGGACCACTGGGGGGGGGAGTGAAGGAACACGGGGGTGGGGAGGTAAGGACCACTGAGGGAGGAGGAGGGGAAGTCAGGACATATGGGGGGGGGAGGGGGCGGCAAATTTTTTTTTGCCTACGGCGGCAAATATCCTTGCACCGGCCCTGCACACACTGCATTCATGCACACACACACTGCATTCATGCACACACACACACTGCATTCATGCACACACACACTGCACTCATACACACACTGCACTCATACACACACGCTGCACTCATACACACACACATACGCACACACTGCATTCATTATACACACACTGTAAATAAATATTCAATTAATATATTTTTTTTTAGGATCTAATTTTATTTAGAAATTTACCAGTAGCTGCTGCATTTCCCACCCTAGTCTTATACTCGAGTCAATAAGTTTTCCCAGTTTTTTGGGATAAAATTAGGGGCCTCGGCTTATATTCGGGTCGGCTTATACTCGAGTATATACGGTATGTAATTTTTCTTACCTAGTCAACCAAAGTTCCATATGTTAAAGGATCACTTTAGGGTCAGGAACACAAACATGTATTCCTGACCCTATAGTGAAAACCCACCATTTAGGGGGCCTGCCTCCCCCTCATCCCTCCCCCCCACAGCCCGTCAGAATGGGTTAAAACTCACCTTATTTTCAGCTCTCCACAGGTCTGCCAGTGCTGCCCCCCCTCCTCCCCCCTTGGTGACATCAAAATTGCCAATCCAATAAAAATCAACCAATCCAATCCCTTGTTTTTTTCAGCAAGGGAGCTATTATACTCACCAGAACAAACACATTAAGCTGTAGTTGTTCTGGTGACTATAGCATTACATACAATGAAAGCTTAAACCCTTAAGGACCAAACTTCTGGAATAAAAGGGAATCATGACATGTCATGTGTCCTTAAGGGGTTAAAGGGACATCATTGAAATTGGTTCATTAATAAAAACAAGTTATTGACTCCTCAAACCCTACTATACATTATCTCTCTCCTTCTCGCTCTCTCTCTGTCCCTCATATGACAATTGTTAAAATTGTGCATTTGTTTCCAGGAGAAGATCAGCCAGGTCCTCAAGGATTTGGAAGAAGATCAGGTGCAAGTAGTGAAGTTGGGAGATGCAAGCATAGCTGCTCCTTTTACTTCAAAGTTATCATCCATCCAGTGCAGTACGTATGATGTTTGTAATGCCTACCTTTCAGTAATAGAATTTAAATAATTGGTGTATATGGGGCAGTCAGCACTATCTACCTGTTATGGAGGAATTACAAGTCCCAGGATTCTCAACAATCATTCTTGGCAAAAGAACAGCATAGCTAGCTGGCTGAGCTACAACTTGACCAACACCGATCTTCAGAATAATTATATGTCTAAGCTGAACTTGCAGAACTTACAGTGGTTTCCAGCCGTGGCCACTTAATAGTTGTTAGATTACCATTGGGTGGGAAAGGTATAGGACACTAAGCCCACCAACACTCAATGTACTGTTAGAGTGATCCATAGGTGTTGTAGATAACCCGATTGTCATCTTTCAACAATAATTAGGGGCAAAAAATACAATATAATCTTGATGACCACAATATAATTGGCACTGTGTAGATAAACTTCATAGAAATAATCTGGATAGCCTGTTCTGGTCTGATATTGTCATACAGTCTCTTACTTTTTGTTTTAGTTGTTTTAAAATCGAAATCACAAGAATCATGTATTTTTGTTGTTTACAGCATTTTGTGAAAGTTAAAGGCTATCTTTTACAGATTTTAAACAATGGAATGTTTTTTTTTTTTTTTTTGTTTTTTTTTATTATTTTGGAATTTTATTTCACGGTTTTAAAGCCTGTAGGAGGAGGAAGCTTAAACTAATTCTGTATTGTAGTGTAGAAAAGTAATATGATCTGTAGCTGTGTTCACTGCTATTTATGTGTCTTTTATTTTTGTTTTGTTTTTAGAAGCAATATTAACATTTATTTCTGTTTTTATGTAGTTTGCCACGTCATCAAACAAGGCCGTTGCACTTTGGTAACAACCCTGCAGATGTTTAAAATATTGGCACTAAATGCCCTAATCTTAGCCTATGGTCAGAGTGTCCTATACCTCGAGGGTGTAAAATTTAGTGACTTTCAAGCAACACTGCAAGGACTTCTCTTAGCTGGCTGCTTTCTCTTCATTTCACGGTCTAAGGTTTGTAATGTTATTAGTTGCTCTAGATTCCAGAACAGCATTGCGGCCATTGTATGCATTGTTTCTGGCCCATGCTTTGTTGTACAAGCAGGGTATTTATACAGTACAAGGTGTTGGATAAAGGTGGGACGTAAAAGTAAAACGGCATGAGAACTTGATGTAAGACTGCAGTAACACAGCCAATAAGAGTGCTGGGAATGTACCCAGCCCTGGTGCGAGGATGTCTGGACTATTCTACGCAGATTGGGGAGGGGAGGGGAGAGCCAAATGAAATGTGTATACTAGGCTGATAACTTAATAAAAGGAAAAAAAAATATTTTGCCTTATAACGGTTTGTTTTTCATTTATTTTTTCTGTTTCTTTAATTATTTCAGCCTTTGAAATACCTCTCCAAAGAACGCCCTCTGCCAAACATCTTCAACCTATACACAGTACTAACTGTGCTTTTACAGTTTCTCGTCCACTTCTGCAGTCTCATATACTTGTACCAAGGGGCTTTAGAACGAACTGAAGAAAAGTGAGTTTCTAACCAGCTTGCTTTAACTTTAAATGGTAAACTGGGCTCTGGGTAAACGGATATTAGTTGTGGTGTGACTGCTATCTGGTTTTAAAGCAGTTTCACTCACTCATCCTATGTGATGAGTGCAATTGCTCTTTTGGAAAAACATTTATAGACCAGAATGACATGTTTCTTACTGCTGTAGGTAGGCTATTTCTATTATTTTTTTTTCCTCTGGCCATTAAGTAAGAGTTAACAAAGTATGTCTGATATTGTAGTCTATTTGTGCATACTTTCACATTAAAATTCTTTATTTCATTAGAGGATTTTTTTTTTTTTTTTTGCTTTGCTTTGCTTTGCTTTGCTTTATATTTATAACTTGATAGTTAAAAATTACTTGGTCTTGTGTATATGTCTGTAACCACTTTGATATGTTGAAGGAAAGAAGAGTTTGTGGACTTGTATAAAGCGTTTGAGCCAAGTCTTGTCAACAGCACAGTGTACATAATGTCCATGGCGATGCAAATGGCTACATTTGCCATCAATTACAAGGTAAACCTAATGCGGATTTAACAAAAAAATTACTTTAGATAAGTTTTTACTTTTTGGAACATATACCTTTTTTTTTTTGTTTGTTTGTTTTGCATAGCGACAATACACAAATGGGTAGACTCCTTAATGATGGGACAGGTAACCAATCAGAAGAACAGAATCTGAAAATTTCAATAGGGTTATGTACTTTCAGATGGAATAACTGTCTATCTGAATGCAACCAGAATGGGATAGATCGAGCATGCTGCAGCTATAATGTGGATCTAACAAGCTTTGTATAAGTACCCTTCACCCAAAACTTTTATGATCACATGACAAGAAATCATAAATACCATAACCACTTACGGACCATGTGATTGTCTGTGCCATAATAGCATGCAATGCTTTAATGCCCAGTGACAACATACAGTCATGCAATTTTGATACTGAGGGGTCCCCTCTGTCATTTTGGCCACAGTTAGTGGCCCCAGACTGACAGATGAGCTATGATCGTTGTTCATTACCTTTTAAATACTGCGGCTGAGCTAGATCGCTCAGTACTTCTTTCACTTACCCCAGCCTCTAAGATTAAAAAAAAAAAAAAAAAAGTCCCCTTTCAGTTGAGGTCACAGTTAGTGTTCATAGCAATTTAGCTATCTAAATGCTGCGGCAGCATTTCCTCTGTAAATTTAAAAATGCTTTTGCCCCCACCAGCCTAGCACTCTTTCCCAAGTTTCAGGGAGAACCCCTGCTTCAGGATCGGTGCCGCTGCAGCATGAGTGCTCACACCACCGTTGTACTGTGTGAGTTGAGAAATCCCTACGCTGATGACTGTACGGACCTCAGCAGATGGAATTCCTTGACAGGTAGCATTAGGACTGGGATTATAAGTAGGATTATGAGTTGGATTAGGGACAGGACTGGGGGAATAGTTATACATGTGGGGTATTATTGTACTTGATAACAGTAGCAAATACAAATATGTGGTGTTTGATTTTGTAGTAGTGGGACATGCGTGGTCTGTGAATTTGCTTTTACTTAAATTATCTTCCAGGCACTTGAAGTACCGTACATAATACATAAAATACTCCAAAATACATGCAATATTAGTAGGAACCCCCACAAGTATTATATCCTCGGATACAAATGCAGAAAGATAAGTTCTGCGCTCAATCCCATCACTGGGCGGCAGCAATGACTACAGTACACATCAGCCCCAATATATAGTAAAAACCACAGAAAAAATAGTTAACTGCGCTCTCTCCTTAATCCCTATGTATTTCTAAACAAATTGAGTTTTTTTGTTACCTCCAAGGGCCATGCGAGGATAAGCCAACGTCAAGGCAGACCCCCCAGGTGGGTCCTAACTCTAACCATTCACCTTGCTTCCTTGACCTTCTGGCAAAAATCTCTGAGACAGAAAGGGGTATTTTTTATATACACCCCTTTTTATTATTAACCCTTAATAGGGAACACATGGGATGGGCGGCTGCATTGTAACAAGGCTGAGTAACCCAACTTGGCACCCAAGTTGTCTGAATAGTGCTCAAATCCATGAAGTATAGCCGAATCGCCACTGGGGTAAAGTTTTTACCAACCGCATACATGGCTGCTGCCCAAATAGTTCCAAGGAAAAGGAGGAAGCGGCAGCTCAACTTTCGTGAGTTCCTATTCGAAAACAAAGGTTTTACTTGATCGTAGGGAGCGAATGGTCTCTCCGTTTGGGTGTGTCTTTTACTGGAAATGAGCTAAGGGGTGGTCAGTGTTAGGTCAAATGAAAAATACAGAAGAACTTATTGTGTTCATCTAACTGGGGAACAGAATAGGGAACCTCTTCTTAGCAGTCTGTTAATGGTGAGTTCATCACTGTATATATGTAAGTTTGTGTGTGAATACATTTCAACAGTTGGTAAATTCATGACCTTGGAGTTCATGCATGCACTGTAAGACAATAAGCAAACACATTCCAGTGTCTTATTATCTTACTTACACCAATTAAATCTGGTGCTGTGCTCCCAATATAAGTCAAATAAGACAAAGTATGTTTTTCTGGAGAGTTAAAATACATTTGAATGACATTTTCCTGGCAAATTAGAGCTGAATACAGCTTATAGAAACATAGAATGTGACGGCAGATAAGAACCATTCGGCCCATCTAGTCTGCCCAGTTTTCTAAATACTTTCATTAGTCCCTGGCCTTATCTTATAGTTAGGATAGCCTTATCCCACGCATGCTTAAACTCCTTTACTGTGTTAACCTCTACCACTTCAGCTGGAAGGCTATTCCATGCATCCACTACCCTCTCAGTAAACATACTTCCTGATATTATTTTTAAACCTTTGTCCCTCTAATTTAAGACACTGTCCTCTTGTTGTGGTAGTTTTTCTTCTTTTAAATATACCGTATATACTCGAGTATAAGCTGAGGCCCCTAATTTTACCCCCAAAAACTGGGAAAACTTATTGACTCGAGTATAAGACTAGGGTGGGAAATGCAGCAGCTACTGGCAAATTTCTAAATAAAATTAGATCCTAAAAAAATTAAATTAAGTGAATATTTATTTGCAGTGCGTGTGTGTGAGTGCAGCGCGTGTGTGTGAGTGCAGCGCGTGTGTGTTGCAGAGTCTTGGTGGGGGGTGGGCAATTTTATAATTTTTTTTGTAATTATTTTAATATTTTTTTTTAATTATTATTTTATTTGTACTATTATTATTTTAATTATTAATATTTTATTATTTATATTATTTTTTTTTTTCGTCCTTTCACCCTGCTTGCTAGCTGGCCATAAAACATCAATCCAATTGTCCCCCAAAACAAGGACAGAAGGTGCCTGTAGCAAGTGTGTCAAAAAATTATAAGCTTAGAGTCATGTCTACAAATGCTCGCAGTTTAGGGAATAAGATCCATGAACTTGTGGCAATAATGGCAACTGATAGTGTAGATTTAGTCGCTGTTACTGAGACATGGTATAATGAGAAAAATGACTGGGACATAGCAATACCAGGGTACTCTTTATATAGAAAAGACAGGGAAGGCAAGGAATGGGGAGGGGTGGCCCTGTATGTAAAGGATAGCATAAAATCTAGCCTAATAAAGGTTAGTAAGGCGAACATAGAGTCCGTTTGGGTTACGTTAGAATTTGGTAATCACACAGTAACTCGTGTAGGTGTGATTTATAGGCCCCCAGGACAAATTGAAGAGTTGGATAATCTACTAGTTGAAGAAATAGCTAAAATGACAATGAAGGGGGAAGTTATCCTCATGGGTGACTTTAATCTTCCTGATGTGAATTGGAAAACAAAAATAGCTACTTGTGCCTGGAGCACACATATTCTAAACTCCATACTGGGATTGTCTCTAAAACAAGTCGTTGAGGAGTCAACTCGTAAAGAGGCCATACTAGATTTAGTGTTAACAAATGGAGATTTGGTATCAGATATTACTGTAGGTGAAAGTTTAGGATCCAGTGATCATCAGTCAGTGTGGTTTAATATAAGAACAGTGACTGAGTCACACCACACAAAAACAAAAGTTTTAGACTTTAGAAAAACAGACTTTTCTAAAATTAGAATATGTGTAAAGGAGTCATTATCAGACTGGAGCAATTTAAATGGAGTCCAAAAGAAATGGGATTATTTAAAAGTTGCACTACTGAAGGCAACAGAAAATTGCATTAGGCTTGTCAGTAAAAGCAAAAAATTAAAGAAACCACTGTGGTACTCCGCAGATGTGGCCAAAATAGTAAAAAACAAAAAGTTAGCATTTAGTAATTATAAAAAAAAACAGAGTGAGGAAGACAGAATGACCTATAAGATTAGGCAGAAAGAGGCTAAGCAAGTTATAAGAGCTTCCAAATCACACACAGAAGAGAAAATAGCACAGTCAGTAAAAAAAGGGGGACAAAACTTTTTTTAGATACATAAATGAGAAAAGAAAAGTAAAACAAGGATTAGTTAGATTAAAAACAAAAGAAGGAAGGTGTGTAGATGAGGATAAAGGTCTAGCTGACTGCTTCAATGAATATTTTTGTTCGGTATTTACAGATGAAAATGAAGGAAAGGGACCTCAGTTAAGAAAAAGGATAAATGAGTCATTTATTACACGTGAGTTTACAGAGGAAGAGGTTCTATTTCAACTGTCAAAAGTAAAGACAAATAAGTCAATGGGACCTGATGGAATACACCCAAAGCTATTAAAAGAGCTTAGTGGTGTACTAGCAAAACCATTAACAGATTTATTTAACCAATCATTGATAACAGGAGTAGACCCAGAAGATTGGAAGTTATGAATGTTGTGCCCATTCACAAGAAAGGTAATAGGGAGGAGTCGGGCAACTATAGGCCAGTAAGCCTTACTTCAGTAGTGGGGAAAGTGATGGAAACCATGTTAAAGGATAGGATTGTTGAACATCTATAAACACATGGATTTCAAGATCAGAGACAACATGGGTTTACTTCAGGGAGATCATGCCAAACTAATCTTATTGATTTTTTTGATTGGGTAACTAAAATTATAGATCAGGGTGGTGCAGTAGACATTGCTAACCTAGATTTCAGTAAGGCTTTTGACACTGTTGCACATAGAAGGCTTATCAATAAACTGCAATCTTTAAGTTTGGATTCCAATATTGTTGAATGGGTAAGGCAGTGGCTGAGTGACAGGCAACAGAGGGTTGTAGTCAATGGAGTATATTCGAAGCTTGGGCTTGTCACCTCAGGGATCTGTACTTGGACCCATTCTCTTTAATATTTTTATTAGTGATATTGCAGAAGGTCTTGATGGTAAGGTGTGTCTTTTTGCGGATGATACTAAGATATGTAACAGGGTTCATGTTCCAGGAGGGATAAGCCAAATGGCAAATGATTTAGGTAAACTAGAAAAATGGTCAGAGTTGTGGCAACTGACATTTAATGTGGATAAGTGCAAGATAATGCATCTTGGACGTAAAAACCCAAGGGCAGAGTACAGAATATTTGATAGAGTCCTAACCTCAACATCTGAGGAAAGGGATTTAGGGGTGATTATTTCTGATGACTTAAAGGTAGGCAGACAATGTAATAGAGCAGCAGGAAATGCTAGCAAAATGCTTGGTTGTATAGGGAGAGGTATTGGCAGTTGAAAGAGGGAAGTGCTCATGCCATTGTACAGAACACTGGTGAGACCTCACTTGGAGTACTGTACACAGTACTGGAAGACCCTATCTTCAGAAGGATATTGATACCTTAGAGAGAGTTCAAAGAAGAGCTACTAAACTGGCTCATGGATTGCAGGATAAAACTTACCAGGAAAGGTTAAAAGATCTTAACATGTATAGCATGGAGGAAAGACGAGACAGGGGGGATATGATAGAAACATTTAAATACATAAAGGGAATCAACACAGTAAAGGAGGAGACGATATTTAAAAGAAGAAAAACTACCACAACAAGAGGACATAGTCTTAAATTAGAGGGACAAAGGTTTAAAAATAATATCAAGAAGTATGTTTACTGAGAGGGTAGTGGATGCATGGAATAGCCTTCCAGCTGAAGTGGTAGAGGTTAACACAGTAAAGGAGTGTAAGCATGCGTGGGATAGGCATAAGGCTATCCTAACTATAAGATAAGGCCAGGGACTAATGAAAGTATTTAGAAAACTGGGCAGACTAGATGTTTCTATGTTTCTAATATTCAAACTGCAAAATTTAGGAAACAATTAGCTGACCTGGAAAAGTTCTCCAACTCCCCTATAGACACAGCTTCACTATTTTAGCCTCAAGTTAGCAGTTTGGGTTTTAATTCTCTACAAGCAAGAGTTAAGTGGATAAACCATTCTTTTCATTATTTTGCAAGTTTTATCAGACATTATATGGTGACACAATTACACTTTTTTTTTTTTTTTTTAGGGCCATCCTTTCATGGAAAGTCTACGAGAGAACAAACCTTTGCTGTATAGTATTATCCTCTCTGGTATGGCTATAATGGGACTCTTGTCAGGCTCATCTCCTGAATTCAATGAACAGTTCGGTCTGGTGGACATCCCTATGGAGGTAATATGAAAATTGTTTTAGGAATGACCTGTGATCACTTTTGCATGCTATCGGGATAGAAACCTTTTTGGACTATTAATTATAAATTTTAAACACAATCGGTAAGCTTAAAGTAGAGCATTAACCCAGGGTATATGTATGTATTTGTGTATGTATATATTTAAGTGTGTGAGAAACTTTCTTGTCCAAAAAATCTTCTTAATAAAGATTTTGTCTTACTGTAAGCTTTTTTTTTTCCCCTTTCTCTCTTTCTACACACAGTTTAAGTTGGTTATTGTCAAAGTTCTGTTGTTGGACTTCTGCTTGGCCTGGGTGGTGGATCGGATTCTTCAATACTTTTTGGGGAGTTCCAAACTGAAAGTGCCTTCTTGAAGCTTTACTGAGGACACGAACTGCCCACGCTGTTGAGCCATCTAAAGGCTAATGCCCATCTATCCTGGGTTTCATACGGCCGCATCCATCCTCTGGGAGGAAAGATGGGATGGGGCACCGCAAGGAGAAATGAATGAAGAATCATCTCAACACTTGAATCTTTCAAGTGCGAGTTTGGGACATAAGAAACTGAATCCTAACTTTTTTTTTTTCCTACTTGAATTTGCGTTTGGAAAGCGCCAAATTTCGTTAAATAAACAGGATTGATGAATTTTAAACACTTTTTTTTTAAAATATACTTTTTATAGCAGTCGGGTTCTGATGAAGTGTCATACTTAAAATGTTTTCTATGAATTTAGAGACGTTTTTCTAAGAAAGTAAAATGTTGATGTTCCATCAAAACAAAGCCCTGCAAAATGTCATGTTACTGTAATCAGTCTTAAACTTATTTTTTGTGTTTTGGTTTTGCATTTACATAGCCAAAATATTTTTTTCTCTTCTTATATCTTATTGGCCTACTTTGCATCCTCACTAATACTATAGCAAGGGGTCCTCAAACTTTTTAAACAGGGGGCCAGTTCTCGTTCCCTCAGACACTGCTGTGGGGCTGGACTATAGTTTAAAAAATGTTAAACTTCCTATACATAGTGAAACAGACACCTAGACATATACAGACACACGTACTAACATACTTACAGATATACATATACATACAAACACATACAGACAGACACATACATACATACATACATACTGACATACATACACACATACTGACATACATACACAAATACTGAAATACATACACACAGCCAAACGTATGCACACAGCCACACGTACTGAAATACATACATACATACACAGACATACAGATACACATACTTGTGTGTATGTCTGTCGTACTGACAGACATACATACACACAGATACATACTGACATATACACACACACACACACACAGACATATACACACACACACACACACACACACACACAGACATACATACGGAAATACATGCTTTCAAACATACTGAAATACATACAGATAGACACATACTGACATCTTCCATATACACATACTGACATACACACAGCTAATTTTTTGTAGGTGGATGGTTGTGACTGATGGGAGTCGGCATGGCTCTTCAGTCCTCGCGGCCTGTCTTTCTTCCTTCCCGCATGGATGGAGCTGGGAGGAAGTGACTACCACTTCCTCCCAGCAGTACTTTGCGACTGCAAATTTTTAAAGGGGCCCGGTCGCGCTATTGCACCATTGTATCACGGCCAAGGATTCCCATTCCTGTAGTATTATAGCTCCTTGCAGAATGAGTATAACTGATATAACTTCCCCCCTCTTCCCCATACATCACATGAGATTTAATGCTGGGAGTAGATCTGGTTTTATAAAGCTTAGCACAGTCATTTGTACACGGACCCCCACCATGGTGTCCCTGTTCACAGTACAATGATCTTGCCCTGGTGCCTCTGTGTCTGGGAGACAATAGAGTTGCTGCTCGCTAAGCTAATTATTTTCCGGATCCAGAGAGCACAACTCAGATTACCTCTCTACAAAACATCAATATATACATATATAAAATTCAAAGAATCACGTATTTTATTTAAAGGACATGCATCGCATTAGACATGTGACAGAGCTCCTGTACGCCAACTGAGTACCTCCGCCCAATCCATTTCCTAGCCGCTGGCAGAGACCCTGAAACACTTCCGCCCCTGTCACCAAAGCTTGACTGGGTTCTCTCAGGTGCTCTTCCACTCGTCCAGGCTGCAGCTCTCCTTCCAGGCAGGTATCATCCCCTCTGCCTATTGCGCTGCAGCTCTCTACTTCCAGGTAGGTATTGTTCCCTCTGCCAATGCAGCTCTTTTTCCAGGCAGGTATCCGGAACACTACCTATAATGTGATTATAGCTATTGCCAGATCTAAGGCCTAGCTCTTTTGATTTATCCCAGGGCTATAGGGATCCTGCAGTAAACCAAAAAAAATCCACACAGGACACAAGTTCCCAAAAAACTAACATACAATACTTAATTTCAACTAGGGACTAGCCGATATGTTAATTACATATAGATTATTGTGACAATTCACTAAAAATATAAACAGTCAAATCACATTAGACAACATACAGGAATTTCTAATAACATAATTATTTTCTTTCCCACCCCTTTATAAATAATAAAACATCTATCCAGCCTGCAGAAATAGCAATATGCAAATCTACCTGAATATGCACATTCTCAATCCTTGCTATTCAGGTAGTGCATATATCGGTTGCTTAGAAATTATCCACCAGTAGGGATCAGTATCCTTAGCAACTATTATTACAGATTTTCAAGACACATGAATAATCAATTAGCTATCAGCAATAGTATCCAACAGCAGAATTTAAATTAAGTTCCAAAGGAGTTACATGCAAAAATTACAGATAACTTGATTAAATGCGAGAGGAATTATTTTAACATTGATACATAACAAGAATTAGAGCAGCTTTAGAATTACATTACAGAATGTAACAGAGCTTTTTATACAACGTAACTCCAAGTCGTAAAAACTAGATTGCAGACAGGCAGTTAGAATCAGTTCAAAAAGAATGAACTCACTCACTGCTGGATATAATTATCACAGAGAAGCATTGCAAACAAAATATACAATGAATGTTCCTCACAAATAGTCAACTGAAAGGATCACCTAAGGGTCAGGAACTCAAACCCCTATAGTGCTAAACCCGCCATTTAGGTGGCTTGCCCCTCCTCAGCCCCCCAATTAAAGTTTAAAACTCATGTCCAGCTCTCCACGGGTCCACCAGCGCTGGCCCCACCCCCTTGGTGACCATCAAAATTGCTGATTTTTAGCCAATTCAATGCACCTTATTTCCAGTGCCGCGCAGGTCTGCCGGCGCTAGCAATGCCCCCTGTGTGGCATCATCAAAATGGCAGATTTTTAGCTGATCCAATGTTTTCCCACAGGGAAAGCATTGGATTGCCAATGTTTTCCCATAGGGAAAGCATTGGATTGGCTAAAATCGGCACGGGTGTGGGGCTAAATGCCGTTTTGGCCAATAAGGACCTCCTCATAGAGATGCATTGAATCAATGCATCTCTATGAGGAAAATTCTGCGTCTCCATGCAGAACGTGGGGACGCTGAATGTCAAGGCTGCTTACTGTGCAGCCCTGAGCCACGAAGCCCCTCCAGTGGCCATCTAAGGAGTGGCTACTTGGAGGTGTCCCTAGAGGCCTTTTCTCTGAAAAGGCAGTGTTTACATGAAAATCCCTGAAGGGAGCTATTATACTCACCAGAACAACTACATTAAGCTGTAGTTGTTCTGGTAACTATAGTGTCCATTAAACTATTCTTTATCATCCAGTAACCAAAAGAAAAAAAAAAAATAACTAAGCCTTTAATGCCTTGCGGCAGATATTTAACTTTGCCTTGAAATTTCAGATATGTCAATATCTCTAGATAATAGCGTGATATGCTAAATTTGACAAATTACCAGTAAATATATTATTCATTATCACTGCTGCAGTATGGCATATATTTCTCAGCGAAATATGATTTCAAAAGTTTTGAAATCTGATCCACATTTTCTAGGTCTATTTCTGCTGTTCGTAAAAAAAAAAAAAATTAAATTAAACCAGCATATTTACCAATTTGTAAAATGTTCTTTAGGTGGGCTGGAGATATAAGCCAATGGATGGTGAATGCATGTAAGAGTGTTTAACCCCTTAAGGACCAAACTTCTGGAATAAAAGGGAATCATGACATGTCACACATGTCATGTGTCCTTAAGGGGTTAAAGATTGGTAGGAAATTAGCAAGAGCTGTGTTGTAAACTTTCTAAGTCAGAGTTGATCTGGCTAGCAAAGAAATTCAAAGTCCCAGAATTCAGTTGGAAAGAGTCTTCGTGTTAGAGTCTAAGTAAGTGTGGCGGTTCACTGTATTCTCACCCCCAACGATTCCCTTTCCCATAGTGTAATCGCTCCTTCCAGAAGAAGTAGTGATTATAGCTGGTATAGCTTCCTCCCTCCCCCCCCCCATACATTAGTAGGCAAGGTACACAATTTATACACAGACCCCAGCATGGTCTCCATTCATGGACACATAAACCTGCCCAGGTGTTTGTGTCTGTGAGATAATTGAGTTGATAACTGGTAAACTAATCTCCCGGACACAGAGGGTTCACATACAAAAATCCTGAAAACACAAAATATAGTACCGAACGCCCACATGGCCTATACTCCCAGATAGCTTGCCTCCAAGCGCCCAATCTGTCCAAATAGTGCCCGGGTCCATGGAGATTGACCAAACTCCACCGGGGGAAAGGTTTGGAACCTTTTTGGGCATGGACCATGTGTGCTTCTGGAAGGAGCGATTACACTATGGGAAAGGGAATCTTCGGGGGTGAGAATACAGTGAACTGCCACACTTACTTAGACTCTTGGAAATAAGACTCTACCAACATAACAGGATAGCGATTTTTGGAGGGAAGGTACCTGAAGGGGAGTGGGGAGTGGAACAATCGCTCATTGAGAGCTGGGAGCAAGACAATTTAGTTTCTGCACAGGAGCCCCCAACAGTTGACCGGCTAAAACACCAATCACTCTGGAACTTTTTGGGGCATGGACCATGTGTGCGGCTGGTCAGAGTGATTGGTGCTTTGGCCAGTCAACTGTTGGGGGCTCCTGTGCAGAAAGTAAATCGTCTTGCTCCTAGCTCTCAATGAGCGATTGTTCCACTCCCCTTCAGGTACCTTCCCTCCAAAAATCGCTCTCCCGTTATGTTGGCAAAAGGGTCTGTGACAGAACACCATCACTGAGTGCCATACCCACACGTGCCCACCCACTTGTCCAGTCACATTGGGCCCCCAAGGACGTGGAGTCTGAGGGGTCTAACAGACTTGTTGCAGGCCATCGTGGGTCTGGCCACAGGTCTATTTATTTCTATGGGGGGAGATGTGTGATGGATGGCCTGATTTTTTTTTTTTGGTGCGGGCCACAACCTTGCGGCACCATTTTTGTGACTGTTTTCCATGTGTGTAGATGTCTCTGTGTTGTGTGCCTGTATTTTACATAGAGCAGTATGTGTCTGTACATGCAGCTGTGTGTCAACAAAGGGGGAGGTGGGGTGCAGCAGCTCTATAGACTGAAAAGTATAGTAAGGTGTGAAATGTATTCTGTGTGTTAATCAAGAAATGCTTGATTGACCTGCTGTGGGAGTCAGCAAGTCTATCTACATATCAAAGGACTTTCTATCTAAGAGACAAACTAGACATACAGGCTTTTCAATAGTAGCATTTCACACCTTGCAGAGGCTTTCATTAATCAAAGGATCAATCCATATGGTAAACCATCTGACCCCTTTCACATTCCTATGCAATTTACATTAACCCCTTTTGAAATTGAAAATGTACTTTTGAGGTGTTTTACAATTGTATGCTTTCCTGTAACTTAGAGATGATTGAGTTTGTACAGTTCCTGACTCAATTATCTCCCAGGCACAGGGAAGGAGTTTGTGTGTAATTGTATGGAGACCCCCTACTCAGGGCCGGCGCTACCATAAGGCGGGCCGCCTTAGGGCGCACTGGCCGTGGGGGCGCAATGTCCGGCTGGAGGAAAGCGCTCCCCTCCAGCCGGTTACTTTATTAAGCCGAGCGCAAGCGCCTCCCCTCAGCGCAGCCGCTTACCACCCGCCCAGCTTACTGCCGCCCGAGGAGCCTCCTGAACTGATGTCTGCCGCAGGCTGTGTGGAGGGGGCGGGGATATGAATGACATCATCTCCCTGCTCCCTGCTGGCGCCCTGTGATGGGGCTGGGCTGCAAGACAGGACTCCACAGAGCCGGTCACCTGTCAGCACAACTATAGTAGGTATGTCATTGTGACTGTCTGTCTGTGTATGTATTGTATGTATGTCTCTGTGTGCATGTATGTATGTATTGTATGTATTTCTCTATGTGCCTGTATGTATGCCTCTCTGCATGTATTGTATGTGTGCATTTCTGTATGTAGTGTATGTATGTATGTATGTCTCTGTGCATGTATGTATGGATGTCTCTGTGTGCATGGTCTCTGTCTGTGAGACAGCTCTGTATGTATGCCTCTGTACGCATGCATGCGTCTGTCTGTATGTATGTATCTGCATGCCTTTACGTCTTTGTATGTATGTTTCTGTATGCCTCTGTATGTCTGCATGTCTCTGTACCTCTGTATGTGTGCATGTCTCTGCCTGTATGTCTCCGTGTGACTGTTTCTGTATGTCTGTATGTCTCTGTCTGTATGTCTCTGTCTGTATGTCTCTGTCTGTATGTCTCTGTCTGTATGTCTCTGTCTGTATGTCTCTGTCTGTATGTCTCTGTCTGTATGTCTCTGTCTGTATGTCTCTGTCTGTATGTCTCTGTCTGTATGTCTCTGTCTGTATGTCTCTGTCTGTATGTCTCTGTCTGTATGTCTCTGTCTGTATGTCTCTGTCTGTATGTCTCTGTCTGTATGTCTCTGTCTGTATGTCTCTGTCTGTATGTCTCTGTCTGTATGTCTCTGTCTGTATGTCTCTGTCTGTATGTCTCTGTCTGTATGTCTCTGTCTGTATGTCTCTGTCTGTATGTCTCTGTCTGTATGTCTCTGTCTGTATGTCTCTGTCTGTATGTCTCTGTCTGTATGTCTCTGTCTGTATGTCTCTGTCTGTATGTCTCTGTCTGTATGTCTCTGTCTGTATGTCTCTGTCTGTATGTCTCTGTCTGTATGTCTCTGTCTGTATGTCTCTGTCTGTATGTCTCTGTCTGTATGTCTCTGTCTGTATGTCTCTGTCTGTATGTCTCTGTCTGTATGTCTCTGTCTGTATGTCTCTGTCTGTATGTCTCTGTCTGTATGTCTCTGTCTGTATGTCTCTGTCTGTATGTCTCTGTCTGTATGTCTCTGTCTGTATGTCTCTGTCTGTATGTCTCTGTCTGTATGTCTCTGTCTGTATGTCTCCGTCTGTATGTCTCCGTCTGTATGTCTCCGTCTGTATGTCTCCGTCTGTATGTCTCCGTCTGTATGTCTCCGTCTGTATGTCTCCGTCTGTATGTCTCCGTCTGTATGTCTCCGTCTGTATGTCTCCGTCTGTATGTCTCCGTCTGTATGTCTCCGTCTGTATGTCTCCGTCTGTATGTCTCCGTCTGTATGTCTCCGTCTGTATGTCTCCGTCTGTATGTCTCCGTCTGTATGTCTCCGTCTGTATGTCTCCGTCTGTATGTCTCCGTCTGTATGTCTCCGTCTGTATGTCTCCGTCTGTATGTCTCCGTCTGTATGTCTCCGTCTGTATGTCTCCGTCTGTATGTCTCCGTCTGTATGTCTCCGTCTGTATGTCTCCGTCTGTATGTCTCCGTCTGTATGTCTCCGTCTGTATGTCTCCGTCTGTATGTCTCCGTCTGTATGTCTCCGTCTGTATGTCTCCGTCTGTATGTCTCCGTCTGTATGTCTCCGTCTGTATGTCTCCGTCTGTATGTCTCCGTCTGTATGTCTCCGTCTGTATGTCTCCGTCTGTATGTCTCCGTCTGTATGTCTCCGTCTGTATGTCTCCGTCTGTATGTCTCCGTCTGTATGTCTCCGTCTGTATGTCTCCGTCTGTATGTCTCCGTCTGTATGTCTCCGTCTGTATGTCTCCGTCTGTATGTCTCCGTCTGTATGTCTCCGTCTGTATGTCTCCGTCTGTATGTCTCCGTCTGTATGTCTCCGTCTGTATGTCTCCGTCTGTATGTCTCCGTCTGTATGTCTCCGTCTGTATGTCTCCGTCTGTATGTCTCCGTCTGTATGTCTCCGTCTGTATGTCTCCGTCTGTATGTCTCCGTCTGTATGTCTCCGTCTGTATGTCTCCGTCTGTATGTCTCCGTCTGTATGTCTCCGTCTGTATGTCTCCGTCTGTATGTCTCCGTCTGTATGTCTCCGTCTGTATGTCTCCGTCTGTATGTCTCCGTCTGTATGTCTCCGTCTGTATGTCTCCGTCTGTATGTCTCCGTCTGTATGTCTCCGTCTGTATGTCTCCGTCTGTATGTCTCCGTCTGTATGTCTCCGTCTGTATGTCTCCGTCTGTATGTCTCCGTCTGTATGTCTCCGTCTGTATGTCTCCGTCTGTATGTCTCCGTCTGTATGTCTCCGTCTGTATGTCTCCGTCTGTATGTCTCCGTCTGTATGTCTCCGTCTGTATGTCTCCGTCTGTATGTCTCCGTCTGTATGTCTCCGTCTGTATGTCTCCGTCTGTATGTCTCCGTCTGTATGTCTCCGTCTGTATGTCTCCGTCTGTATGTCTCCGTCTGTATGTCTCCGTCTGTATGTCTCCGTCTGTATGTCTCCGTCTGTATGTCTCCGTCTGTATGTCTCCGTCTGTATGTCTCCGTCTGTATGTCTCCGTCTGTATGTCTCCGTCTGTATGTCTCCGTCTGTATGTCTCCGTCTGTATGTCTCCGTCTGTATGTCTCCGTCTGTATGTCTCCGTCTGTATGTCTCCGTCTGTATGTCTCCGTCTGTATGTCTCCGTCTGTATGTCTCCGTCTGTATGTCTCCGTCTGTATGTCTCCGTCTGTATGTCTCCGTCTGTATGTCTCCGTCTGTATGTCTCCGTCTGTATGTCTCCGTCTGTATGTCTCCGTCTGTATGTCTCCGTCTGTATGTCTCCGTCTGTATGTCTCCGTCTGTATGTCTCCGTCTGTATGTCTCCGTCTGTATGTCTCCGTCTGTATGTCTCCGTCTGTATGTCTCCGTCTGTATGTCTCCGTCTGTATGTCTCCGTCTGTATGTCTCCGTCTGTATGTCTCCGTCTGTATGTCTCCGTCTGTATGTCTCCGTCTGTATGTCTCCGTCTGTATGTCTCCGTCTGTATGTCTCCGTCTGTATGTCTCCGTCTGTATGTCTCCGTCTGTATGTCTCCGTCTGTATGTCTCCGTCTGTATGTCTCCGTCTGTATGTCTCTGTCTGTATGTCTCTGTCTGTATGTCTCTGTCTGTATGTCTCTGTCTGTATGTCTCCGTCTGTATGTCTCCGTCTGTATGTCTCCGTCTGTATGTCTCCGTCTGTATGTCTCCGTCTGTATGTCTCCGTCTGTATGTCTCCGTCTGTATGTCTCCGTCTGTATGTCTCCGTCTGTATGTCTCCGTCTGTATGTCTCATTGTCTGTGTTTGTCTGTGTTTGTATGACATTGTTTGATTGTGTGCCTGAAAAACAATGTCTATGTCTACATGGCTTGGAAGATAAGACACACAAAGGGATCTGGAGGGGAGAGACACAAAACGAACTAAAGGGAGAAATAGCCACATAGAGGGACTGTGGTGGAGAAAAAAACCTAAGAAAGGGGCTGGGGTAAGAGACACAAAAAGGGGAATGGGTGTAAGTAAGAGACAAACAAAGGAGGCACTAAAGAGGGGTCATACATTCAAAAGAGGGGATATGAAACAGTAAAGAGGGCAAGAAAGTAAGACATTCAAAAGGGGGGGAGGGGGGAGGGTTACAAGACACACAGGTGAAGACACACTTTTTTTTTTGCCAGTGGCAAAATGCATCTTCGCCTGTGTAGCAAAAAATCCTTGCACCGGCCATGCCCCTACTGAGGGTCTGTTTATAACTTGGCTGTACCATGTCCTATTAAACAGATCAGTTGAGTTCAGAGCGTTGTACTCCCAGAGCTGTGTGTTATCAGGTTACTGGGGGAATGGAGGTCTGCTTAGTTTAATGGTTCCAGAGTGGCTGAGGGAAGGAATTAGCAGAGGTAACTAGTTGGGTTACCCGGGGTCCGCTATGGGGTCATTACACTGGGACAAAAATATTTTAAGCCGCAACAATCTATAGCCTTGGGGTTTTCTGAGAAAAAGTTGTTTAGTTCACGAGCATGGTCAGCCGGGACAATCCAATGGCTTTCCCATTCTGCTTATTATCAATAATGAATGGTGAAGTCATATGGCTGTAGGGGCCAGATTCCACCTCAGCAACCATGCGTTTTTTCCTGCTACCTGGTTGAGCCACACCAATGGGTTGTGGTCGATGATCAGGGTGAAGGCTTTTCTTTATAAATAAGGGGTAAGCTTTTTCAGAGCCCATACCAAGATCAGGCATTATTTTTCAATTGCTGCATAGCTTAATTCTCAAGAAAAAAGTTTTCAGCTTAGATAGGCAACCGGATGCACCACGCCATTTTTGCAAACTTGACTCAAAATTGCCCCAAGTCCAAACATAGAAGCGTCTGTATGGTTGATAAAACGTTTGTTATGATCTGTGGCAGCCAGGACAGCGGCAATAATTAGTGCTTGCTTCACAGCTTGGAAAGCTGTCGCACATTTCGGGAACCACAGGACCTGTCTAGGTAGATTCCCTTTCCTGTACTATAATATCCCTGTACAGATGAAGTAGTGGTTATAGCTGACATAGCTTTCCCCCCCATGCATTAGCCGAGACTTAATGCTGGGAGTAGGTCTGGTTTATTCAGGCAAAGCACACAAAATTTACACAGACCTCCAGCATGGGGTCTCCATTTATGGACACATAAACCCACCCAGGCATCTCTGTGTCTGGGGGATAATTGAGTTGATAACCGGTAAACCAATTACTGCCCGAACATAGAGGTTTCAACATACAAAAACCTTGAAAATACACACAATACAGTATCATACATGTCCTATACCACAGGATAGCTTGCCTCTGAACACCTAATCTGTCTAAATAGCACCCATGGATCCACGGAGAATTGACCAAATGCCATTAGGGTAAAGGTTTGACTGGCCGCACACGTGGTCCATGCCCAAAAGAGTTCCAGAGTCATTAAAGCTTTGGCCGGTCAACTGTCAGGTGGCTCCAGTGCCCAAAGTAAATAGTATCCCTCCCGACTCAGGGAGCAATTGTTCTCCTCCCCTTCAGGTACCTTCTCTTCAAAAAGCGCTCTTCTGGCACATGGGTAAACGGGTCAGTACATTAGGTAAAAATAACCAGGAACCGCGACAACCCATAGCTGATTTGAGTTCCACAGCGGTCACAGCTACATCCCGCTGAAGCCTGTTCACAAAATGTTACGCAGAAACGACTGCCAGAGAGCGAGTGTTAAGATGAATTCAGGAGAGGGAAGGCAGAGAACCAGGGGAACCATGGATATGACTCGCGGGGAGGTAGGGCAAGTTAACACCTGAACGGGATCTAGTTATAGTCTATAGTTTGAGTGTTCGAACGTAAACTAGTCTTTAACATGAGGACACTGTCACACTGCTCTCCCCCTTGTCAGTACTCTGGCAGACACAGCTTGACACGTTTGGGTCAACTTGGGGATGTCCTGGAAAAGTTCTTTAGTTCACAAGCTCGATCTGCCGGGACAACTTATCAGCGTTCTCATTCTGCTTATCGGGTCGCTAATGAATAGTAAAGTCATAGGTTTGTAGGTTTGCATTGTCTCCTGTGACCCAGTTAAGCCACACCAACGGGTTGTGGTCAGTGATCAGGGTGAAAGCTTGTCCGGATAAGTATGGAGTAAATTTTTTCAGAGCCCATTCCAGAACTAAACATTATTTTTCAATTGCTGCATAGCTTACTGCTCATAGCAACAGCTTTCGGCTTAGATAGGCAACTGGATGTTTCCTGCCGTCCTCGCCGACTTGACTCAAAACTGCCCCCAGTCCAAACACGGAAGCGTCTTTATGGACGATAAAGCATTTGTTAGTATAACAAACTCTGTCTCAAAAGACTATATTCCCTCTCACTCTCTCCCTGTTACACCTTTCCCCAGATACAACTATTTCAGCAAACCCTGTGGTTCAGCCCATCTCAGCCGTGAGTCAATCAGAATGTTTACCCGACCAGCAGGAGATATGGACTCTCTCTCTCTGGAACTCTAGAGCGGCTATGGGCAACCACCTCACCCCGCTCCCTTTTCACCCTTGTATTAACCCCTTTATCAAAGAGCTATGAAGGCGATCTTTGAAAGTTATGTTAACCCAATCCTCCTGAACAATCGCTCCCAGTGAAATGGAGGGAGCCCCCTTTTTTAGCCCACTAGAACCCCCGGTAAAAGACTGTGACCTAGCCCTAACCATCTGGAACTAGTTACAGGAAAAACTTTATCAGCGGTGAGTCTAAAAGTGAATTGAGTTCATTGATTCCCATGAATCAGAGCGCTATTTAAAGAGAATGGGCAGTCTGATCCCCTCCTTTAGGGGATTTATGACTTGTGGGGATACCATGTTGTTTTCCGGGTGTTAATTTTAATGTTTTCCAGGAGATAATTAGTTCACCGGTTATTAGCTCAATTATCTCTTAGACACAGAGACGCCTGGGCAGGCTTAGGACTGTATGAATAGAGACACAATGCTGGGGGTTCTTGTATAAATATCTCTACCTTCTTTGATGAAGGGGAAAACCATACTGATTTACCCTTCATCAAGTCTGATGCTTGTGGATACTAGAGCTATATCACAGATTCACTCTGTGGGACGAGGGACACCAGCGAATATACTCATCCAAAGTATAGGGTAGGATCTAGGATCTAGGGCAGCCAGTACGGGAGCATTGATTAGAGCTTGTTTCAATGACTGGAATCCTGTCTCACATTCCAGAGACCACATTCTGTCTAGGCAAATTCTTTCTAGTCAGGTCTGTCAGGGTCTTTGCTATGGCTCTATAGTACGTGACAAAATGTCGGTAGGAGCCAGCTGTTCCTAGGAAAGCCAGACTTTTGTCTTGGTATGGGGTGTGGGCCAGTTAGCCACGGCCTCTATATTGGCTTGCTCTGGCTGTTGCTTTCCGCACCCTACCCGGTGGTCCAGGTACTGTACCTCCGCCATACCAATGTGACACTTGTCTGGTTTCAATGTCAAGCCGGCATTCCTAATTCTGTCCAGAACCATCCCTATATGTTCTAGATGAGCCTCCAATGTATCACTGTAGACCGCTATGTCGTCCAGGTATGCACAGGCATAATCCTGGGGGCCATTGAAGAGTTCATCTACCATCTATTGGAAGGTAGTGGGGACATTCTTCATCCCGAAACTGGTATAAGCCGAACGGCGTGACAAAGGGTGATTTGAGAATAGCCTCCTTGGATAGGGGAATTTGCCAATTCCAGGTAACGTCCCCTAGCTATGCAGTCCAGCGGTTCATCTACCCGGGGCCCCTGTGACTGTTTCATCGTTCAGTCACCGGTAATTTACACAGAATCGGTTCGTGCCGTCCCGCTTAGGTACTAAGACTACCGGTGAGTCCCAAGGGCTTTCCAAGGCTTCTATGACTCCTAGGCAGAGCATTTCATTAATCTCTTTCCGCATTCCTTCCTGGACTGCATTAGGAATCTGGTATGGGGTTTGACGTAGGAGTGCTTGTCCTCGGGTATCCACTCTGTGGAAGGCTAACGTAGTAATTTTGAGGGGTGGGCCCTATAGAAGTGTAAGTAAAGTCTGAGGGACAGATGAGGGGATAACCCTAAGTAAATTGGTACAAAAAAAGGAGAAAGGTACTGTCCCTGTATGGTATTAGAAAAAATCTCAGAAATGGTAAAAGGAATAGGTCTTTTATTAATTAAAGTACTCAACACACGCACTGAAAAACACAATCAGTGGTCATCGCTGCCTCAGTGATGGATAACTGGGGCAGAAACAGATGACTGAACCTTAACACTACTAAAGTGAGGAATATATACAGACGGGGAGTGAGGAAAATAAAGGGTATATTTACATAAGACAAAAAACTTGGGGCACCAGTCACCGAATAACGGTGAAGTGGATAAGTCCCTAAACCAGTAAGCAGGGTGTATTAAACCGAAAGGTCTAAGCCTGGAGGTAATAGAGTAGCTAATAGTCAATTAGTCGTCTTATTGTAACCTCTAGGTCTAAATAAACGTAGTACACCTGGTACATGGACAACTCCGATACAAACGGAGGTCGCTAGTATATACACAAAGTATCTAATGTTACTGGTTTAGTCAGTGGCACAGCCGAGCGTCAGGACGGTGATCAATATGATTAGTAATGATCGCAATAGTGTCTGGATACGTCCTTGCGCAGGGGTGCTGTGTGTACAGTATACTGTGTATGGACCGGGAACAGCACAGTAGCTTAGACGTCAGTCAGCCTGTGTCAGTCATGCGTTTAAATGTCTTCGGTCCTATATATGGACCGAGAGTAACACAATAACTAAACGTAAATTAGCCTGTGACAGTCATGCGTTTAAATGCTTTGGTCCGTTACACTGTGGACGAGATCCACTAGTCGCCAACAACGGGCATTAATAACAAGGGTAGCACTGTTACCCATCGTCAATTACCCGTGTAAGTAACGGTTTCAGTAACTGAGAGAGGAGAGTAAACAGAAGTGTGTGCCCCTTATCAATAAATGTAAAATTATTGCGCAGTCTGTTTAAAGCCAGGTAGAGTCACCCTATTCAAGGTGAGGTGTCTCAGTAGCACCGTTAAGGAGACAGTAAGGTAGTGCCCCTTTGTGGAGCACCCAGTGAGATAGTGAGAGAACCTTAAGCTGTGCCTTCAAGGGCACCTACGACTAAAGAGAAATCTCGAATAACTATCTGTTGTAAAATAGCAAATGCCCTAATCTGTGCCTTCGAGGGCACCTGTCTATAGTGCTAACGGTGCTAGGCTAAATTCGAACAGAGTGGCAATAGGAGTCTTAGACGGTTGTAGTCTATCGATCCAACTTCAGTACGGTAAGAAGAAGGAACGTAAGCGTAGCTGAGGTGGCTAGGTATATAGTAGCACACCTAGTGTTATCAGATCACACCAAGTCAGATCAGTGTCATGAGCCCCGACGCGCGTTTCACCCAACACACAGGCTCATCCCCCTGATGAGCCTGTGTGTTGGGTGAAACGCGCGTCGGGGCTCATGACACTGATCTGACTTGGTGTGATCTGACTACCTTACTGTCTCCTTAACGGTGCTACTGAGACACCTCACCTTGAATAGGGTGACTCTACCTGGCTTTAAACAGACTGCGCAATAATTTTACATTTATTGATAAGGGGCACACACTTCTGTTTACTCTCCTCTCTCAGTTACTGAAACCGTTACTTACACGGGTAATTGACGACGGGTAACAGTGCTACCCTTGTTATTAATGCCAGTTGTTGGCGACTAGTGGATCTCGTCCACAGTGTAACGGACCAAAGCATTTAAACGCATGACTGTCACAGGCTAATTTACGTTTAGTTATTGTGTGACTCTCGGTCCATATATAGGACCGAAGACATTTAAACGCATGACTGACACAGGCTGACTGACGTCTAAGCTACTGTGCTGTTCCCGGTCCATACACAGTATACTGTACACACAGCACCCCTGCGCAAGGACGTATCCAGACACTATTGCGATCATTACTAATCATATTGATCACTGTCCTGACGCTCGGCTGTGCCACTGACTAAACCAGTAGCATTAGATACTTTGTGTATATACTAGCGACCTCCGTTTGTATCGGAGTTGTCCATGTACCAGGTGTACTACGTTTATTTAGACCTAGAGGTTACAATAAGACGGCTAATTGACTATTAGCTACTCTATTACCTCCAGGCTTAGACCTTTCGGTTTAATACACCCTGCTTACTGGTTTAGGGACTTATCCACTTCACCGTTATTCGGTGACTGGTGCCCCAAGTTTTTTGTCTTATGTAAATATACCCTTTATTTTCCTCACTCCCCGTCTGTATATATTCCTCACTTTAGTAGTGTTAAGGTTCAGTCATCTGTTTCTGCCCCAGTTATCCATCACTGAGGCAGCGATGACCACTGATTGTGTTTTTCAGTGCGTGTGTTGAGTAGTTTAATTAATAAAAGACCTATTCCTTTTACCATTTCTGAGATTTTTTCTAATACCATACAGGGACAGTACCTTTCTCCTTTTTTTAGGCTAACGTAGTATATCCAGGTTTTTAGGAAAATGTCACCTGTTTTGCTTCAAGGAGCTGAATAGCTTTTGCCCTTTTCTTGGGTCCCTAGTCTGTCAACTAACTGGACTAGTTCTATGTTGCCAGCCCTGGGGTCACCTCCTAACAGGACGGGTAGGGGTGTATTCTCTGGGTCCTTGGAAGCAGGGGAACATATGGCGGCTACCTCTTCCTCTCTGCCCTTATACTCTTTAAGCATGTAAATGTAAAATGTAAGTTTCACCTGTTCCTTCTCACAGCTAGCTACTACATAGGTGGTATCACAGACCAGCTCTACCACCTTATAGGGTCCTTGCCAGGAAGCCTGCAGCTTGTCATGCTGGCCTTATTTTAAAACCATAACTTTCTGTGTGACCTGGAAGCTACAGTGCCTGGCCCCCGGTTGTACCATGCTTCTGGGCTGCCTGAATGTTTTCGCGTACCGTCTGATCATACCCTACATACTGGAACTAAGGGACCGGATGGAGTCTTAGAGTCCCTGCTATATCGGTTCCCCTCTCAGTGTACTCGGATGAGGTCTAAGGGCCCCTTCACCCGCTTTCCATATAGTAGCTTGAATGGGGAGAACCCAGCTGTGGCAAATGTGCCTATGCCACAAATGTGCCTATGCTAGCCTCCTGCCCAAAGACTATGGCCCGTATCCAAAGACTCCATTCGGGAGCTAACCTGCTGGCCTCCCCCAGAGGCTTATCCTTGGGGAGTGAGGCTTCGGGTGGAACACTGGGTGAACCGAACGCCGACTTCATCAGCAAACATTCCACAGCGAGGACTACAGCTCCCACAAGCCACAGCCACCGGGAGAACCGCTGAAGGGGACATCTGTGCAAGTGATCTGGAGCAACTGTTGATACTATTGAATCTTTTATTTTTTGTGTGTAAAACGATTTTAGTCATTGTATATTTTATTAAAGACATTGATTTTTAAGAAGCATTTCCCTCCTTTATTTTTACTTTACATATATCCTTTATCAGCAAGCAGTTATTTTAGGTACTGTGTTGCTTTTTTCACTCCCTATCTGGATTTTTTATTGTGACTTTTGTTTCTTTCTTTTAAAGGATCACTATAGTGCCCTGAGGGTGCCCTCACCCTCAGGGTCCCTCTCCCGTGGCTCTGAAGGGGTTTAAACCCCTTCAACAGCTTACCTTATTCCAGAGCCGGGCTCCCTCGGCGCTGGTGTCCTCTCTTCCCCGTCTGACGTCAGCGGCGCCCAACGCGCATACGCGGCAAGTGCTGCGCGCGCGCGCATTCAAAGTGTCCATAAAAAAGCATTTCTCAATGCTTTCCTATGGACGCTCTGCGCGATGGATGCGAAATATGCCTCCAGCGTCGCAGATGCGCCTCTAGTGGCTGTCTGAAAGCCACTAGAGCCTGGCTTAACCCCAAATGTAAACTCTGAAACTGCTATGTTTGCATCTGAAGGGTTAAAACCTGAGGGACCTGGCACCCTGACCACTTCATTGAGCTGAAGTGGTCTGGGTGACTGTAGTGTCCCTTTAATGTTATTTTATAATTATGCATATTCTGCAATTGTCAGGTTTTTTTTAATATCAGGACTCTCCATATGGACTAAATGCATTATCTATTAATTTTTTATTAATATATAAACCATTCCTGTGTTCCAATTTGATATCTACTGTATTATCAATTCAATAGTGCATTTTATTGTTAAGTCCAAGCTTTTTAACTTTGGTTAAAGAATAAATACATAATTGACAATATTTATGTATACAACTATACATCTCATATATATTGTTTATCTTCGATATTGTGAACACTTATTTCGCCTTTTTAGGTAGTTAATAGTTGCCAATATCAATATTAAAAGTGTGCTCCAGGTGAGGCTCGAACTCACAACCTCGGCATTGCTCATCAGATACTGTCATATAAGTACCGCGCGCTAACCGATTGCGCCACTGGAGCACATATACCTGAATTCTTTCTTCATAAATATTTCTGCGCCAGTTTTAGGGATCATTCTGTTGGTTTTCTGGAAGTAGTGTAATAGGGAGAAAAAACAAGAGTCAAGAATCAAAGTTTGTCTTTAAGATATCTGTGTAAATATGGCATTACTCGACAAGACCATTATTAAAGACCCATCCATCAAAATCACGTTACGTTAAGCAGCACTGAACTGCCCCCAAGTTGTGAGTGAGCCAATTTTCAGAAACTTCCTTGGTAGTGCTGACCTTCAGTCTTATGCTCTTATCCTACACTTCAATAGATCATGGGTTTGTTTTGCAGGAAAATTTAACATCCCTTACTGCAGGCAATGCATCTCAAACTCCACTAGCTGTATCTGAACTACAACCCATTGTTTCTCTGAATTAATATCTCGTTTACAGAATTCAGGGAGCACATAACTTTTAATTTTGAATAATTTTAAGTGTAAAGTTGGCATCACAAAAATGTTTATATTTACTTGTACTATATGAAACATGATTGCATTACATTCCTTATTTCAAACATTTGAATTGAAGCTTCATTGGTGGTGTATTGGGGAACCTCACTCCCCTGTAAAATGTTGATCTGGGTTCCATTTCTGCCCGTTACATTTTATATACCGGTATAAATGTATTTATTTTAGAATGAGTAATCTCATCCAATCTGAGAAACCTGCTGCCTTAACCCTGTAAATTGTGATAACCATTATCCTTCTGGGGCTCTCTAAAAAAATCCTACATTTATGGGAGCTACAAATCTAATGGGGGGACTGAATGTGCATGAAGTTTACAGAGAAGAGACAAGTATCTGACCATCTGAGATTAAACAAATTAGCATATCATACAATCAGAAGACAAAAAAAGAAATGTGTCCAAGGTGAAAAGATTGATCAAACGAGAGACAAGGAGTGATGTTTAATTCGAAAGAAGCAATGGCTAACCAAAAAATAATAATTGTTAAGTAGTAACACTTTGGGTTTGGGGCTTGTTACTGGCCTCCTTATAATAAAAGGCAAGAGACAGATTGTTGCGGTTTGTCCTCTTTCAGCTACACTGCTCCCTCCCTGTTACTCCTCTTATATCACTGAGTAGAAACCATTCTAACAATCAAATGTATTACAACTGATGAACACGGTTAATGTTATTTAATAGACATACAAATGTAATTGATTATCCACAACTGGAACAGACAACTAAATATGTATGAAGGCAGTTGGAGATAGCACCAGCAAGAATCACTGCTGCCTGTGTTAACTGTGTGAAAGAATAAGAGAAACACATTATCCTGCTCTGGTCTTCCTAACACTTTAATCCTCACATTACATCCTCAGGGGGGCCTTCTTTATCTTGCATGACATTGAGCGGTAAAACATTTACCGTATTGTATTTTAAATGTATATAAAGTCAGAGGTCTGAAATGAATCGAGCAGACTCCATTTGGTTTCTGCAAACTTTCACTGAGTGAATTATGTTCTCTTAGCAGGCAGCAGCCAAGCAATTCCTATGGAAGGTCAAATGCGGTGTCTTCGTGCATTTCAGGGGAAAATGCGCCGATTTTAGTGGCCACATTTAACATAAAACATAAGTTTTACAGAGCAGGAAACACAGAGCCAGAGCAGAGAGCGATGTGAAGCAGGAGAGAGTGCGGGGAGCTGAGTCTGTCAGTTTGAGCCAATCAGAAATGGTGCTGAACAGCCAATCGGGTGTCAGTTGGAGCTATATAAGAGAGACTGGCACAGGCCAAGGTTTAATTCTTATTATCGTCTGATCTCAGAGAAAAAGAGAAATGGCTGAAACTGCTCCCGTTGCCGCTCCTGCGGTTGAAATCGACTCCAAGAAGAAGCAGCCCAAGAAAGCATCCAGCGCCAAGAAAGCCGCCAAGCCGTCCGGTCCCAGCGTGTCCGAACTCCTTGTTAAAGCTGTGTCCGCCTCTAAAGAGCGCAGCGGGGTGTCCCTGGCAGCCCTGAAGAAGGCTTTGACCGCCGCTGGTTACGATGTGGAGAAGAATAACAGCCGCCTCAAGCTGGCTCTCAAGGGCTTGGTGACTAAAGAGACTCTCGTCCAGGTCAAAGGTAGCGGAGCCTCCGGCTCCTTCAAGCTCAACAAGAAGCAGGCGGAGAGCAAAGACAAGGCTGCAAAACCCAAGAAGGCACCGGCTAAAGTCAAGAAGCCCGCCCCAAAGAAAGCCTCAAAGTCTCCGGCTAAAGCCAAGAAGGTAGCCGCGAAGAGCCCGAAGAAGGCCAAGAAGCCGGCAGCCTCCGCTAAAAAAGCCACCAAGAGCCCCAAGAAAGTCAAAGCCGCCAAGCCCAAGAAGGCAGTAAAGAGTCCGGCTAAAAAAGCAGCAAAGAGCCCGGGTAAAAAGGCAGCCAAGCCCAAAGCCGCCAAGAGTCCAGCAAAGGCTAAAAAGGCAGCTCCCAAGAAGAAATAAGCTAATACTCGTGATTTTACTTTTTATAAAACCCCCAAAGGCTCTTCTAAGAGCCACCACCTTGTCTTTTCAGAGCTATGACCACAGGGGAATCGTGGGTTTTGAGTGTATTCGCTTTTACACGCTGTATGTTGAGGAAGGGGATATTCGTTTAGATTAGGAATGGAATGCTCGGACGTTCCACTTTAGATTGTTCAGCTATCGCTGCCAATAGGTTTAGTTTTGTAAACACATCCATTGCCTACAATACAGATTTAGGAGTATCTATCAAGCTGTTGGTGCCATTACAATGTGTGACGGAGTTCTGAAAGGGATTAGATACTCCCCGTCTCAGTTTGGAGACTTGTAATAAAAGTACATTTCCCCCAAGCAACGGTGTTTTCCACTGGCATATTTAATGCAATGTCGCCATCTAGCGGCCTATTGTAAGGAGTCACTTTATGTTGAAACGCAAAGCTGTAAGAGCCATAAACAGAGGGACCGGCCTGGCCCGGCCCATAATGAACGCCCACTGACACAAATCTACAAACACGCAGGAGTAGGACTGATGATATGTCAGGGAGTCCGCTTTAATCTCCCTTCTCCCTAATCGCGGAATAGTTTAATGAATCACTGCAGCGGATAGAGCGCTAATAGTACCACTTATATAAAAGCAGATCTAGTTCCGTCTCTATAATCTGTGAGGATGGAAATTTTGGCGCCCAGTTTGAACTCAGGAACAGTTAATTTTGTCGTCCAATCAGAATGCGGACAAAAAGCAGCGAATCAAAATGAGTAAAGAGAACGGGCCAATCAGAATGAGTACAGAGAACGGGCCAATCAGAATGCGCCCTGCGGCCTATAAATAGAAGACTGTGGCCCTTTGTATACATTCGATTTTCCTTTCTGTGATCGCGAAGACATGGCCAGAACTAAGCAGACCGCCCGTAAATCCACCGGAGGCAAGGCTCCCCGCAAGCAGCTAGCCACCAAAGCTGCCAGGAAGAGCGCTCCAGCTACCGGCGGAGTGAAGAAGCCTCACCGTTACCGGCCGGGAACTGTGGCTCTCCGGGAGATCCGCCGTTATCAGAAATCCACTGAGCTGCTCATCCGCAAGCTGCCCTTCCAGCGTCTTGTCCGTGAGATCGCTCAGGATTTCAAGACTGATCTGCGCTTCCAGAGCTCTGCCGTCATGGCTCTGCAAGAGGCTAGCGAGGCTTACCTGGTGGGTCTCTTTGAGGATACCAACCTGTGCGCCATCCACGCCAAGAGGGTCACCATCATGCCCAAAGACATCCAGCTGGCCCGTAGGATCCGAGGAGAGAGAGCTTAAACTTTTAACCTGCTCACACAAACACCAAAAAGGCTCTTTTAAGAGCCACCAAATCTGCACTCGAATGAGCCTAAATCCTTCCCCTCCATGTAGCCATTTTACACCTGTGTGAATATAATCCTAAACACAGGAACTGCCATGAGTGCTTTCAGTTACTCGGACGGAAGCAATAGCTGACTTGGAGAATTTGAGCTATTTAGTGAATAACCCTCTGTAAAGGAAGAATAGCAAGCACGGAATTCAAATGTAAAATTTGCTTAAAAATAAAAGCAGCTGCACTGGCAACCTATCCGCACCCAAGTTTAGAATCTTAAATTCCATTAAATAACTCCCTGCCGTCTCTCCAAACTAAATTACGCAATATTTCTCATTGTTTATAGTCAGTGGTTGAAAACATCCTGAAACGGATGGTAGATTATATATATTTTTAATGGTGCAGAGTCAGTGGTAAGATCATTCAGCTCAGTTAGGAAATATTGGGTGGCTCTTAAAAGAGCCTTTGGGTATGAAGAATCAGTGATTGATTATTTACTTGCTCTTGTTTGACTTGTGGCTCTCGGTTTTCTTGGGTAGAAGCACAGCCTGGATGTTGGGCAGGACACCTCCCTGTGCGATAGTCACTCCTCCCAGCAGTTTGTTGAGCTCTTCGTCGTTACGGACAGCGAGCTGGAGATGGCGGGGAATAATGCGGGTTTTCTTGTTGTCTCTGGCGGCATTCCCTGCCAGCTCCAGGATCTCAGCGGTCAGGTACTCCAGCACTGCAGCCAGATAGACGGGGGCACCGGCTCCCACCCGCTCTGCATAATTCCCCTTCCTCAGCAGACGATGGACTCTGCCGACTGGGAACTGAAGGCCAGCTCGGGATGAGCGAGTCTTCGCCTTTGCACGGGTCTTTCCTCCTTGCTTTCCGCGGCCTGACATGTTGGTTCTAGAATGTCGCTGTTAATAATGACTCCTCCCCCCTTTACACGGGCTATTTATAGACACACTCTGCTCTGTGATTGGATGGCTTTACAAGCAGCCAATTAGACACTCGCTGCACAGGGAACCAATCAATTGCTGAAACTATGACATCGTTATGTCACCTGTCTGTGTTGACCAATCCCATCATGGGAAGCGGAAGGGCTTAATTTGCATGGCCTGCCTATAAATATAGCCGCCGGAGCGCCCAGACTTTCATTGTATTCCCAGCAAACAGCGTAGATCATGCCTGAGCCAGCCAAGTCCGCACCAGCCGCTAAGAAAGGCTCTAAGAAAGCTGTGACCAAGACTCCTAAGAAAGATGGCAAGAAGCGTAGAAAGACCAGGAAGGAGAGCTATGCCATCTACGTGTACAAGGTGCTGAAGCAGGTCCACCCCGACACCGGTATCTCCTCTAAGGCCATGGGGATCATGAACTCCTTTGTTAATGATATCTTTGAGCGCATCGCAGGAGAAGCCTCTCGCCTTGCTCACTACAACAAGCGCTCCACCATCACCTCCCGGGAGATCCAGACCGCCGTGCGCCTGCTGCTACCCGGAGAGCTGGCAAAGCACGCCGTGTCTGAGGGCACCAAGGCTGTCACCAAGTACACCAGCGCAAAGTAATGGCATTCTTCTACTTTACTATAAACCCAAAGGCTCTTATAAGAGCCACCCACACCGTCTGTCAGAGCTCTAATCCTCGTGATAAACCCACTAGTATCATCTCTGCTGCTCTCGGTATTCACTGTTTAGTGAATCTCGCATATTGCTCAGACTGTTTGTATCACTAGGTCTGAATTGCTTTCGCCTGCTAGATGGATCTTAAACTGAAATCCGTCATTAGAAAGCCTGCTCCATTCATCAGTCCCGGAATTACGGACATGTGAATGGAATTTGTGGGTCCCAAGTAGCCACCTTGGAGGTTTGGCAACCAACGCGTGTAGTGCATTTATTGCGCTTCTCTCTGGCTCAGCTTCACTGGGGAAATTCCTCAAATTGACACAAGGTGGCGACAACAGTCCGCACTCCGTGTTTTGTTTACCTCAGGTTCTGCCTTAGAGCACGCAGGACCTGCACATCGCACTGCTGGGGTGGAAAGGTTTCTTAATAAAATCCTGCGGTTTATTAAAACTGGTTAACATGGCGGCTCTTAGAGCCAGTAATAAACGGGAGTTTAACATTAACCTTGCCACAGTGACCGCCAATGTAATAAAGATAAAGGAAGCCGGCTTTAACTAGCACACAGAGCATCCAACGCGGGCAGTGACAGACACAGCTCTATTAGGAAATGGTGGGTGGCCCTGAAAAGGGCCTTTGATGGGAGATCGCAAGAAAGGAGGATGAGATGATGGTTAACCTCCGAAGCCATAGAGAGTGCGGCCTTGGCGTTTAAGGGCATAGACTACGTCCATGGCGGTCACAGTCTTCCTCTTGGCATGCTCGGTGTAGGTGACGGCGTCTCGGATAACATTCTCCAGGAAGACCTTCAGCACCCCGCGAGTCTCTTCGTAGATGAGGCCGGAGATACGTTTCACTCCTCCCCTGCGAGCCAGGCGGCGGATTGCAGGCTTGGTAATGCCCTGGATGTTGTCACGCAGGACCTTCCTGTGCCGTTTAGCGCCGCCTTTCCCGAGTCCCTTTCCGCCTTTACCTCTGCCAGACATGGTTCTCTTCTATGACCATCACAGACGAATGAAGAACGTGAGCTCCGAGCAAGGCTTTATATAGCGTGAGTACGACCTGATGGGGAACTGCACAACAAGTAGGCTGTGCGATAGAGGGCGTGGTTAGGGTGTAAGTCACCCCACTCATTGTTCTCTTGGCGCTCAACACGAAAGCCTTACAGACTCTCCTCTGAGAACACGTGGGGGAGGGGCAGAAACGGAATCATTGGTCAGTTTGTAAATTATTACTCCTGGCGCCAGCCCTGACAACGGTGCTTCCTCCCATCGGTTCCAACAACAAAATAAGATAGGAAATCAAATACTGGTGTTCTCTACAACATAACTTTCGATAAAAAACAAAACAAAAAAACAATAGTTGAAAAAAACACAATTTGCAATGTGTTAAGTATCAATTTGCTATTTATTCATATAATATCACAATTTATTCTATACCTGGAATTGGAAAAAAAGAGGATAGCAGTATGAAGTGTATATTATTATAAATAATAATAATAAACACTTATTGATTAGTAAAGGTGCAAAAATGATAAAAATCTTAGTACAGAAATCATGTACCACTCCTTTTGTTAAAAGGCTGAATTGTTATTTTCCGAAGGCACCACTAGAGGCCACTATAGAACAACATACTGCTATCCTGTCTCGCATACAGTTACAGACACTCATTACACTAAATAGCTTTAGGTGGCTGTCCTGCAGTTTTTCTGCAGTCTAAATATAATGGCCTTTAAGTATAGGTATGTCACAGAAGCCGTGACTTGTGTGCTCAGTTATTTTTAAAATGTTGAACTGAATGAAAACCATTGTGTTTAATAAGCTTATATAAAAGGCATTGCGAAATGTGTCTTGGGGTCCAGCACCAAAATAAATTATCATGTCTTGACCTAATTATGTCCAAGACACCAGGGTTTTCTTTAACCGAATACAACTGGTCTTGTTTTACACCCCACCTCCTATAGAATGTAAGCTCGATTGAGCTGGGTCCTCTTCAACCTATTGTTCCTGTAAGTTTATTTGTAATTGTCCTATTTATAGTTAAATCCCCTCTCATGATATTGTAAAGAGCTACGGAATCTGTTGGCTGTATATAAATGACAATAATAATAATAATAATAATTGTCCACTATATTGGGGATTTTACAATGTTCCAGAGGGCTATAATCACTGTATGCTGTAGCTGAATCCAGAACCAGTGAAGGATTAGAGAAGTGGTGACCAAGGGACATATACAAGGTGTAATACCAGTAGTCAGTAAAACTATACATATGAAAGGTCTATGACAATAAATACAACTCTCTCTCTTCTCTCATACTAAATCAGCTGGTGTCTGGAAACATTTAAATACATTGTGGCGAACAGAACCTCGCCATGGGCTTTTGGAGGGGTCTGCTTGCCAGCCTCCTGCCAAAAGACTATGGTCTAGGTCAGCGACTGTAAAGACCCAGATTTTATTACCCCTGGTTCGGCACTTTCTATAGAACTGTACGCTAGCTCACTGGCGGCTGTTTGCATGGACCAAAAACGCGAATAGACTTCAGGGGGACTTAGCCGCGAATGCCCTGGAACTATTTTGGGCGTGAAAACTTTACGGTTCCCAGATGGTCCCCAGCGGCACTTAACCGCGATTCTATGAAACTGTTTTGGGCATGGGACCATGCGTGCTGTCGGCCATAACTATGACTTCCAGGAAATTCCTGAACCCCTGAACCGATCTGGGTGATTTTTGGATATGTTGTTCACCCAGATCGGGGCTATCAGGGGATATAACTACAAAAATACAATAAATATAGTACTTGACTCAATTATTTCCCAGGTACAGAGGAGGGATTGACCTAGTTTGTATAAGAGTGTCCTGGATCTGAAAACCAATGTGATGTTGTATTTGTTTCTACTGTGGTTTACTCTCAGGTCCAGGAGGGAGTGCCGCTTGCATGGGAATTGTCATAAAAGGTCAAGTGTGGTCCCATTAAAATCAGTTCACTTCACCCTCAACACGCAGCTTCATTTCGTGATTGTAGGTAACAGCTATACCTGCTTCTGTTTGCTATACTGGGTATAATCACTAGCTCTTGTAAGAGCTACACAGCTATACCTGCTAGACTCTCTGGAGTAGGAGAGGTCCACCCACTGGAAGCTGGATCCTGGGTTTGGTTCTAGGGTGGGTGGAGGAGAGCGAGACCCCAGCCAAGCTACGGCGGCTAAGGGGCTACGGTGCTTATGGTGTCTGGTGCAGTTCTTATAGTACTCCAGGCTACTAGGAAGCAGCGATTGACAGAGGAACCCAGTCGGGGTGCCAGGCGGTCCGTCACATAAATAAAGTCTTAAATTAGAGGGGCAAAGGTTTAAAAATAATATCAGCAAGTATAACTTTACTGAGAGGGTAGTGGATGCATATAACCACCTTCCAGCTGAAGTGGTAGAGGTTAACACAGTAAAGGAGTTTAAGCATGCGTGGGAAAGGCATAAGGCTATCCTAGTTATACGATAAGGCAAGTGACTATTGAAAGTATTTAGAAAATGAGATGGTTCATCATCCACCGCCACATTCTATGTTTCTATGGTCATAGTGTCAAAAACAACAAATAAAGTATACACATATACAACAATGTGAATGGTTAAACAAAGTATCCAGACACTCAGTTTCTAAATCAGGAGGATAGTGCAAAATAGTGGACAAATTGAACGGGCTGTTCCAAAGGGTAACTGTCTCGGATTGTGTGGCGGTTGTGGCAGTAAACCCTCGAGAAGGTGGGTTACTTTCGGCATAGGTAGTCCCTTTAACAGTTGTGAATAGCTCCAGAGTGATAATACCCTCCTGCTAAGGATACCGCTATCTTACCCAAACACTAGTTGAGACTTAGTGATGGGTGAAGAATAATTGTTTTATTAGGGCAAGGTACACTGAATTTATACACAGACCCCCAGCAGGTGTCTCCATTCAAAGTAACAAAAGCCCGCCTACGCGTCTTTGTGTTTAGGAGATCACTGTCAGCTGTCGGTTAAAGTAATTATCTCCCGGATACAGAAAGTTGAACACAAAAACCCCCGCAAAATACACATAATACAGAGAAGCACCCCCACATGCCATACATCCCCGGAAAGATCTCTCTGAAATGCAAAATCTGGCTGGGTATCATCGCTGAAATATCCCTTGAGCTGGAAGAAACAGCTGTTATGTGTTATAGCCTGTATTCCACCCATACAACAGATAACACTTGATGTTGGGACAATGATAAAGTTTAATGGGACAAGCTGGTCTTTTATACACAGAACTAGAGTTGAGCAGACACCTGGATATTCGGGTCCAGCGGGTTCGGTCGAACTTTGAAAAAAAAAGTCAGAGTTCGGTGTCGAACTTGACCCTGAACTCGAACCCCATTGAAGTCAATGGGGAACCGAACTTTTAACCACAAAAATGCCTCTAAAAACCTTCTGGAAAGGGCTAGAGAGCTGTAAAAGGAAGTAAAATGGGAGTAAGAGTAGGACAAGTGCTCTGCAAACAAATGTGGATTGGGAAATCACTTAAAATAACATAACAATTAAAAATACAGCTGAGCCATTAAATAGCACTAAATGGAATCTTTGAATTTAGCTTTGGAAGAACATAAATCAAAATCTAAAGCATGGCTGTCAGGAGGATCAACAGAATTATCAATTTGAGAGAGGGTTGGAGTGCAGGGTATTCTCTTTCATTGTTCAAACTGAGCTCAACTAATTCCTGATGCATGGAGAAAAGGCCTTCACAAGCCTCTGCTAATGTGTACCTAGTTTATACTAAGTGACCCATAGGTTGAGGAGGCGGTGACCGTGGTGGTAGAGGAAGAGGATGAGGTAGCCAACACTGTATTTTATGTTTTTTTTGTTTTTTAATTGTGGTAGCCCACAAAATATTGGAACATACAAATAAAGAAACATTTGCGGCCTGCGGTGCATTTCTTGCAGTCCTGATGCATGGAGAAATGCTCAACTCCTGATGCATGGAGAAAAGGCCTTCACAAGCCTCTGCTAATGTGTACCTAGCTTATACTAACTGACTTATAGGTTGAGGAGGTTGTGACCGTGACGGTGAAGGAGGAAGCAGCGGTGGAGGAGGAGGATGAGGTAGCCAACACTGTATTTTATGTTTTATTTTTTATTTTTTTTATTTTATTGTGGTAGCCCACAAAACATTGGGACAGACAAATAAAGAAACATGTGTGGCCTGCGGTGCATTTCTTGCAGTCCTGATGCATGAAGAAAAGGCCTTCACAAGCCTCTGCTAATGTGTACCTAGTTTATACTAAGTGACCCATAGGTTGAGGAGGCGGTGACCATGGTGGTGGAGGAGGAGGATGAGGTAGCCAACACTGTATTTTATGTTTTTTTTGTTTTTTTTTAATTGTGGTGGCCCACAAGATATTGGGACATACAACAAATTAAACATTTGAGGCCTGTGGTGCATTTCTTGCAGTCCTGATGCATGGAGAAATGCTCAACTCCTGATGCATGGAGAAAAGGTCTTCACAAGCCTCTACTAATGTGTACCTAGTTTATACTAAGTGACTTGTAGGTTGAGGAGGCGGTGACCATGGCGGTGGAGGAGGAAGCAGTGGTGGAGGAAGAGGATGAGGTAGCCAACACTGTATTTTATGTTTTTTTTTGTTTGTTTTTTAATTGTGGTAGCCCACAAAATATTGGGACATACAAATAAAGAAACATTTGCGGCCTGCGATGCATTTCTTGCAGTCCTGATGCATGGAGGAATGCTCAACTCCTGATGCATGGAGAAAAGGCCTTCACAAGCCTCTGCTAATGTGTACCTAGCTTATACTAACTGATTTATAGGTTGAGGAGGCTGTGACCGTGGCGGTTGTGTGGGAAGCAGCGGTGGAGGAGGAGGATGAGGTAGCCAACACTGTAGTTTATGTTTTTTTTTTGTTTTTTTTTTAAATTGTGGTAGCCCACAAAATATTGGGACATACAAATAAAGAAACATTTGCGGCCTGCGATGCATTTCTTGCAGTCCTGATGCATGGAGAAATGCTCAACTCCTGATGCATGGAGAAAAGGCCTTCACAAGCCTCTGCTAATGTGTACCTAGCTTATACTAACTGACTTATAGGTGGAGGAGGTGGTGACCGTGGCGGTGGGGGAGGAAGCAGCGGTGGAGGAGGAGGATGAGGTAGCCAACACTGTATTTTATGTTTTTTTTTTAATTGTGGTAGCCCACAAAATATTGGGACATACAAATAAAGAAACATTTGTGGCCTGCGGTGCATTTCTTGCAGTCCTGATGCATGGAGAAAAGGCCTTCACAAGCCTCTGCTAATGTGTACCTAGTTTATACTAAGTGACCCATAGGTTGAGGAGGCGGTGACCGTGGTGGTGGAGGAAGAGGATGAGGTAGCCAACACTGTATTTTATGTTTTTTTTTTTTTTTAATTGTGGTAGCCCACAAAATATTGGAACATACAAATAAAGAAACATTTGCGGCCTGCGATGCATTTCTTGCAGTCCTGATGCATGGAGAAATGCTCAACTCCTGATGCATTGAGAAAAGGCCTTCATAAGCCTCTGCTAATGTGTACCTAGCTTATACTAACTGACTTATAGGTTGAGGAGGTTGTGACCGTGGCGGTGGAGGAGGAAGCAGCGGTGGAGGAGGAGGATGAGGTAGCCAACACTGTATTTTATGTTTTATTTTTTTTATTTTATTGTGGTAGCCCACAAAACATTGGGACAGACAAATAAAGAAACATGTGTGGCCTGCGGTGCATTTCTTGCAGTCCTGATGCATGGAGAAAAGGCCTTCACAAGCCTCTGCTAATGTGTACCTAGTTTATACTAAGTGACCCATAGGTTGAGGAGGCGGTGACCGTGGTGGTGGAGGAGGAGGATGAGGTAGCCAACACTGTATTTTATGTTTTTTTTTGTTTGTTTTTTAATTGTGGTAGCCCACAAAATATTGGGACATACATATAAAGAACGATTTTCGGCCTGCGATGCATTTCTTGCAGTCCTGATGCATGGATAAATGCTCAACTCCTGATGCATGGAGAAAAGGCCTTCACAAGCCTCTGCTAATGTGTACCTAGCTTATACTAACTGACTTATAGGTTGAGGAGGTGGTGACCGTGGCGGTGGAGGAGGAAGCAGCGGTGGAGGAGGAGGATGAGGTAGCCAACACTGTATTTTATGTTTTTTTTTAATTGTGGTAGCCCACAAAACATTGGGACATACAAATAAAGAAACATTTGTGGCCTGCGGTGCATTTCTTGCAGTCCTGATGCATGGAGAAAAGGCCGTCACAAGCCTCTGCTAATGTGTACCTAGTTTATACTAAGTGACCCATAGGTTGAGGAGGCGGTGACCGTGATGGTGATGGAGGAGGATGAGGTAGCCAACACTGTATTTTATGTTTTTTTTTTTGTTTTTTTTTAATTGTGGTAGCCCACAAAATATTGGGACATACAAATAAAGAAACATTTGCGGCCTGCGATGCATTTCTTGCAGTCCTGATGCATGGAGAAATGCTCAACTCCTGATGCATGGAGAAAAGGCCTTCACAAGCCTCTGCTAATGTGTACCTAGTTTATACTAAGTGACCCATAGGTTGAGGAGGCGGTGACCGTGATGGTGGAGGAGGAGGATGAGGTAGCCAACACTGTATTTTATGTTTTTTTTTTGTTTGTTTTTTAATTGTGGTAGCCCACAAAATATTGGGACATACAAATAAAGAAACATTTGTGACCTGTGGTGCATTTCTTGCAGTCCTGATGCATGGAGAAAAGGCCTTCACAAGCCTCTGCTAATGTGTACCTAGTTTATACTAAGTGACCCATAGGTTGAGGAGGCGGTGACCGTGGTGGTGGAGGAAGAGGATGCGGTAGCCAACACTGTATTTTATGTTTTTTTTTTTTTTAATTGTGGTAGCCCACAAAATATTGGGACATACAAATAAAGAAACATTTGCGGCCTGCGATGCATTTCTTGCAGTCTTGATGCATGGAGAAAAGGCCTTCACAAGCCTCTGCTAATGTGTACCTAGTTTATACTAATGTGATGGAATCTCGGTAAAAATAAATTTAGTAGGCCGAGATTGCCACGTGGTATGTGTACGTGCATATACTGATGTATCGGTCGGTTGGTTGCACGTGGCAACGATACAAACAGTAGTGTATGGAGCATGTGCAGGAATACAGGATATAGAATTCCCCTCCTCCATTGTGCTGGGCAAGCCATGTGGTCAAACAGGAAGTTAGTCTTTATTCTGGTGATTGGATAAGAATATATGTGGGTGGAGCTGATTATGGGTGGAGTTATATGCCTATATAAGGAACCTACACTGTTCGGGGCTCAGACTTTGCTGTTTTTTGGTGACATTAGTCCCTCTGAGTCCCGGTCGGTGAATCGGATAAAGAATCTCTTCCTTCCTGAAGAAACCTGTGTCCATCTCTCTGTGCGTGGCTTCCGTCAGTTTCTCCGGTATCATTTGGTGCATTGGCCGGGAAGCTCATCGTTCAACGGTAACTGAGAAGCAGACGCGTGAGACGGTCTATCTTTGCGCACGCTCCCTACGGCTGCACCCCTGAACTTCTGCGTGGACCTCCTTTCATCTCGGCGCCACTGGTCTGTTTTCCAGGAGATCATCGGCCTCTACGTAGTAAGTGCTGGGGTGTCCCCATCGATGAGTGTGAACTCAGGTTCAGGAACGAGGAGGTAAGACGACTACTGTTTTAGACGGTGGACCCACTAGGGGTATTGGATACCGATTGTGCGGTAGGCCCATAAGGGGTTATATGTGTATGGAATTGGCCCCCTCCAGTGGAGGGAAGGAGCGAAGGCGCACCGCTCGTAATTAAACGCCCTGTAGTCAGCCCGTTTAATTTTGGTTTGGAGTCAGGCTGGGTCCTGTGTAAATAGCCCAAGCCGGACACCGGTGTCTTGTCTAGACTAGCGTTCTAGGGTGTATATTTCGTTCGCTAGGTCGGAGGGACCGGGAGACTAAGCGGCGCCTGTGTAAATTTGGTTCGCTAGATCTCAACCTATCTTGGCTAAGTGGGAAGGGGTGTAAATTTGGAACCCACTAGACTATTGATAGAGTACATAGACTAAAAGGGTTTTGTTGTCAATTCCGCCCTCTAGTTCGCTATATGTGGTGCTTGGGCAGAGATGGCTAACCAAAACGGATGTAAATAGTTTTAGGTAGTCCATCTAGGTACTGGCCAATAGATTAGTTGGGAAATTGTAAATGTGTTAAAGATTATTGTAGTAGAGTGTATATCTTGCTAGACAGCGTGAGCTCTGCCGTCTAGCGAGAGTGTGAATAGTGTGTAATTGTATTATAGCGCACGGTACCATAAACATGTATAATAACTACTGATACTGTAAATAACTACTAATAATTGTCGTTTATGTTGTATGTTTAACACCATAACCACTACTAACTGAACTGTGACTTTAAAATTGTACTCTAACCAATGCTAACCGTACTATAACTACTGTTTGTAAAGACGATGTTACTGGGGTGTGTTATAGACGGGTAATTCAGACACTGAGAATTATAACGTGGGTAATTGTACAGTTTCGCCAAAGGGTACAGTAATAGTTATTTAGTGACTGGTGTAACAGCTGTGTGTGTACGGGAATTCCCTGTATATTTTGTTGTGTGCGTTTGGCCTAGTAACTGTACCATGTGGTGCTGTTGCCAAGGGAACGGGTGTGACCGTTGGAAGTGTATTTGTTTGCTTTCTGTTGGAGACGACGCTTCATTGTTAAGTATGGGTGCGTCGGATTCAACGATTATGGATCCCTTAGGATGTATGTTAAAAAACTTTAAAAAGGGATATAATGTGTATGATTATGGAGTAAAGATGTCTCCAACATGCCTGACTACTTTATGTAGTAGGGAATGGCCTACTCTGGTGGCTGCATGGCCACCACGTGGCAGTTTGGATCCTAATCTGGTGCAGCGCGTACACGTGGCTGTATCAGGTAGGCCTGAACTTTACGGCCAGTTTCTGTATATTGACTGTTGGAAGCAGGCCGTAAATGACTTGCCAAAATGGATCCGGGTATGCCACGAGGAGCAATGTCGCCTCATGGTGGCCAGAACTCGATTGTCCACTAAGGCCGTGACCACGCCCATTCTGGACACGCCCCCTGAGTCTGAGATCCCCATGCCGCCCCCTACTCAAATACTGATCCGAATTGGAATGTCAATGGCGCAGACATGGCCCATTTAAAAGCTTACAGGGACGCTATTATTGCTGGCATGAAAGCCTGAGGGAAAAAGGCGATTAATATGTCGAAGACGGCTGAGGTATTACAGAAATGTGATGAGTCGCCTGGTGCCTTTTATGATCGATTATTGGAGGCATACCGGTTGTATACCCCCTTTAATCCAGAGGCTCCTGAGAATTCCCGGATGGTTAACTCTGCCTTTGTCAGCCAGGCCTACGGAGATATAAAAAGAAAGTTGCAAAAGTTAGAAGGGTTTGTAGGGATGTCTATAACTCAACTAATGGAGATAGCAAATAAGGTATATATGAATAGGGAGACAGAGACGAAAAAGGAAGAAGAGCGAAAGATGAGAAGGAAAGCAGATATGCTAGCAGTAGCTATCGCAGGCGTAGATAGAAGGGAAAAGGAAGTGTATAGGGGAACGGAGAAAGGCGAGAATAAGTGGAATAGGGAGCCTTTAAGTAGGAACCAATGCGCGTATTGTAGGAAAGAAGGGCATTGGAGAAGTGAGTGTCCACAGAGGGAACAACATGAGAGAGAGAGAGAGAACAAGGGCAGGGTATAGCAATAATTATAGAGGCAGAGCGAGAGGAAGAGGAGGCCCTGGAGGAAATGGTGGGAATAATAGAGCAAGCGTTAGTGGGGATAGGTATTACCCAGCAGCGCAGAGACCCAGAGAGAGAAGATAGGGACTTTGTGGGTTTGGCTGACACTGTCACGGAGGACTATTGATACCGACCGGGCTCCATCCCCCTTGGCCGAGCAGAGCCTATGGTCGATGTAGCAATAGGGGGAAAAAGGAGTTCTTTCATGATCGACACTGGTGCTGAACATTCTGTGGTGACTGACCTAGTCGCTCCTCCTTCAGGAAGAACTATCACCGTAATAGGAGCAACTGGAAGGAGTGCCCCTAAACCGGTTCTTAAAAGTCGACTCTGTACACTGGGAGGCCACGTAGTAAAACATCAGTTCCTTTACATGCCTGAATGTCCAGTCCAACTACTAGGGCGAGATTTGTTGTCGAAATTACAAGCACAGATAACATTTCTGCCTAACGGAACGACATCCTTGAAGTTTAATGGACCCTCAGGTATAATGACAATATCAGTACCAAAGGAAGAAGAGTGGCGACTTTATACAGTGTTGACCAGCCAAAACCCTAAGAGTGATGAATCCTTGTTTAATGTACCAGGAGTATGGGCAGAGAATAACCCACCAGGACTTGCTCGCAATATCCCACCTATTCGGATTGAATTAAAGCTTGGGGTTTATCCAGTGAGCTTAAGACAATATCATATTCCACAAAAGGCAAAGAAGAACATACAGTCTTATTTGGATAAGTTTATAAGGTATGGTATCCTAAAATTCTGTACTTCCCCCTGGAACACCCCATTGTTGCCTGTTCAAAAGCCCGGGACAGATGAGTATCGCCCTGTGCAGGACTTGAGAGCAGTCAATGATGCGGTAGTAAGTATACATCCAGTTGTGCCCAATCCCTATAACCTGCTTACTTTAATTCCGGGCGGGGCTACTTATTTCACTGTTTTGGATCTCAAAGACAGGGCCGGTGCAAGGATTTTTGCCGCCCTAGGCAAAAAAAAATGTGCCGCCATATGCTCTGCCATATGGGCCAACGCCAGTCTTCACAAAGTGTCTTTTATCTGAAAAGACAGTGTGTTTACATTAAAAAGCCTACAGGCACAGGTTATAGACACCAGAACCACTACATTATGCTGTAGTGCTTCTGGTGACTATAGTATCCATTTAATGTGAGGTAAATTAGAAATTAGTGCCACTAATAATATATTGGATTGCCTACTTACCACCAGATGAGAGGCTGATGATGGGCTCAGTCTGGCTCCACGGGTCTGGTGTAGAAGAGGCTCTCTGGAGACTGTTTTTAACAGTGCTCACAACAATTAACGAACAGGAAACAGCTCCATTTTTTAGGGCCCCTTACACAGCTCAAGGTCTGGGCCCCCAGAGCTTGACCGTGAGTATGCCTACATTGCCCACCCATAAATCCACCTACATGGCCCATCAATGAGTTGGGGATGTTTTATGTGTGCAATTTGTGTAAGGGATGTAGTGTGTTTATAGGGGATGCAGTGTGTGTTTGCGTATAAGGAATGCATTGTATGTTTCTGTGTGTGTGTGTGTGTGTGTGTAAGGGGTGCAAAGTTTGTTTCTGTGTATGTAATGTAGTTTCTGTGTCTAAGAGAATGAGTGTTTGTGTGAACGTAAGGGATGCATTGTGTGTTTCGGGTGTGTCTGTGTGTGAGTAGGAATGCATTGTATGTTTCTCTGTGTGTGTGTGTGTATGTGTATGTGGGGGGGATGCATTGTGTATGTGTGTAGTGTTAAAGAGAGGGTTTGTGGGGTAGGATAGGGACTGAGAGGGGAGCAGCTCTTTATTTATTTATTTTTAAAATTCATAGTGCTCTCCCCTCCGGTCAATTAATGATTTCCCCTTCCCTTCTGTCCCTCCATGTTCTCCCCTTCTGTCCCTTAGTGCTCTCCCTTGGCCCCCTGTCCCTCTGCAGTTCCCCCTTGGTGGTCTTCTCACTCCCACCTCCCCCTCCCCTAGTGGTCCTTACCCCCCCTCGTGGTCCTTACCCCCCCTTAGTGGTCCTTATACCCCCTCTCTCCCCCCTAGTGGTCCTTATCCCCCCTCCCACCCCTAGTGGTCCTTATCCCCCCTCTCCTAGTGGTCCTTATCCCCCCCTCCCCTAGTGGTCCTTATCCCCCCCCTCCCCTAGTGGTCCTTACCCTCCCTCGTGGTCCTTACCCCCCCTAGTGGTCCTTATCCCCCTCCTCCCCTAGTGGTCCTTATACCCCCTCTCTCCCCCTAGTGGTCCTTATACCCCCCCTCTCTCCCACCCCTAGTGGTCCTTATCCCCCTCCCACCTCTAGTGGTCCTTTCCCCCACCCTCCAACCCCTAGTGGTCCTTTCCCCCCCCTCCAACCCCTAGTGGTCCTTTCCCCCCCTCCCTCCCACCCCTAGTGGTCCTTCCCCCCCCCTCCATCCCTTAGTGGTCCTTTTCCCCCCCTCCCTCCCACCCCTAGTGGTCTTTCCCCCCCCCTCCCTCCCACCCCTAGTGGTCCTTTCCCCCCCCTCCCTCCCACCCCTAGTGGTCCTTTCCCCCCTCCCTCCCACCCCTAGTGGTCCTCCCCCCCCCTCCCACCCCTAGTGGTCCTTACCCCCCCCTCCCTCCCACCCCTAGTGGTCCTTACCCTCCCCTCCTGCCTTTGTAGCGTGGCCGGGCGGCGCGGAACGCGGGACAGGAACCTTTGTTTCCTGTACCCGGCCGCCGGCGGACTGAAGGGAAACGCTCACTGAGTGAGCACTTCCTGTCAGTCCGCCGGCGGCCGGGTACTGGAAACAAAGGTTCCTGTCCTGCGTTCCGCGCCGCCCGGCCATGCTACATGGAGAGACCGGCAGGAGGGAGCGCTCTGCGCTTCCCTCCTGCCGGTCACTCAAACCCGGCCGCCCTCCATGCAGCAGTGCTGCGCCGCCTGGGGCTTGCTGAAGCGCTCAGGCGGCGCAGCATGAGGAGCCACAGCGGGGACAGGGATCCGGCGCCCCCTGGTAAGTTGTGCCCTAGGCGGCTGCCTAGGTCGCCTTACAGGTGGCGCCGGCCCTGCTCAAAGATGCCTTCTTTTGCCTTTGAATTGCCACAGAAAGCCAGTGTATCTTTGCATTCCAATGGGAAAATGCTGTAACGGGCTCGAAACGCCAGATGACTTGGACAAGATTGCACCAAGGGTTTAAGAATTCACCTACCCTATTTGGCTCAGCATTAAGTCAGGACTTACTAGATTTCAAGTCCATCCCAGGAGAATGTGTACTATTACAATACGTAGATGATTTGTTGATAGCGGCAGTTACAAGAGAGATATGTCAGCAAGCAACACTTTACTGCACATTCTTTGGAAGGCAGGATACAAGGTGTCCAGGAAGAAAGCCCAGTTGTGTCAGCCAACTGCCAAGTATCTGGGATTCCATATCTCTGAAGGTCAAAGGATAATGGGGCCAGAGAGAAAAGAATCTGTATGCCAAATACCAACACCCAAGAATAGAAGACAAGTGCGAGAGTTCTTGGAGGCAGCAGGCTTCTGTAGGATATGGATTCCCAGTTATGCGATATTGGCGAAACCCCTTTATGCAGCTATAAAAGGCACAGAACACAATCCCTTCCTGTGGACTATTGAACAGCAGAAGGCATTTGAGGATGTCAAGAAGGCATTAATGAGCGCCCCAGCATTAGGTCTACCTGATCATACACGTCCATTCTACTTATATGTACACGAGCAAAGAAGGATGGCTGTGGGAGTACTGACACAGTACTTGGGATCATGGCAACGACCTGTTGCATATATGTCCAAACAACTGGATGCAGTGGCCAGTGGTCTTCCACCTTGTCTAAGAGCCGTAGCTGCCGCTGCCCTGCTGGTAGCTGAAGCTGATAAGCTCACTCTGGGTCAGGAACTCTATGTGCGAGTCCCGCACGCAGTACAGACGTTGCTAGCCTATAAAGGCAATCACTGGTTTAGCAATAGCCGCATGACTAAGTATCAAGCTATGTTATGTGAGAACTAGTGATGTACCGAACTGTCCGCCGGTGAACAGTTCCCGGCGAACTTAGCGTGTTCGCGTTCGCCGCCGCGGGCGAACACATGGGCGGTTCGATCCGCCCCCTATTCGTCATCATTGGGCAAACTTTGACCCTGTGCCTCTCGGTCAGCAGACACATTCCAGCCAATCAGCAGCACTCCCTTCCACACCCTCCAACCTCCCTCCCAGCATCCATTTTCGATTAATTCTGAAGCTGCATGCTTAGTGAGAGGAGGGAAAGTTTAGCTGCTGCTGATTAGATTGGGAAATTGATAGCTAAGCTAGGGTATTCAGTGTCCACCACAATCCTGAAGGACTCATCTGATCTCTGCTGTAAGGACAGCACCCCAAAAAACCCTTTTTAGGGCTATAACATCAGGCTGCTTTTTTTTTTTTTTTTTCCTGTGTAATGTAATTGCAGGTGCCTGCCTGCCAGCTTCTGTGTGAGGTTCACATTGGATACTGTGCCTACTTGCCCAGTGCCACCACTCATATCTGTTTTAACAATTGGTTAAGCTTTAGATTTAAAATAAATAATTTGTTTTCACTGTAATAGAAGAGCAGTTGCCTGCCTGCCAGCTTCTGTGTCAGGTTGGATGCCTTGCCCATTTGCACAGTCAGTGCCACCACTCATATCTGTTTTAACAATAGCTTAAGCTTTAGATTTTAAAGAAATCATTTTTTTTCACTGTAATAGAAGAGCAGTTGCCTGCCTGCCAGCTTCTGTGTCAGGTTGGATGCCTTGCCCATTTGCACAGTCAGTGCCACCACTCATATCTGTTTTAACAATAGCTTAAGCTTTAGATTTTAAAGAAATCATTTTTTTTCACTGTAATAGAAGAGCAGTTGCCTGCCTGCCAGCTTCTGTGTCAGGTTGGATGCCTTGCCCATTTGCACAGTCAGTGCCACCACTCATATCTGTTTTAACAATAGCTTAAGCTTTAGATTTTAAAGAAATCATTTTTTTTCACTGTAATAGAAGAGCAGTTGCCTGCCTGCCAGCTTCTGTGTCAGGTTGGATGCCTTGCCCATTTGCACAGTCAGTGCCACCACTCATATCTGTTTTAACAATAGCTTAAGCTTTAGATTTTAAAGAAATCTTTTTTTTTCACTGTAATAGAAGAGCAGTTGCCTGCCTGCCAGCTTCTGTGTCAGGTTGGATGCCTTGCCCATTTGCACAGTCAGTGCCACCACTCATATCTGTTTTAACAATAGCTTAAGCTTTAGATTTTAAAGAAATCATTTTTTTCACTGTAATAGAAGAGCAGTTGCCTGCCTGCCAGCTTCTGTGTCAGGTTGGATGCCTTGCCCATTTGCACAGTCAGTGCCACCACTCATATCTGTTTTAACAATAGCTTAAGCTTTAGATTTTAAAGAAATCATTTTTTTTCACTGTAATAGAAGATCAGTTAGTTGTCTGCAAGCGTCTGGGTGTCAGGCCTACTTCAGCGTGTGCTCTGCAGACCTGTGCCAGCGTGCTTTGATAGTTGCCAATCATATCTGGTGTCTCTTTAGCGTGCTTTTACAAAGAAAAAAGGTTTCCAGTGTAAGCTAATAGCAGCCAGTCAGTGTCCTTCAAGCGGCTCTGCCAGGCCTTCCTTCAGCGTGTGCCCTGCACAACCCTGCCAGCGTACTTTGACAATTGCCACTCATATCTGGTGTCTCTATAGCGTGCTTTTACAAAGAAAAAAGGTTTCCAGTGTAAGCAAATAGCAGCCAGTCAGTGTCCTTCAAGCGGCTCTGTCAGGCCTTCCTTCAGCGTGTGCCCTGCACAACCCTGCCAGCGTACTTTGACAATTGCCACTCATATCTGGTGTCTCTATAGCGTGCTTTTTCAAAGAAAAAAGGTTTCCAGTGTAAGCTAATAGCAGCCAGTCAGTGTCCTTCAAGCGGCTCTGTCAGGCCTTCCTTCAGCGTGTGCCCTGCACAACCCTGCCAGCGTACTTTGACAGTTGCCACTCATATCTGGTGTCTCTATAGCGTGCTTTTACAACCAAAATTTTGTTTCCACGGTAATAGAAGAGCAGTTGCCTGCCTGCCAGCTTCTGTGTGAGGTTCACAGTGGATACTGTGCCCTCTTGCCCAGTGCCACCACTCATATCTGTTTTTACAATAGCTTAAGCTTTAGATTTAAAAGAAATAATTTTTTTTCACTGTAATAGAAGAGCAGTTAGTTGTCTGCAAGCGTCTGGGTGTCAGGCCTACTTCAGCATGTGCTCTGTAGACCTGTTCCAGCGTGCTTTGACAGTTGCCAATCATATTTGGTGTCTCTTTAGCGTGCTTTTACAAAGAAAAAAGGTTTCTAGTGTAAGCTAATAGCAGCCAGTCAGTGTCCTTCAAGCGGCTCTGTCAGGCCTCCCTTCAGCGTGTGCCCTGCACAACCCTGCCAGCGTACTTTGACAATTGCCACTCATATCTGGTGTCTCTATAGCGTGCTTTTACAAAGAAAAAAGGTTTCCAGTGTAAGCTAATAGCAGCCAGTCAGTGTCCTTCAAGCGGCTCTGTCAGGCCTTCCTTCAGCGTGTGCCCTGCACAACCCTGCCAGCGTACTCTGACAATTGACACTCATATCTGGTGTCTCTATAGCGTGCTTTTTCAAAGAAAAAAGGTTTCCAGTGTAAGCTAATAGCAGCCAGTCAGTGTCCTTCAAGCGGCTCTGTCAGGCCTTCCTTCAGCGTGTGCCCTGCACAACCCTGCCAGCGTACTTTGACAGTTGCCACTCATATCTGGTGTCTCTATAGCGTGCTTTTACAACCAAAATTTTGTTTCCACTGTAATAGAAGAGCAGTTGCCTGCCTGCCAGCTTCTGTGTGAGGTTCACAGTGGATACTGTGCCCTCTTGCCCAGTGCCACCACTCATATCTGTTTTTACAATAGCTTAAGCTTTAGATTTAAAAGAAATAATTTTTTTTCACTGTAATAGAAGAGCAGTTAGTTGTCTGCAAGCGTCTGGGTGTCAGGCCTACTTCAGCGTGTGCTCTGTAGACCTGTTCCAGCGTGCTTTGACAGTTGCCAATCATATTTGGTGTCTCTTTAGCGTGCTTTTACAAAGAAAAAAGGTTTCTAGTGTAAGCTAATAGCAGCCAGTCAGTGTCCTTCAAGCGTCTCTGTCAGTCCTTCCTTCAGCGTGTGCTCTCCAGAACTGTTCCAGTGCACATTGCCAATCATATCTGGTGTCTCTATAGCGTGCTTTTAAAACCAAAATTTTTTTTTCACTGTTATAGATTGAATAGCAGTTACTTGTCTTCAAGCGGGTGTCTCAGGCCTACAGTGTGTGCTCTGCAGAACTGTTCAAGTGCACATTGCCAATCATATCTGGTGTCTCTATAGCGTGCTTTTAAAACCAATTTTTTTTTTTCACTGTTATAGATTGAATAGCAGTTACTTGTCTTCAAGCGGGTGTGTCAGGCCTACAGTGTGTGCTCTGCAGAACTGTTCCAGTGCACATTGCCAATCATATCTGGTGTCTCTATAGCGTGCTTTTAAAACCAAAATTAGTTTTTAACTGTTATAGATTGAATAGCAGTTACTTGTCTTCAAGCTGGTGTCTCAGGCCTACAGTGTGTGCTCTGCAGAACTGTTCCAGTGCACATTGCCAATCATATCTGGTGTCTCTATAGCGTGCTTTTAAAACCAAAATTTGTTTTTCAGTGTTATAGATTGAATAGCAGTTACTTGTCTTCAAGCGGGTGTCTCAGGCCTACAGTGTGTGCTCTGCAGAACTGTTCCAGTGCACATTGCCAATCATATCTGGTGTCTCTATAGCGTGCTTTTAAAACCAAAATTTGTTTTTCACTGTTATAGATTGAATAGCAGTTACTTGTCTTCAAGCGGGTGTCTCAGGCCTACAGTGTGTGCTCTGCAGAACTGTTCCAGTGCACATTGCCAATCATATCTGGTGTCTCTATAGCGTGCTTTTAAAACCAAAATTTGTTTTTCACTGTTATAGATTGAATAGCAGTTACTTGCTTTCAAGCGGGTGTCTCAGGCCTACAGTGTGTGCTCTGCAGAACTGTTCCAGTGCACATTGCCAATCATATCTGGTGTCTCTATAGCGTGCTTTTAAAACCAAAATTAGTTTTTCACTGTTATAGATTGAATAGCAGTTACTTGTCTTCAAGCGGGTGTCTCAGGCCTACAGTGTGTGCTCTGCAGAACTGTTCCAGTGCACATTGCCAATCATATCTGGTGTCTCTATAGCGTGCTTTTAAAACCAAAATTTGTTTTTCACTGTTATAGATTGAATAGCAGTTACTTGTCTTCAAGCGGATGTCTCAGGCCTACAGTGTGTGCTCTGCAGAACTGTTCCAGTGCACATTGCCAATCATATCTGGTGTCTCTATAGCGTGTTTTTAAAACCAAAATTTGTTTTTCACTGTTATAGATTGAATAGCAGTTACTTGTCTTCAAGCGGGTGTCTCAGGCCTACAGTGTGTGCTCTGCAGAACTCTTACAGTTCACATTGCCAATCATATCTGGTCTCACAGTAGCTTGCACGCATAGTACCACTAATCCCCCCAAAAAATGACAGGCATAGGCAGGCCACCCCGCAGGGGCCGTCGTGGTCGTGGTGCTGTGATTCCCTTTTGCCCTAGAATAATGCCCGGTTTTCAGAAGCCACGTACCCTGAACTTGAAAAGTTCTGAGGACATAGTTGACTGGCTAACACAGGACACCCAATCTTGTACAGCCTCCGCTCGGAACCTTGACGCACCATCCTCCTCCAGCTTAGCTTCAGGCACCTCTCAAGATACCACTCACCCGCCTGCCGCCACCACCAAAACTAGCACCACAGCTGCTTTACTTGGTATGTCAGAGGAGTTATTCACACACCCGTTTGAAGAAATGAGTGATGCGCAACCATTATTGCTAGAGGATGTAGATAACAGGGATATGTATCAGGCAGGCAGCATTAAACACATGGAGGTACGGTGTGATGATGATGATGTTGTACCCGCTGCTGCTTCCTTTTCTGAGTTGTCAGATACAAGCGAAGCGGTTGATGATGATGATGCGTCCATGGATGTCACGTGGGTGCCCGCTCGGCAAGAAGAAGAACAGGGTGAAAGTTCAGATGGGGAGACAGAGAGGAGGAGGAGACGAGTTGGAAGCAGGGGGGGGGGGGAGGTCGTCGCAAGGAGCTAGTGGCACAGTCAGACAGCATGCATTGGCACCCGGGGTCAGCCCGACAGCACGCCAATCAACGCATGCTGTGTCCACCACCAGAATGCCGTCATTGCAGAGCTCAGCAGTGTGGCATTTTTTTTGTGTGTCTGCCTCGGACAACAGCGATGCCATTTGCAACCTGTGCCAAAGGAAACTGAGTCGTGGGAGGTCCAACACCCACCTAGGTACAACTGCTTTGCATAGGCACATGATCTCACATCACAAACGCCTATGGGATCAACACATGAGTACAAGCAGCACGCCTACTCTAAGCCGCCATCCTCCTCCTGGTCTAGCATCTTCAGCCACGTCAACCACTGCTGTCCTTCTTGCCCCCTCTCAACCATCCGCCACTCCGTCTCCCGCCTTGAGCAGTTCCCGCTCATCTGCCCACAGTCATGTGTCTGTCAAGGACATGTTTGAGCGTAAGAAGCCAATGTCACCAAGTCACCCCCTAGCCCAGCGTCTGACAGCTGGCTTGTCCGAACTATTAGCCCGCCAGCTTTTACCATACAATCTGGTTGAGTCTGCGGCGTTCAAAAAATTTGTAGCTATTGGGACACCGCAGTGGAAGGTACCTGGCCGGAATTTCTTTTCACAAAAGGCAATCCCCAACTTGTACTCGATTGTGCAAAAGGAAGTCATGGCATGTCTGGCACACAGTGTTGGGGCAAGGGTCCATCTGACCACTGATACCTGGTCTGCAAAGCATGGTCAGGGCAGGTATATCACCTACACTGCGCATTGGGTAAACCTGCTGACGGCTGACAAGCAAGGAATGCGTGGCATTGCAGAGTAGTTGGTGACACCGCCACGAATTGCAGGCAGTCCTGCTGCCACCTCCTCTACTCCTCCTACTCCATCCTCTTCCATAACCTCCTCGGCTGAGTCCTCTTGTGCTGCTGCGTCTTGCTCCACATCAACGGCACCCTCCCAGCTTCCCAGGTACTATTCCACATCCCGGATACGGCAGTGTCACGCCGTCTTGGGTTTGACTTGCTTGAAAGCAGAGAGTCACACCGGACAAGCACTCCTGTCCGCCCTGAACGCACAGGTGGAAAAGTGGCTGACTCCGCAGCAACTGGATATCGTGAAAGTGGTGTGTGACAACGGAAAGAATTTGATAGCGGCATTGAAGTTGGGCAAGTTGACACATGTGCCGTGCATGGCACATGTGTGTAATCTGATCGTACAACGCTTTGTGCATAAGTACACAGGCTTACAGGACGTCCTAAAGCAGGCCAGGAAGGTGTGTGGCCATTTCAGGCGTTCCTGCACGGCCATGGCTCACTTTGCCGATATCCAGCGGCGAAACAATATGCCAGTGAGGCGCTTGATTTGCGACAGCCCTACACGTTGGAATTCCACACTCCTAATGTTCGACCGCCTGCTCCAACAAGAAAAAGCTGTTAATGAATATTTGTATGACCGGGGTGCTAGGACAGCCTCTGGGGAGCTGGGAATTTTTTTGCCACGTTACTGGACGCTCATGCGCAATGCCTGTAGGCTCATGTGTCCTTTTGAGGAGGTGACAAACCTAGTCAGTCGCAACGAAGGCACCATCAGCGACATCATACCATTTGTTTTCTTCCTGGAGCGTGCCCTGCGAAGAGTGCTGGATCAGGCTGTAGATGAGCGTGAAGAGGAAGAGTTGTGGTCACCATCACCACCAGAAACAGCCTTATCAGCATCGCTTGCTGGACCTGCGGCAACGCTGGAAGAGGATTGTGAGGAAGAGGAGTCAGAGGAGGAATGTAGCTTTGAGGAGGAGGAGGAGGAGGAGCAAGACCAAACACAACAGGCATCCCAGGGTGCTCGTTGTCACCTATCTGGTACCCGTGGTGTTGTACGTGGCTGGGGGGAAGAACATACCTTCAATGACATCAGTGAGGAGGAGGAACGGGAAATGAGTAGCTCGGCATCCAACCTTGTGCAAATGGGATCTTTCATGCTGTCCTGCCTGTTGAGGGACCCTCGTATAAAAAGGCTGAAGGAGAACGACCTGTACTGGGTGTCCACGCTACTAGACCCCCGGTATAAGCAGAAAGTGGCGGAAATGTTACCGAATTACAACAAGTCGGAAAGGATGCAGCATTTGCAAAATAAATTAAAAAGTATGCTTTACACAGCGAAGGGACTGACACTGGGCGATACATTCGATTAAAAAAGGCCTGATGAGATGAGCTGCCTTGGGCTAAAAATGGTCCACACGCTGCTGTATTTTAGCTCTGAATGACGTTTGACTTGCGTGACTTATCCGCCACCAACTAGGGTTCAAGCCGCCATGTTTTAGGGCACTTTCTGCCTGTGAAACAAAAATCTATTTTTCTGGCCGCTGCTACAGCAGCGGCTGCAACAATACCAAATTTTTCAGGCATGTGTACATGCCTAATTTTTAGGCCCACTGGTGCAGCACTGTGGCTTCAAAAACCAAACCAAAAAAAAATCCTCCAAGATGGCCTAAAAAGGGGAGGTGATTCAACAATTAAAAATCTCTGCCATTTACACGTCCACTGATAGGAGACGCGGAAGGTATTAAACTGATATGAACAATACTAAACTCACCACTCCTATCTGGTGGCACATTAGCTTGCCCACGCAGTGCCACAAATTTCAAGTAAGAGGACCGACCAAGCATCTTCTTCCATCTCCCTGTTACATAAATCAATGCCATATCCACAGAACTTGTAGAGAATATCCAGGATAGTTTTACAGGGCCAAATCATGTCGCCTGTTGAAAGAGGTGACCTTGCTCGGGTCCCAGGTGTGCGGTTCCTAAAATGGCTGCCATATACATGTCCTCTGATAGGAGACGCGGAAGGTATTAAACTGATATGAACAATACTAAACTCACCACTCCTATCTGGTGGCACATTAGCTTGCCCGCGCAGTGCCACAAATTTCAAGTAAGAGGACCGACCAAGCATCTTCTTCCATCTCCCTGTTACATAAATCAATGCCATATCCATAGAACTTGTAGAGAATATCCAGGATAGTTTTACAGGGCCAAATCATGTCGCCTGTTGAAAGAGGTGACCTTGCTCGGGTCCCAGGTGTGCGGTTCCTAAAATGGCTGCCATATACATGTCCTCTGATAGGAGACGCGGAAGGTATTAAACTGATATGAACAATACTAAACTCACCACTCCTATCTGGTGGCACATTAGCTTGCCCGCGCAGTGCCACAAATTTCAAGTAAGAGGACCGACCAAGCATCTTCTTCCATCTCCCTGTTACATAAATCAATGCCATATCCATAGAAATTGTACATAATATCCAGGAGAGTTTTACAGGGCCAAATCTTGTCGCCTTTTGAAAGAGGTGACCTCGCTCAGGTCCCAGGTGTGCGGTTCCTAAAATGGCTGCCATATACACGTCCACTGATAGGAGACGTGGAAGGTATTAAACTGATATGAACATTTACTAAACTCACCACTCCGAGTGCTGTTATTTATTTAATTTTTTTGTGGTGAGGCTTTACAGGACAGAGTGCTTCTCCACGGGACATGTTAACTCACGGGCAGCTGGCTCATCAAGGAACCAGAGCAGCTTGAACGAGGTGACCTTGCTCGGGTCCCAGGTGTGCAGTTCCTAAAATGGCTGCCATATACACGTCCACTCATAGGAGACGTGGAAGGTATTAAACTGATATGAACATTTACTAAACTCACCACTCCGAGTGCTGTTATTTATTTAATTTTTATTGTGGTGAGGCTTTACAGGACAGAGTGCTTCTCCACGGGACATGTTAACTCACGGGCAGCTGGCTCATCAAGGAACCAGAGCAGCTTGAACGAGGTGACCTTGCTCGGGTCCCAGGTGTGCGGTTCCTAAAATGGCTGCCATATACACGTCCACTGATAGGAGACGCGGAAGGTATTAAACTGATATGAACAATACTCCACTCCTATCTGTAGGTCCGTCCCATTGTGATTTATGCCCCCCACCCACCGCGCAGGGATGGGGGCCGGGGGGAGGAAAGTAGGCCCCCCATTGTGATTTATGGCCCCCACCCACCGCGCAGGGGTGGGGGCCGAGGGGGGGAGGACAGTAGGTCCCCCCATTGTGATTTATGGCCCCAACCCACCGCGCAGTGGTTGGGGAGGACAGTAGCTCCCCCCAGTGTGTATCATGGGCTTTGAGGACAGGTGCCAATCCATACCTGCCAAGTGACCCTATGTAGGGGGACAGTCCCTATTCTGCTCTGTGTCAGTGTGTATCATGGTCTCTGTAGACGGGGAACAGTCTCTATTCTGCTCTGTGTCAGTGTGTATCATGGTCTCTGTGGACGGTGAACAGTTTCTATTCTGCTCTGTGTCAGTGTGTATCATGGTCTCTGTGGACAGGGAACAGTATCTATTCTGCTCTGTGTCAGTGTGTATCAGGGGCTTTGAGGACAGGTGTCAATCCATACCTGCCAAGTGACCCTATGTAGGGGTAACATTCCCTATTCTGCTCTGTGTCAGTGTGTATCATGGTCTCTGTGGACGGGGAACAGTCTCTATTCTGCTCTGTGTCAGTGTGTTTCATGGTCTCTGTGGACGGGGAACAGTCTCTATTCTGCTCTGTGTCAGTGTGTATCATGGACTCTGTGGACGGGGAACAGTCTCTATTCTGCTCTGTGTCAGTGTGTATCATGGACTCTGTGGACAGGGAACAGTCTCTATTCTGCTCTGTGTCAGTGTGTATCAGGGGCTTTGAGGACAGGTGTCAATCCATACCTGCCAAGTGACCCTATGTAGGGAGAACAGTCCCTATTCTGCTCTGTGTCAGTGTGTATCATGGTCTCTGTGGACGGGGAACAGTCTCTATTCTGCTCTGTGTCAGTGTGTATCATGGTCTCTGTGGACGGTGAACAGTCTCTATTCTGCTCTGTGTCAGTGTGTATCATGGTCTCTGTGGACGGGGAACAGTCCCTATTCTGCTATGTGTCAGTGTGTATCAGGGTCTCTGAGGACAGGTGTCAATCCATATCTGCCAAGTGACCCTATGTAGGAGGAACAGTATATTCTGCTCTGTGTCAGTGTGTATCAGGGGCTTTGAGGACAGGTGTCAATCCATACCTGCCAAGTGACCCTATGTAGGGGGGACAGTTTCTATTCTGCTCTGTGTCAGTGTGTATCATGGTCTCTGTGGACGGGGAACAGTCTCTATTCCGCTCTGTGTCAGTGTGTATCAGGGATTTGACTATCTTTATTCAGATTCAAAAATTACAATTCCAGGAAAAATTTAACAAACATTTACAAGAACATGTTATGCGCATCATAGAAACAACGTGAACCTCTTTAAAGCCACAAACTTAAGACAAAAAGTATGTACACACAATGTGTAAAGGTTTGAAAGAATATTCTGAATCCTTACATGTTTACTTTATCGTTTGTTTGATTTTTGTGAACCATATATAAACTACAAGCAGCGTGAAAACTCAAGTGGCCATGCTGATCAAATTAAATAGTATGCTTTACACAGCGTGTAAGGGTGATGTCACAGCACAACGGGAATCTAACAGGGGAAGAGGTGAAAGTCATCCTCCCCCTCCCACGACCCCGCCATATCTGCCAAGTGACCCTATGTAGGGGTAACAGTCTCTATTCTGCTCTGTGTCAGTGTGTATCATGGTCTCTGAGGACGGGGAACAGTCTCTATTCTGCTCTGTGTCAGTGTGTATCAGGGGCTTTGAGGACAGGTGTCAATGTTAGGTGATTTCTGCCCTTTATGGATTAAAAGCAGACTCTGCATCAACTGTCTAATTTTCCATTGGAGTTTTGCCATGGATCCCCCTCCGGCATGCCACAGTACAGGTGTTAGTCCCCTTGAAACAACTTTTCCATCACTTTTGTGGGCAGAAAGAGTCCCTGTTGGTTTTAAAATTCACCTGCCCATTGAAGTCAATGGCGGTTCGCGCGGTTCGCCGGTTCGCGAACATTTGAGGAAGTTCGCGTTCGCCGTTCGCGAACCGAAAATTTCGGGTTCGCGACAACACTAGTGAGAACCCAAGAGTGCATCTTGAGACTGTCAATACCTTGAATCCAGCTACCCTTTTGCCACAACCTACTGAGAGTCAACATGATTGCCTGGAGGTGATGGATGAAGTTTTCTCAAGTAGACCGGACCTTCGTGATTTTCCCATCCAGAACCCTGATGTCCAGTACTATACGGATGGCAGTAGTTACGTCAAAGAAGGGATTCGCTATGCAGGATATGCAGTGACAACTATAGACAAGGTGATAGAAGCTCGGCCACTGTCAAAAGGGAACATCGGCACAGAAGGCAGAACTAATCGCACTCACACGAGAGTTACAATTGGCTGAAGGATTGAGGGTGAACATCTATACGGACTCAAAGTATGCGTTTTTAACCACTCATGCCCATGGAGCTTTGTATAAAGAAAGAGGACTACTGAACTCAGAGGGTAAAGAAATCAAGTACGCAGCTGAGATATTACAACTATTGGAAGCTGTGTGGGAACCGAAAGAAGTTGGTATCATACATTGTCGAGCGCATCTGAAAGGTGATGGTGATGTGGTGAAAGGAAATCAGATGGCATATAATGCAGCTAAGCGTGCCGCTGAATCGGGACTACAGGAATATGTGGAGTGTATAGCTGCTCTCATACCGACCCCTCTGTCCCAATGGACTCCAATTTATACAGCTCAAGAAGAAGAGTGGTTAAAGACTGAAGCTGGAAAATACTTGGAGAATAAGTGGTATCAGTTAGAAGATGGAAGGATAGTTATTCCAGCATCGCTAGCCGTAGAAATTGTCCAGAATTATCACAATGGGACACATTCCGGGAGAGATAGTATGGAAGAATCTCTTAGGAAGCATTTCTACATACCAAGATTGTCCAATTTGACTCAAGCCATTGTACGAAGATGTGTGTTGTGTGCCAAGAACAACTCAAGGCAAGGTCCAGTGAAACCACCGGGAGTCCAGTATATGGGAGGACTCCCTATGTCCGATCTTCAAATAGACTATACGGTAATGCCTAAATCCGGTGGACATCGTTACCTACTGGTAGTTGTGTGTACCTAATCAGGATGGGTAGAAGCATGTCCTACTCGTACAGAGAAAGCAGGAGAAGTTGTGCGATTTTTGTTGCGGGAAATAATACCCCGATATGGACTGCCATGTTCTATAGGATCGGATAATGGTCCAGCCTTTGTTCACCAGTGCCTACAACAACTGACTCATATGCTCGGTATTAAGTGGAAACTTCATACGGCATATAGGCCTCAGAGTTCTGGGAAAGTGGAAAGAATGAACAGAACTATTAAGAACCAATTGGCAAAGATGTGTCAAGAAACTCAACTTAAATGGAATGTTCTTTTGCCAATAGCTCTGTTGCGCATTCGTAGTACACCTACCAGAAGGATGGGTCTCTCACCTTTTGAAATTATGTATGGGCGTCCACCTCCCGTACTTGGTAACTTAAGGGGGGATTTAAGTCAGTTGGGAGAAGGAATTACCCGGCAGCAGGTTGTAGAGTTGAGTAAAACTATGGAGGAGGTACAGAAATGGGTACAAGATAGGTTACCTGTGTATATTTATCCACCTGTCCATTCTTATCCTCCAGGAGATCAAGTTTGGATACAGGAGTGGAACAGTGTACCGTTGGGGCCGAAGTGGAGGGGTCCTTATGTTGTTCTTTTGTCTACCCCAACAGCTATAAAGGTGGCCGAAGTGATTCCGTGGATTCATCACTCCAGGGTTAAACAAGCAGCAGTAGATTCTTGGCAAGTTACACCAGATCCTGAGAATCCCTGCAAGATCCGGTTGAAGCGTGCAACTCAGTCGGAGTGATGAGGAACTATTGGGACTTCTAGAGTAATCAAAGAGATCAGCAAGTAGGTGTTTTGACGGCCATAATAAAGCCTGACCACCTACCTACGTTACATAGTCAGAGTGTCCTGAAGGGATCTCTGTGAAGAAAAGTGAGGATCAGGAAGGACTCCATTCCCTGCAGCCCTCACATACTGGAAGCTGAGGTGCCATCGCACGGTCGAAGAATTAGGATAAAGATGTCAGGAGTGATGTGTTTGATAATGTGTATATTTGTGTTGTTAATTATTCACGAAGGTAGAGGTACCGACACACCAGGCTGTGAGGTTTGCATTAAGACTACAAAAACAGGTAATCATATTTCTCAGACCCTTATTTGGCATTCACAATATGAGTGTGAAGGACATGTATCTAAGTGTAGATACTTGGGAATAGATTATAGTGTATGCCATCTAAGAGCAGGAGAACCTAAGTGTTTCAGTCCAGAGTATCAACCCCGTACAATTTGGTTGACTATTCGGAATGGAGACTCACAGGGGACCCTGATAAATAAGACCATACTAGAAACCGTACATTCTTCAGGTGTTCTGCTATTTGATGCATGGAAGGCGATATCAGGTGGTAGAAAACCGTGGAATGTATGTGGGGATCTTAAATGGGAAAGAACTTTTGGGTCTAACGATAAGTATATTTGCCCCAGTAGTAAGAACAAATACATAGATCCAAAATGCCCAAATAAAGATTATAACTATTGTCCATATTGGTCTTGTGTAGGGTGGGCAACCTGGGGACAGACAGTAGATAAGGATATGATTGTTACTAAGTTGCCTATCAAACCATATTGTAAGTCTATGGAGTGTAACCCAGTCCATATACTTATCAATGACCCAGAACTATTTATAGATAGGTTTGGGAATTTATTTGGGTTCCAGATACATGGACCAGGTTTGGATCCTGGGACAATATTATTTATAGGGATAGAGACCGATACTGTGGCACCCCAGACTCATCAGGTCTTCCATTCCTTCTACGAGGAGATGAGTGTGGAAAATAAGATCCCCCATAATGCGAAAAACTTATTTATTGATTTAGCCGAGAGTATTGCTGGTAGTCTTAATGTAACCAACTGCTATGTTGTCATGCCTTAACTATGGTATCCTCTTACTTCCTGGTTCCACGGAGCCTAGCCACACCCCTTTATGACACGGTCTCCTTATTTAATCCGACCGCACCAGCTGATCGACGCTGGATTATTGAACTACGTTCCGTACTCACGAACCGGCTACAACTTCGTTGTGAAAGCCTTCTGCTACCGGACCAGACTGGAAGACACTTCAAGTTCCCTTCACCTCTCCTCATCCACGACTAAAGCTGAACTCTCTTCACTTATGATAACCGCCTCTGAGGAGATCTCGGGAACCAGTGTTCTATGTGCCGGAAGCTAAGTAAAACCTCTGTGATAAGCGTTACATCTCAAAGCTGTTATTTCCTGCCTCCAAAGTCCTTCTATAAAACAACCCAGTTACAGCTATCTTCAACTCATTCACTATACACGTTAGCTGCATCTGTCTTGCTTCAGTTAAATGCTATGGAACAGCTATTGTAACTTCTTATCACCTAATTCATTAATACTACTAAGAGACTCTTTCTGATTCAGTGTCTGCTAATTACTACCGTTTACTACTTAAAGCTACAGTGCCTGTAATTGTGGACTTCAGTTATCATTTACTACTTAAAGCTACAGTGCCTGTAATTGTGGACTTCAATTATCGTTTACTACTTAAAGCTACAGTGCCTGTAATTGTGGACTTCAGTTATCGTTTACTAATTAAAGCTACAGTACCTGTAAATTGGACTTAACGTCACAATATCTTCTACTTTTTATAATAAATATTCAAACTATAAGAAATCTGCAGTTGTGTTCCTTCATAACAAATGTTTAAACGTGACAGAATCAGTGGTGTATCCTGGTTTTGTGCTGACCTAGGCAGGACAAAACTCAGGCGCCCCCCTTTCCCTCCCCCGCCACCCCCACCCAACCCTTCCCCCGCCTTCTAAATACACACACACTGACAGATACGCATCCATTAGCTAACTGTTAGCTAATGGATGCGTATCTGTCAGTGTGTGTGTGTGAGTGTATGAGTGTGTCTGTGTGTGAGTGTGAGTGTGTCTGTTAGTGTGTGTGTCTGTTAGTGTGTGTATGTCTGTGTGTGTGAGTGTCTGTTAGTGAATGTGTGAGTGTGTCTGTTAGCTGCTAACAGACACACTCACACACTCACTAACAGACACACTCACACACACTGACATACACACACTAACAGACACACACAGTCAGACACACACACACTCTAACAGACACACTCTCACACACACACACTCTAACAGACAAACAGACACACTCACTCACTAACAGACACACACTAACAGACACACTCACACACACTAACAGACACACTCACACACACTAACAGACACACACAGTCAGACACACTCACACACACTCTCACTAACAGACACACACACACACACACTAACAGACACACTCACTAACAGACACACTCACACACACTAACAGACACACACAGTCAGACACACTCACACACACTAACAGACACACACACACACACACTAACAGACACACTCACTAACAGACACACACTAACAGACACACTCACTCACATTAACTCATTTTTTTTTTTTTATTTACCCCCCCAGCCTCCTTACCTTTGGGAATGCTGGGGGGGTTCTCCCTCTCCCTGGGGTCTAGTGGGGCTGCCGGTCGGGCTGCTGGGCTGGTTGCTGGGCGGGCGGCTGGCGAGGGAGCACTTCCTCTGAGCTGTCTGCTCAGCTCCCTCGCGCGCCGCACAGTGAGGCTGGGAGGCGGAGCCGGAATATGACATCATATTCCGGCTCCCAGCCTCACTCTGCGGCGCGCGAGGGAGCTGAGCAGACAGCTCAGAGGAAGTGCTCCCTCGCCAGCCGCCCGCTCGCCCGCCCAGCAACCAGCCCAGCAGCCACCAGCCCAGGATGTCTGTTAGCCGCAAGGCTAACAAGGCATTTGCCCTGGGCGTTTGGGGGCGGCTTTTTTGCCGCCCCCTGGAAAATGCCGCCCAAGGCAAATGCCTTGTTTGCCTCGCGGCAAATACGCCCCTGTACAGAATAATCCAGCCCTTGTAATGGATCCAGCAGATTTCGATTCTACGATAACTACGCTGAATCAAAGAGTTGATACACTAGCCCAAGGTGTGCAAGACCTGCAAGTTACTAACGAAAGAATTCTCACTTATGTCAGAGATTTACAAACTCATACTCCTCATACTATTCTGCACTCGGCTAGCGATCCTGCTGTATGTAACCCTGAAAAGTTCTCTGGAGATCGTTCTAAATACAGGGAGTTCCTTAACTCTTGCAAACTATTAATTGCTTTGAAACCCAGATCTTATCCTACAGAAAGAACTAAGGTATGTTCGGTTATTTCCTTTCTAAGAGGTGAACCTATGTCATGGGCCCATTCCTTTCTGGAAAACGATGACCCCATCTTAGACTCACTGGATGAATTTTTTGAAGCCATGTCTCTTCTCTATGAAGATCCTAACAAACAAGCAACAGCTGATTTAACAATCAGAACTCTACAGCAAAGACATAGACCCGTTGAAGATTACATTGCTGAATTTAAAAGATGGGCAGTAGAAACGCAATGGAATGACATCACATTGCGCAACCAATTTCGAATTGGTTTATCTGAAGCTGTAAAAGATGAACTATCTAGAACAGAACTCCCTACTACTTTGAACGCTCTAATTCACCTCTCAATCACCATTGACAGAAGATTAAGAGAAAGAAAGGCCGAAAAAGCCCTCTTACATTCTAAAGACCGAAAACCTTTCACTCCCTCAAAAGCTCCTGAAAAGACTTCCTTACCAAGCGAACCTATGGAAATAGGGGTAATAAGAAGTCCTCTCACTCCTGAAGAGAAGAACCGAAGACGTCAATTAAACCTATGCATGTATTGTGCTTCTCAAGATCATTTGGTTCCTGATTGTCCCTTATTAAAACGGACAAAGGGCGGTAGGCAAGCCTATGCCTCTGCTATCTTAAGTGCACTCCCTTCTACACCAACCACTCAGTTTACTCCTATATCTCTCATACTACAGTGGGATAAGGTGAGAATTATGACTGAAGCTATCATCGATTCTGGTGCAAATGGGGTATTCATCGATTCAACCTTTGTAACAAAGAATAAAATTCCTTGTGTTCGAAAAAACACTTCTGTTCCTATTAGAGTGATTGACGGCTCCCTTATCTCCTCAGGACCGATTCTTCATGAAACCATCCCTCTAAAGGTAACCACCAATCATATTCATACTGAATTTCTAGTATTTGATGTTATTCCATCACCTCTCTATCCCGTTATAATAGGGATCAACTGGTTAAGGAACCACAACCCTCAAATTTCTTGGTCTCCCTTCTCTCTCACCTTTAACTCCCATTATTGTAAAGAAACATGTTTACAACAAATTCCCATTCTTCAGATCTCCAAAGAACCAACTATACCTTCTTGTTATTCAGACTTTTCAGACGTATTCAGTAAAAAGGAAGCTGAAACGCTCCCACCTCATCGTTCCTACGATTGTCCTATAGACCTCATACCTGGTGCCCCAGTACCTTTTGGGCACATCTACCCTCTCTCTGAGTCTGAATTGCAAATTCTCAAAGAATATCTGGATGAAAACCTACGGAAAGGGTTCATTAGACCCTCTAGTTCACCTGCTGCCTCAAGTATGTTTTTTGTGAGAAACAAAGACCAGACTATACGTCCTATCATTGATTACAGAGCTTTAAACAAAATAACAGTTAAAAATCGTTATCCTCTTACCCTCATCCTCTGAACTTTCAAAAATATTCCTTGACAACATAGTTAAACTTCATGGACTGCCAGACGAAATCATTTCAGACCGAGGAACTCAGTTTACCTCCAAATTCTGGAATGCATTATGTGCTACTCTTCATATCCAACGTAAACTATCATCTGCATATCATCCTCAAACAGATGGACAAACTGAAAGAGTCAACCAATGCTTAGAGCAATATCTACGATGTTATTGTTCTCACTTACAAGACGATTGGATAACATGGTTACCCATGGCAGAATTCGCATACAATAACTCTTTTCATACCAGCAGCAAAATGACTCAATTTTTATCCAATTATGGATTTCATCCCTCCTCATTTCCTGCTCAGACAGTTTCTTCATCTAACCTCTCCGATTCGAATCAAATCTCTCATATGTCCTCTTTATTCAAGAAATTGCATGAAAATCTAGAATTGGCCTCCTCCAATCAAAAGAAGTTTTTTGATACAAAAAGACAACCTCCTCCCTCTTATGAAATCGGTGATCTTGTCTGGCTTTCCTCAAAGAACATCTCTACAAACCGTCCATCAAAGAAGTTAAGTTCCCTTTTTCTTGGTCCTTTTCCGATAATATCGGTTATCAACCGTAATGTTGTTAAATTGAAGCTTCCACCTACTTTGAAACTACATCCTGTTTTTCATGTGTCCTTGCTAAAACCTCATCATCCTGACCCTTTCCATAGAAATGTCGCTACTTCTCCTGATCCCATATTGGTCCAGGGTGAAGAAGAATACGAAATTCAAAGTATACTGGATTCAAGGATTCATCGTGGCTCTTTACAATACCTCATCAGATGGAAAGGATATGGAATTGATGAAGATACATGGGAAAACTCCTCTGTCGTTCATGCTGACAAATTGATTTCCAAATTTCACAAGCGTTACCCTTCTAAACCAAGTCAATAGCACCCAGAGGTTGCTCATTAAGGAGAGGGTACTGTCATGCCTTAACTATGGTATCCTCTTACTTCCTGGTTCCACGGAGCCTAGCCACACCCCTTTATGACACGGTCTCCTTATTTAATCCGACCGCACCAGCTGATCGACGCTGGATTATTGAACTACGTTCCGTACTCACGAACCGGCTACAACTTCGTTGTGAAAGCCTTCTGTTACCGGACCGGACTGGAAGACACTTCAAGTTCCCTTCACCTCTCCTCATCCACGACTAAAGCTGAACTCTCTTCACTTATGATAACCGCCTCTGAGGAGATCTCGGGAACCAGTGTTCTATGTGCCAGAAGCTAAGTAAAACCTCTGTGATAAGCGTTACATCTCAAAGCTGTTATTTCCTGTCTCCAAAGTCCTTCTATAAAACAACCCAGTTACAGCTATCTTCAACTCATTCACTATACACGTTAGCTGCATCTGTCTTGCTTCAGTTAAATGCTATGGAACAGCTATTGTAACTTCTTATCACCTAATTCATTAATACTACTAAGAGACTCTTTCTGATTCAGTGTCTGCTAATTACTACCGTTTACTACTTAAAGCTACAGTGCCTGTAATTGTGGACTTCAGTTATCATTTACTACTTAAAGCTACAGTGCCTGTAATTGTGGACTTCAATTATCGTTTACTACTTAAAGCTACAGTGCCTGTAATTGTGGACTTCAGTTATCGTTTACTAATTAAAGCTACAGTACCTGTAAATTGGACTTAACGTCACAATATCTTCTACTTTTTATAATAAATATTCAAACTATAAGAAATCTGCAGTTGTGTTCCTTCATAACAAATGTTTAAACGTGACATATGTGTGTGGAGGTACTAATATGGGAGACCAATGGCCATGGGAAGCAAAGGAGGCAATGTATTCCGGTTCTGAGACAATTCAACAGTTAATAGATTCTCAAACTGATTATCAAATGAGTGTTAGAGGTAAATCTGAGTGGCGATTAAAGACCTCCATTATAGGTTATGTTTGCATAGCAAGGAAAGGAATAATGTTTAATACATCTGTAGGAGAATTGACTTGTCTAGGGCAAAAAGCTTATGATGATGATACAAAAGATACAACTTGTTGGTCAGCTTCAAATGTCTCAGAACCACCTAATCCGTTTGCAATTTATACCGATTTAAAGGACGTATGGTTTGACTTATCTGCTACATCTAGTTGGAAAGCCCCAGCAAATTTGTACTGGATCTGTGGTAAGAAGGCCTATTCGGAGTTACCACAGGACTGGGAAGGGGCATGTGTATTAGGTATGCTCAAACCATCCTTCTTCTTGTTGCCAATTGAAACAGGAGAGACTTTGGGAGTTAAAGTATATGATGTGAATCATAGAAAGAAAAGGGGACCCCTAGAGATAGGTACCTGGGAAGATAATGAGTTGCCTCCCCAGCGTATTATAGATTATTATGGGCCAGCTACGTGGGCGGAGGATGGTACTTTTGGATATAGAACCCCAATATATATGCTCAACCGTATCATAAGGTTACAGGCAGTGGTTGAGATAATTACCAATGAAACATCGCAAGCGCTCAATCTCCTAGCAAAACATAATACTAGGATGAGGACAGCCGTTTACCAAAATAGATTAGCTTTGGATTACCTATTGGCAGTAGAGGGAGGTGTATGTGGGAAGTTTAATTTAAGCAATTGTTGTCTTCAAATAGATGATGAAGGGCAAGCAATAGCTGAGCTTACTAGCCATATGGTTAAACTAGCACATGTGCCTACTCAAGTATGGAAAGGGTATAATCCGAGTAGTTGGTTTTGTAATTGGTATGAGCAGCTTGGAGGACTCAAGGCATTGGTAGGTGGAGTCATGCTAATCTTGGTGCTATGCCTTCTCCTGCCATGTCTGATTCCTTTGGTAGTTAGGTCTGTGCAGAGCATTATAGAGAATATAGCAGAGAGAAAGGCTGCTGCACAGATAATGGCTGTTTATAGGTATGAGGCTCTTAATCAAGGAGAACAGGTACAGGAAGAGGAATGCTGAGGGATTTGTATCTTTAGAGAGTCGCAAAGTCTAGTCTGGTTTATGGCAACTTGAGGTGTAAGCAAACTCTGATTAAGTGATGCATCTGGAATTATGAAATATCAGAAGCATCAAAGGGGGGAATGTGGTGGAATCTCGGTAAAAATAAATTTAGTAGGCCGAGATTGCCATGTGGTATGTGTACGTGCATATACTGATGTATCGGTCGGTTGGTTGCACGTGGCAACGATACAATCAGTAGTGTATGGAGCATGTGCAGGAATACAGGATATAGAATTCTCCTCCTCCATTGTGCTGGGCAAGCCATGTGGTCATACAGGAAGTTAGTCTTTATTCTGTTGATTGGATAAGAATACATGTGGGTGGAGCTGATTATGGGTGGAGTTATATGCCTATATAAGGAACCTACACTGTATGTTCGGGGCTCAGACTTTGCTGTTTTTTGGTGACATTAGTCCCTCTGAGTCCCGGTCGGTGAATCGAATAAAGAATCTCTTCCTTCCTGAAGAAACCTGTGTCCATCTCTCTGTGCGTGGCTTCCGTCAGTTTCTCCGGTATCACTAAGTGACCCATAAGTTGAGGAGGCGGTGACCGTGGTGGTGGAGGAGGAAGATGAGGTAGCCAACACTGTATTTTATGTTTTTTTTGTTTTTTTTTTAATTGTGGTAGCCCACAAAATATTGGGACATACAAATAAAGAAACATTTGTGGCCTGCGGTGCATTTCTTGCAGTCCTGATGCATGGAGAAAAGGCCTTCACAAGCCTCTGCTAATGTGTACCTAGTTTATACTAAGTGACTCATAGGTTGAGGAGGCGGTGACCATGGCGGTGGAGGAGGAAGCAGTGGTGGAGGAAGAGGATGAGGTAGCCAACACTGTTTTTTATGGGGGGGGGGTTGTTTATTTTTTAATTATGGTAGCCCACAAAATATTGGGACATACAAATAAAGAAACATTTGCAGCCTGCGATACATTTCTTGCAGTCCTGATGCATGGAGAAATGCTCAACTCCTGATGCATGGAGAAAAGGCCTTCACACGCCTCTGCTAATGTGTACCTAGCTTATACTAACTGACTTATAGGTTGAGGAGCTGGTGACCGTGGCGGTGGAGGAGGAAGCAGCGGTGGAGGAGGAGGATGAGGTAGCCAACACTGTATTTTATGTTTTTGTTTTTTTTTAAATTGTGGTAGCCCACAAAATATTGGGACATACAAATAAAGAAACATTTGTGGCCTGCGGTGCATATCAGGCAAGTCCTGATGCATGGAGAAAAGGCCTTCACAAGCCTCTGCTAATGTGTACCTAGCTTATACTAAGTGACCCATAGGTTGAGAAGGCGGTGACCGTGGCGGTGGATGAGGAGGATGAGATAGCCAACACTGTTTTTTATTTATATATATATATATATATATATATATATATATATACATATATATATATACTTTAATTGGGGAAGACCCCAAAATATTGGGACATATAAAAAAAGACAGCTCTGTTCCGCACAGTAGCTGTTGACATTATAGTTGCGCAGGAACTTTGTTGACTCTAGAGAACCTCGGGCAAATCGCATATCCCCGTGGCGGCGACTTTGCATGCGGATGTCATCCATATCAACTTTCGATGCCAGTTTCTGCCCCTACCATGATGACCACGGGTAATGGGGAATCAGGGTTCCATTCCATACAGGGACCCCGAGAAACAGCTTCCACATACAAGGAAGGCAGCAGGCGTGCAAATGACCCACTCCCGATGGGGGAAGGTAGTGACGACAAATAACAATACAGGACTCTATAGAGGCCCTGTAATTGTAATGAGTCCACTTGAAATCCTTTAACTATGATCAATTGGAGGGAAGTCTGGTACAGAGCCACTGACCCGTGCGTGCTGCAGCTGAAACTCCACTATCGCCTGCTGTTTGCAAAGTCTCATGAGGCAGTGAGCGGGAAGGCCGAAGTTACGCTGCAGTGCAGACAGGCGAGCAGCAGCAGGGTGACAACGCCAAAAGCGTGCACAGTGAATGTCACATCCTGACAGTGTCTGGGTCCTGTTCACCGGACTGCCCACCTCACTGTGAAACTACGAATGGATCGTTAAATCTAGTACAAACACGTACTTTGCAGTTCGGGTTCGCTCAAGTCTATTATGGATCCTTTGATCGTTACATGTCACAGGCGGATCGGGGGGGGAGGGGGAAACGGGGCAATTGCCCCCCCCACCGAGATTCTCCCCTGCCGGCTAATGCAGGGCTGGCAGTGTCCAAGTGCCAGCCCTGCAATGTGCTTGCGGACCAGAGGGGAGATCACAGATCTCCCTCCCGGTCCGCAAGGAACCGTGCTGGCAGCCGGCAGGGAGGGAAAGAGGACCCAGGAGCACAGCATGCAGCTCCTCCGGGTCCTCCTCTTGCGAGCATGGAGCATTGCCGCAGTTACCACGACAACGCTCCAAATCTCGCGAGAGTAAACTCTAGCCCTGGAGCGCGGGCTACAGTTCACTCTGACCACTGGACCACCAGGGATTCCCACTGGGACCACCAGGGATTGAAATATGTCCCCCCTCCTCCCAGTAAAGGTAAGAAGGGAGGGGGGACATACATTTATTTAATTTTATACATTAATTTTTTTTTAATCAAAAAGCCCCCATACCCTCCTAACCACACATTCACACATTGCCCATCATAAACGGCTTTCCCCCACACACACACACACACACACACTGCCTCCCCATACACACACTGCCCCCACAAATACATACACTGCCCCCCACACACACACTGCCCCCATACACACACTGCCCCCCATACACACACTGCCACCCCATACACATACACTGAACCCCACACACATACACTGCCCCCCACACTTACACTGCCCCCCGTATACACACTGCCCCCCATACACATACACTGCCACCACGTACACATACACTGCCCCCACACACATACACTGCCCTCCCCACACACAGTGCCCCCCATACACACACTGCCCCCCATACACATACACTGTCCCCCATACACACACTGCCCCATACACATGCACTGCCCCCATACATACACTGCCTCCCCATACACACACTGCCCCCCCATACACACACTGCCCCCACACACACATACACTGTAAGTTGTCAAACTGTTTTTAAACGGTTTGACTACTTACTCTGGGAGGGGGTCCTGGCACCATAACCACTACACAGAGCTGTAATGGTTATTGTGCATGGATTATTTCTTTAAATAATATAAAAGTGCCCCTCCCGGGATCAGTCTCTGGATCCGTCACTGCTACATGGATTACTTGGATAACTGGTAATTCTCGGGCTAATACATGCCAACGAGCGCTAGGGGACGGCCGCTCCGCTTTTGCACCCTGCTCCCTCTGTGCTGGTGCCTCTGTGCCACAGCGCATCTTCCTCCAAACTGCACACGTCACTCGTATGACTTTGATTCCATGTGGGGTCTAGGACCTCATCATCCTCCACATCATCTTCCACCCACTCCTCAACCCTGCCCTCCTTGCCGGTATGCACACTGCAGAAAGCCACAGCAGTTGGCACCTGTGTTTTTCCAGCATGTAAAGCTGCAAAGGACATATGGAAATTGTTTTAGAATTTCCTCCAGGCAACAGTTTTCCCTATAAACTGACCTCTCAGTAGTGATGTCGCGAACCTGAAATTTTCAAGGGGACTAACACCTTGACTGTGGCATGCCGGAGGGGGATCCATGGCAAAACTCCCATGGAAAATTACACATTTGATGCAGAGTCTGGTTTTAATCCATAAAGGGCAGAAATCACCTAACATTCCTAAATCGCAATGAATATGGATTGACACCTGACATATGACATATTGACACCTTGACATATGGATTGACACCTGTCCTCAGAGCCTCTGATGCACACGGACACAGAGCAGAATAGGGACTGTTCCCCATACATATGGTCACTTGGCAGGTATGGATTGACACCGGTCCTCAAAGCCCCTGATACACACTGACACAGAGCAGAATAGGGACTGTTCCCCCTACATAGGGTCACTTGGCAGATATGGATTGACACCTATCCTAAGGATCCCTGATACACACTGACACAGACCAGAATGGGTAATATTTACTAAATGCCAAACATTGTTATACAGGGGAATATTGAGTAAATAAGGATAAGGTGGGGGACCTACTATCCTCCCCCCCGGCCCCCACCCCTGGGCGGAGGGTGGGGGGCATAAATCACAATGGGGGGGACCTACTGATAGGAGTGGTGTACTATTCTTATCAGTTTAATACCTGTTGCGTCTCCTATCAGTGGACGTGTATATGGCAGCGATTTTAGGAACCGCACACCTGGGACCCGAGCAAGGTCACCTCATTCAACAGGCTACAACATTTGTCCCTGGAAAACTATCCTGGACATCATGCACAACTTATATGTATATGGCAGCGATTTTTGTAACAGGGAGATGGAAGAAGATGCTTGGTTGGTCCTCCTACTTCAAATTTGGGGCACTGTGCGTGCAATCTAATGTGCAACAAGATAGGAGTGGTGTGTTTAGTATTATTCTTATCAGTTTAATACCTGTTGCGTCTCCTATCATTGGACGTGTATATGGCAGCGATTTTAGGAACCGCACACCTGGGACCCGAGCAAGGTCACCTCGTTCAACAGGCTACAACATTTGTCCCTGGAAAACTATCCTGGACATCATGTAAAACTTATATGTATATGGCAGCGATTTTTGTAACAGGGAGATGGAAGAAGATGCTTGGTCGGTCCTCCTACTTCAAATTTTGGGCACTGCGCGTGCAATCTAATGTGCCACCAGATAGGAGTGGTGTGTTTAGTATTATTCTTATCAGTTTAATACCTGTTGCGTCTCCTATAAGTGGACGTGTATATGGCAGCGAGTTTAGGAACCGCACACCTGGGACCCGAGCAAGGTCACCTCGTTCAACAGGCTACAACATTTGTCCCTGGAAAACTATCCTGGACATCATGTACAACTTATATGGATATGGCAGCGATTTTTGTAACAGGGAGATGGAAGAAGATGCTTGGTCGGTCCTCCTACTTCAAATTTTGGGCACTGCGCGTGCAATCTAATGTGCCACCAGATAGGAGTGGTGTGTTTAGTATTATTCTTATCAGTTTAATACCTGTTGCGTCTCCTATCAGTGGACGTGTATATGGCAGCGATTTTAGGAAACGCACACCTGGGAGGCATGGCATAAGGATTTGAGTACAGTCTTCTCAGAAGAACAATGGAACCAAGCCTTCATAGCCCATAAAGGTAGATCCAGATGCGCATCCCACCTAGAGCTAATGCGCAAGATACAATATAGGTGGTACTTGGTACCGACTAGACTAGCGACCATATATCCCAACACCTCGAGACTTTGCTGGAGATGTTTAATAGAGTAGGGAACAATGCTCCACATCTGGTGGGCCTGCTCGGCCATCAGAGGATACTGGAAGGCAGTTGAGGGGGTGATACAAGGGGCACTGGTCACGAGAACCAACCTGAGACCAGAAAATGCCCTACTCTTCATCTCGATTGACCCATTCCCAAAAGCACATGCCGACCTAACATATCATATTTTGATTGCTGCCAACTTATTAATAGCCAGAGGGTGGAAACAACAACAGCCACCGGAGAGATCTAGCCTTCTCCAACAGATCTCCCTAAACCTAGCATATGAAACAAAAACCTGCCAGCGGCTACACCCCCCACACCACATAGTGGAAGCCAGGAACATATGGGAGGCGTATCTGAGGAAGGAGGAGGAGGGGGTCGTGTTAGAACAATAACATATCACATATATATATATATATATATATATATATATATACAAAGGATGAATAGTACTGTGGTGGAATCTCGGTAAAAATAAATTTAGTAGGCCGAGATTACCACGTGGCATGTGTACGTGCATATGCTGACGTATCGATCAGTTGGTTGCACGAGGCAAGATACGATCAGTAGTGTACGGAGCATGTGCAAGAATACAGGATGTAGTATTCCCCTCCTCCATTGTGCTGGACAAGCCATGCGGTCAAGCAGGAAGTCAATTCTTATTTGTATTGATTGGTCAAGAGAATGTGTGGGTGGAGCTTAATATGGGAGGAGTTATATGCCTATATAAGGAGCCTGCACTATTGTCCGGGGCTCAGAACTTGCTGTATTTTGGTGACATTAGTCCCTCTGAGTCCCGATCGGTGATCCAATAAAGAATCTCTTCCTTCCTGAAGAAACCTGTGTCCATCTCTCTGTGCTTGGCTTCCGTCAGTTTCTCCGGTATCATTTGGTGCATTGGCCGGGAAGCTCATCGTTCAACGGTAGCTGAGAGGCAGAGGCGTGAGACGGTCTATCTTTGCCCACGTTCTCTACGGCTGCACCCCTGAACTTCTGCGTGGACCTCCCTTCGTCTCGGCGCCACTGGTCTGTTGTCCAGGAGATCATCGGCCTCTACGTAAGAAGTGCTGGGGTGTCCCCGTCGATGAGTGTGAACTCAGGTTCAGGAACGAGGAGGTAAGACAACTGCTGTTTTAGACAGCAGACCCACTAGGGGTATACCGATTGTGCGGTAGGCCCATAAGGGGTTTGAATTGTGTATGGAATCTGCCCCCTCTGTCGGAGGGAAGGAGCGAAGGCGCACCGCTCAATCGAACGCTCTTTAGTAAGACCGTTTGATTTGGTTAGTCAGGCGGGGTCCTGTGTAAATAGTCCTAGCCGGACACCGGTGTCTTGTCTAGACTAGCGTTCTAGGGTGTATATTACGTTCGCTAGGTCGGAGGGACCGGGAGACTAAGCGGCGCCTGTGTAAATTCGGTTCGCTAGCTCTCAACCTATCTTGGCTAAGTGGGAAGGCGTGTAAATTTGGAACCCACTAGATTTTTGATAGTAATCGACTAAGAGGCGTCTGTGTAAATTCGGTCCTCTAGCTCGCTATATGTGGTGCTTGGGCAGTGTGGCTAACCAAAACGGGTGTACATAGTTTTAGGTAGTCCATTCAAGGTACTGGCCAATAGTTTAGTTGGGATTGTAAATGTGTTAAAGATTGTTAGTAAAGTGTATATCTTGTTAGATAGCGCGAGCTCAGCCGTCTAGCGAGAGTGTTAATAGTGTGTTGCTGTATCATAGTGCACGGTACCATAACCCTGTATATTTACTGACACTGTATATAAGTACTAATCATTGTCGTCCATTGCATGTTTTAACACCATAACCACTAATAATTGTATTGTGACCTTAAATTGTGCTTTGACCTATGCTAACCGTACTGTAACCGCTATTTGTAAAAGACGATGTTACTGGGGTGTGTTATAGACGGGTAATTCATATATAGAGAATTATAGCGTGGGTGACTGTATAGTTTCGCCAAAGGGCATAATATTGATTATCTAGTGACTGGTGTAACAGCTGTGTGTGTACGGGAATTCCCTGAGTGTTTATTGTGTTATTGTGTACGTTTCACTTGGTAACCGTACCACGTGGTGCTGTTGCCAGAGGAAACGGGTGTGACTGTTGAATAGTACGCGTGCATAGTATTCGTTGTCAACGACGTTCCATTGATAAGTATGGGCGCGTCGGAGTCAACGATTCCGGATCCCTTAGGTTGTATGGTAAAGAATTTTAAAAAGGGATTCAAAACATGTGATTTTGGGGTTAAAATGTCTCCTGTACGTTTGGTCACTTTGTGCACTAGGGAGTGGCCTACTTTGGTTGCGGCATGGCCGCCACGTGGTAGTTTGGATCCAACCCTGATACAGCGTGTACACATGGCTGTGTCAGGTAGGCCTGAACTTTACGGGCAGTTTCCATATATTGATTGTTGGAGACAGGCCGTAAACGACTCGCCAAAATGGATTCAGATATGCCACGAGGAGCAATGTCGCCTCATGGTGGCCAGGACTTGTTTGTCCACTAGGACGGTGGTTAGGCCCATTTTGGACACGCCCCCTGAGTCCGAGATCCCTTTGCCGCCCCCTTACTTCCCTACAGGAAGAGGTAACGCGAATGCAGGAAGTTCTATACCCCTCCCCTCATTGCCCTCATCCACTTCCGCTTCCTCCTCTAGTACAGAATCCACCCCCCCTCGTATTAAAACTCCCCTTCCGGAACCAGAACCAACCCCCGTTAGATCTAAATATCCTGATTTGGCGCCACTTCAAACTTCCGGTCAAGCTTCTTCTAGCTCGGCTGGGAGTATTCTATTTACTAACTTTTCCCAAAATCAAGCTCCCACATCCTCATGCCCTATTTCCCCGACTGGAACCTCTAACTGACGCCCCTCCACGTAGCCCCATACTAACCCGACAACTGACCGGTACCCAACAACTTAGACATTATCAGATGCCTCTTCGTCTTAATCCCGGGTCAGCTTATATCGATGCCGCAGGTCAAATGGCACATGCTGACCCAGTCTTCGTATATGTCCCGTTCACGACTACCGATCTCTTGAATTGGAAGACCCACAATTCCTCGTACACTGAGAAACCACAAGCTATGACCGATCTGTTCACCTCGATTGTTCAGACACATAACCCGACATGGGCTGATTGCCAGCAGTTATTAATGACATTGTTCAATAATGAGGAAAGGACAAGGATTAATCAAGCGGCCATTAAAGCGCTAGAGGATAGAGCCCGTGCTTTGAATCAAGCCAATCCAGCAGCATGGGCCGCAACACATTACCCTAATACCGATCCCGACTGGAATGTAAATGGCGCAGATATGGTTCAACTCAGAGCCTATAGAGACGCTATAATTGCTGGCATGAAAGCCGGAGGGAAGAAAGCTATTAACATGTCGAAGACAGTTGAGGTGATTCAGAAAAGTGATGAAGCGCCCAGTGTCTTTTATGACCGATTATTGGAGGCATACCGCTTGTATACCCCCTTTAATCCGGAAGACGCAGATAATTCCCGAATGGTGAACTCCGCCTTTGTCAGCCAAGCTTACGGAGATATTAAGCGCAAGCTACAAAAGTTATAAGGGTTTGCAGGTATGTCTATCACCCAACTAATGGAGGTAGCGAATAAAGTGTACATGAACAGGGAAACAGAGACGAAGAAAGAGGAAGAGCGCAAGATGCGTAAAAAGGCTGATATGCTAGCGGTAGCGATCGCAGGCGTAGATAGACGGGGCCCAGATAGAGGCGATAGTAGATGGAATAGGGAGCCTTTGAGTAGGAATCAGTGCGCGTATTGCAAGGAAGAAGGGCATTGGAGAAACGAGTGTCCGCAAAGAGAGCAGTACGAGAGAGACTTACCCAGGGCAGGTTACGGAAACTTTAGAGGCAGAGCGAGAGGTAGAGGAGGCCCCGGAGGGAGCAATGGTAATAGAGGGAGTAATGGGAACAGAGGAAGTGTAAGGGAAGATAGGTACTATCCAGCAGCGCAAAGGTCCCGCGATAGAGAAGGTAGGGACTTTGTAGGATTGGCTGACACGGTCATGGAGGACTATTGATACCGACCGGGCTCCATCCCCCTTGGTCGAGCGGAGCCTATGGTCGATGTATCAATAGGGGGAAAAAGGAGTGCGTTCATGATCGACACTGGTGCTGAACATTCGGTGGTGACTGACCTAGTTGCTCCTCCATCTGGAAGAACTATTACTGTAATAGGAGCAACTGGAAGAAGTGCTGCAAAACCGGTTCTTAAAAGTCGACTCTGTACATTGGGAGGCCACGTAGTAAAACATCAATTCCTTTATATGCCTGAATGTCCAGTCCAATTGCTGGGACGTGATATGCTATCTAAGTTACAAGCGCAGATTACGTTCCTACCAAATGGAACAACATCCTTAAAGTTTAATGGACCTTCAGGTATTATGACATTATCCGTACCAAAGGAAGAAGAGTGGCGACTTTATACAGCGTTGACTAGCCAAAACCCTAGGAGTGATGAGTCCTTATTCAACATACCAGGAGTTTGGGCAGAGAACAACCCACCAGGACTGGGCCGCAATATTCCACCTATTAAAATCGAACTAAAACTTGGGGTTTATCCAGTGAGCCTAAGACAATATCACATCCCGCAGAAGGCTAAGAAGAACATCCAATCTTATCTGGATAAGTTCATACGGTATGGTATCCTAAAATTCTGTACTTCCCCCTGGAACACCCCATTGCTGCCTGTTCAAAAGCCCGGTACAGATGAGTATCGACCTGTGCAGGACTTGAGAGCAGTCAATGATGCGGTTGTTAGTATACATCCAGTTGTACCCAATCCATATAACCTGCTTGCTTTAATTCCGGGCGGGGCTACTTATTTTACAGTCTTAGACCTCAAAGATGCCTTCTTTTGCCTCCGAATTGCCGCAGAAAGTCAATGTATCTTCGCTTTCCAATGGGAAAACGCTGTAACGGGCTCAAAACGCCAAATGACCTGGACAAGACTGCCCCAAGGGTTTAAAAATTCACCTACCCTATTTGGTTCAGCTCTAAGTCAAGATCTACTGGATTTCGAGTCCATCCCAGGAGAGTGTGTATTGTTACAATATGTAGATGACTTGTTGATAGCAGCAGTTACAAAGGAAATATGACAGCAAGCAACGCACGATCTACTACACATTCTCTGGAAGGCAGGATACAAGGTGTCTAGAAAGAAGGCTCAGTTGTGTTTGCCAACTGTCAAATATCTGGGATTCCATATCTCTGAAGGTCAAAGAATTATGGGGCCAGAGAGAAAAGAAGCTGTGTGCCAAATACCGATACCCAAGAATAGAAGACAAGTGCGAGAATTCTTGGGGGCAGCAGGCTTCTGTAGGATATGGATTCCCAGCTACGCGATACTGGCAAAACCTCTGTATGCAGCTATCAAAGGTACAGAGCACGACCCCTTCTTATGGACTCAAGAACAGCAAACGGCATTTGAAGATGTGAAGAAGGCTTTGATGAGTGCCCCAGCATTAGGTCTACCTGATCACACACGACCATTCTACCTGTATGTACACGAACAAAGAAGAATGGCTGTGGGAGTATTGACACAGTATTTGGGATCATGGCAAAGACCTGTTGCCTACATGTCTAAGCAACTGGATGCAGTGGCCAGTGGACTTCCACCCTGTCTAAGAGCCGTAGCTGCAGCCGCCCTGCTAGTAGCTGAAGCCGATAAACTCACTCTGGGTCAAGAACTTTATGTACGAGTCCCACATGCAGTACAGACGTTGTTGGATTACAAAGGAAATCATTGGTTTAGTAACAGCCGTATGACCAAGTATCAAGCAATGTTGTGTGAAAACCCAAGAGTGCATTTAGAGACTGTAAATACCTTAAATCCAGCTACCCTTTTGCCACAACCTACTGAAAGTCAACATGATTGTTTGGAAGTAATGGATGAAGTATTTTCAAGTAGACCCGATCTTCGTGATTTATCCAACCAGAACCCCGATGTTCAATATTACACCGACGGCAGTAGTTATGTGAAAGAAGGGATCCGCTATGCAGGATATGCAGTAACAACAATAGACAAGGTGATAGAAGCTCGGCCACTGGCAATAGGAACATCAGCACAAAAGGCAGAATTGATAGCACTGACACGAGCGTTACAATTGGCTGAAGGTTTAAGAGTGAACATCTACACGGACTCCAAGTATGCGTTTTTAACCACTCATGCCCACGGAGCTTTGTATAAAGAAAGAGGACTATTGAATTCAGAAGGCAAAGAAATCAAGTATGCAGCTGAAATCCTACAACTATTGGAAGCAGTGTGGGAGCCGAAAGAAGTCGGTATTATACATTGTCGAGCGCATCTGAGAGGAGATGGTGATGTAACCAAAGGAAATCGGATGGCAGACAGTACAGCTAAGCGTGCCGCTGAATCGGGAAGACAGGAGTATGTGGGGCATATAGCTGCTCTTATACCAACTCCACTGTCTCAATGGACTCCAGTTTATACAGCTCAAGAAGAGGAGTGGTTAAAGACTGAACCTGGAAAGTATTTGGAGAACAAATGGTATCAGTTAGAAGATGGAAGAATAGTCATTCCAGCATCACTAGCGGTAGAAATTGTCCAAAACTATCACAACGGGACACATTCTGGGAGAGACAGCACAGAAGAATCTCTCAGAAAACATTTCTACATACCAAGAGTGTCCAACTTGACTCAGGCCATTGTACGAAGATGTGTAACATGTGCTAAAAATAATGCAAGGCAAGGACCAGTAAAGCCACCAGGAGTCCAGTTTATGGGGGGACTCTCCATGTCCGATTTACAAATTGACTATACAGTAATGCCTAAATCTGGTGGACATCGCTACCTGCTGGTGGTTGTGTGTACCTATTCAGGCTGGGTAGAAGCATGTCCTACTCGTACAGAGAAAGCAGGAGAAGTTGTGAGATTCCTGTTACGAGAAATAATACCCCGATATGGACTACCCTGCTCTATAGGATCGGACAATGGTCCAGCTTTTGTTCATCAGTGCCTACAACAACTGACTCATATGCTTGGTATAAAGTGGAGGCTTCATACGGCATATAGACCCCAGAGTTCTGGTAAGGTAGAGAGAATGAATAGAACTATTAAGAATCAGTTGGCTAAAATGTGTCAGGAAACCCAACTTAAGTGGAACGTTCTCTTGCCCATAGCTCTATTGCGAATCCGCAGTACACCTACCAGAAGGATGGGCCTCTATCCTTTTGAAATCATGTATGGGCGACCACCTCCCGTACTTGGTAACTTAAGGGGGGATTTGAGTCAGTTGGGAGAAGGAATTACCCGGCAGCAGGTTGTAGAGTTGGGTAAGACTATGGAGGAGGTACAGAAATGGGTACAAGATAGATTACCTGTGAATATTTATCCCCCAGTTCATAGTTACCACCCAGGAGACCAAGTGTGGATTAAAGAGTGGAATAATGTACCGTTAGGGCCCAAGTGGAGAGGTCCTTATGTTGTTCTTTTGTCTACCCCTACAGCGATAAAAGTAGCCGAAGTGACTCCGTGGATACATCATTCCAGGGTTAAACCAGCAGCAGTCGATTCTTGGCAAGTTACAGCAGATCCAGAGAATCCCTGCAAGATCCGGTTAAAGCGCACGACTCAGTCGGAGTGACGAGGAACTTTGTGGATTACAAATTTTATTGTTTCAGAGATTTGGTAAGTGAGTGAGAAGGCCATAATAAAGTCTGTCCGCTCACCGACGTATAGTATATAAGCCAGGAAAAGTCCCAAAGGGACCCCTGTGAAGACGAGCAGAACTCCATTCCCTGCAGCCCTTACATCCTGGAAGCTGAGGTGCCTTCACACGGACGAAGACTGAGGATGACGACGAAAGATGTGTTCTTAATAATGTTTTTATATGTGTATTTTTATATTCAGGAAGGTAGAGGTACCGACACTCCTAGCTGTGAGGTATGCATTAAGACTACAAGAACAGGTAACCATATTTCTCAAACCCTAATTTGGCATTCACAATACGAGTGTAAAGGAGATGTATCAAGATGTAGATACCTAAATATAGAATATAGTGTGTGCCATTTAGGAGTAGGAGAACCTAAGTGCTTCAGTCCAGAGTATCAACCCCGTACAATTTGGTTGACTCTCAGGAATGGAGATCCTCAGGGGACCCTAATTAATAAGACGGTATTAGAATCCGTACATTCTTCGGGTGTTCTGCTATTTGATGCGTGTAAGGCGATATCAAGTGGTAGAAAGCCGTGGAATGTATGTGGGGATCTTAGATGGGAGAGGACGTATGGGTCTAACGATAAATATATTTGTCCCAGTAGTAAAAATAAATATGTGAGTCCTAGATGCCCAAATAGAGATTATAACTTCTGCCCATATTGGTCTTGTGTGGGGTGGGCAACTTGGGGACAGACAGTAGACAAGGACATGATTGTGACTAAGTTGCCTACCAGCCCATATTGTAAGTCTATGGAATGCAATCCAGTCCATATACTTATAAATAACCCCGACAAGTTCTTAGATAAATATGGTAATTTATTTGGGTTTCAAATATATGGGACGGGTTTAGATCCTGGGACAGTATTGTTTATAGGGATAGAGACTGATACGGTATCCTCCCAGACTCATCAAGTATACCATTCCTTTTATGAAGAGATGAGCATAGATAATAAGATCCCCCATAATGCTAAAAACCTGTTCATTGATTTAGCCGAAAGTATTGCCGGTAGTCTTAATGTTACCAACTGCTATGTGTGTGGAGGTACTAACATGGGAGACCAATGGCCTTGGGAAGCAAAGGAGGTAATGTCCGGTTCTGAGGCAGTTGACCAATTAATATCTACACAAGCCGATTATCATATGAGTGTTAGAGGTAAATCTGAGTGGAGATTAAAGACCTCCATCATAGGTTATGTTTGCATAGCAAGGAAAGGAATGATGTATAATACTTCTGTAGGAGAATTAACTTGTCTAGGGCAAAAAGCTTATGATGATGATACAAAGAATACAACTTGGTGGTCGGCTTCAAATGTCTCAGAACCATCTAACCCGTTTGCTAGATACGCCAATTTAAAGGATGTGTGGTTTGACCTATCCATCACATCTAACTGGAGAGCCCCAGCAAATTTGTACTGGATCTGTGGTAAGAAAGCCTATTCGGAGTTGCCACAGGACTGGGAAGGGGCATGTGTGTTGGGTATGCTCAAACCATCCTTCTTCTTGTTACCTATTGAAACAGGTGAGACTTTAGGTGTTAAAGTGTATGATGTGAATCATAGGAAGAAAAGGGGACCCATAGAGATAGGCGCCTGGGAAGATAATGAATGGCCTCCCCAGCGTATTATAGATTATTATGGTCCAGCCACGTATGCAGAGGATGGTACCTTTGGTTACCCCAATTTATATGCTCAACCGTATTATAAGATTACAGGCAGTGGTTGAGATTATTACTAACGAGACATCACAAGCGCTCAATCTTCTAGCGAAGCATAATACCAGGATGAGGACAGCAGTCTACCAAAATAGATTAGCCTTGGATTACCTTTTGGCAGTAGAGGGAGGTGTATGTGGGAAGTTTAACCTGAGCAATTGCTGTCTTCAAATAGATGACGAAGGGCAAGCAATAGCTGAGCTTACTAGCCATATGGTTAAACTAGCGCATGTGCCTACTCAGGTATGGAAAGGGTATAATCCAAGTAGTTGGTTTGGTAGCTGGTATGAGTGGTTTGGAGGGCTTAAGGCAGTGGTAGGTGGAGTCCTACTGATTTTAATGTTGTGTCTACTCCTGCCGTGTCTTATACCCTTAGTAGTTAGGTCTGTGCAAAGCCTGATAGAAAATATAGCAGAGAGGAAGGCTGCTGCACAGATAATGGCAATTTATAAATATAAGGCTCTAGATCAGGGAGAACCAATGCAGGAAGATGAGTGTTGAAGATTCACATCATAAGATAAGTCTGGTCTGGTTCAAGGTAACTTGCGGTGTATGCAAACCAAGGTTAAGTGATGCCTCAAGTAATTGTGAAATATCAAGAGGCATCAAAGGGGGGAATGTGGTGGAATCTCGGTAAAAATTAATTTAGTAGGCCGAGATTACCACGTGGCATGTGTACGTGCATATGCTGACGTATCGATCAGTTGGTTGCACGAGGCAAGATACGATCAGTAGTGTACGGAGCATGTGCAAGAATACAGGATGTAGTATTCCCCTCCTCCATTGTGCTGGACAAGCCATGCGGTCAAGCAGGAAGTTAATTCTTATTTGTATTGATTGATCAAGAGAATGTGTGGGTGGAGCTTAATATGGGAGGAGTTATATGCCTATATAAGGAGCCTGCACTATTGTCCGGGGCTCAGAACTTGCTGTATTTTGGTGACATTAGTCCCTCTGAGTCCCGATCGGTGATCCAATAAAGAATCTCTTCCTTCCTGAAGAAACCTGTGTCCATCTCTCTGTGCTTGGCTTCCGTCAGTTTCTCCGGTATCAGTACCACTCCTAAGACCTAACTGCTCTGACGCAGAGAGACAACGACTCCAAACACCATGGTACAACAGCCAACATTGAGGTATACCAAGCTGAGTTTAAACAATCTACAGGGCATAACGGAACAAACACCCACATTGTACATAGTTAAGTAGTTAGATAAGGGAATAGACCCGGTGACCGCACACAGCGTGCTAACTAAGAAGGAGACAAAGGGAGATGAGGGGCTTCCGACGTCTATTTCCCCCGTTCTTCTTCCCCTACCGTAGCCTGTCCCCAGGTTTCCCCCTTCCCATACCCCGGACCAAACCCAGGTTTAGGAGAGAAAGACAACCATGACATGGTACTAGACCAAAGGCACAAGGGCAGCGGAAAAACTCCCACGAGAATGAATAACCAGTTTGCTCTTGAATGTATAAGATGTGAATAAGAACGATGTACCTTAACCTCTTACTCTCCCTTTTTTCCTTTCTGTATCCCGAACAAGTTCTCTGATAAAATAAAAATTGTCAGATTCAAGTTCTGGTGCCCCACAGTTCAAATTAACATTCAAATGACAATTCATGACAGATCACACAAGTGAATAGCCCTGCCAACGTCGTCTCAGAATTTTTTTGTTATCTAAGAAGAAATAGAAATGCAAGAGCAGAATAGGGACTGTTCCCCCTACATAGGGTCACTATGTGCCTTTTCTTTGGTTTGGTTTTTGAAGCCACAGTGCAGCATCAGAGGGCCTAAAAATTAGGCATGTACACATGCCTGAAAAATGTGGTATTGTTGCAGCCGCTGCTGTAGCAGCGGCCAGAAAAATTGATGTTTGTTTCACAGGCAGAAAGTGCCCTAAAACATGGCGGATAGTTGGTGGCGGATAAGTCACGCAAGTCAACCGGCATTCAGAGCTAAAATACAGCAGCGTGTGGACCATTTTTAGCCCAAGGCAGCTCATCCCTTTTTTTTTTTTTTATATATATAAATCTTTATTTTCATTTTTTTTTTTTTAAATTCATTCAAGTACAGATACAGCTTTTAACTATATAATTTTAAACACAGTACAAAAAGTTACTTTGCAATAGTGATACAATAGATAATAATTATAAATAACAGTCGGGCCGTGCTTCTAATAAATATCTACCAGTATTCTGCTGTATCTATACCATACATTACATCTTGACCATACATACATCCCATTCTCTCTACTGCCTGCGGGTAGCTATCTCTATGAGGGGGTGGGGGGGGGGTGGGGGGGGGTTGCATTTTGTAGTTAATAAATCTAACCCAAGGGACCCAGACTTCATTATATTTTTCTTTAGATATCTTGGCTATCCCAGCTTCCATGTTGTGTTGGTAGTCAATCTGTGTACATATATCCTGCCAGTTTAACGCACCCATATTTCTCCAATTTCTGGCCATAACTATTTTTATTGCCATACAGATATGAATCAAAATAATTTTTAGTTTTATATTTCTTTTTGGTAAATCTAAATGAAACAAAAACATTTGAGGCGTGATCTCAGTCCGAACTTCAAACATAAAGTCTACCAGTTCCGCTAGGATTAGTTTCATAGGTTTCAACTCCTCACAGTCCCACCAGATGTGGGAGAATGAACCTAGCTCCCTACCGCATCTCCAACAATCTGGTAGGAGTGTGGGTGGGAATCTATGAAGGCGAGTAGGCACCAAATACCAACGGTATACTAGTTTGAAGTACACTTCCTGTATGTTCACCCCGTGTATATATCTTTTTACTGCTTGTAAACCCAACAACCATCAGGCCTTTTTTAATCGAATGTATCGCCCAGTGTCAGTCCCTTCGGGATCCATCCATCATTCATCTTAATAAAGGTGAGGTAATCTAGACTTTTTTGACCCAGGCAACTTCTCTTCTCAGTGACAATACCTCCTGCTGCACTGAAGGTCCTTTCTGACAGGACACATGAAGCGGGGCAGGCCAGAAGTTCTATCGCAAATTGGGATAGCTCAGGCCACAGGTCAAGCCTGCACACCCAGTAGTCAAGGGGTTCATCGCTCCTCAGAGTGTCGATATCTGCAGTTAAGGCGAGGTAGTCTGCTACCTGTCGGTCGAGTCGCTCTCTGAGGGTGGATCCCGAAGGGCTGTGGCGATGCGTAGGACTTAAAAAGGTCCGCATGTCCTCCATCAACAACACGTCTTTAAAGCGTCCTGTCCTTGCCGGCGTGGTCGTGGGACGAGGAGGATGACTTCCACCTCTCCCCCTGTTAGATTCCCGTTGTGCTGTGACATCACCCTTATACGCTGTGTAAAGCATACTTTTTAATTTATTTTGCAAATACTGCATCCTTTCCGACTTGTTGTAATTCGGTAAGATTTCCGCCACTTTCTGCTTATACCGGGGGTCTAGTAACGTGGACACCCAGTACAGGTCGTTCTCCTTCAGCCTTTTTATACAAGGGTCCCTCAACAGGCACGACAGCATGAAAGACCCCATTTGCACAAGGTTGGATGCCGAGCTACTCATTTCCCGTTCCTCCTCCTCACTGATGTCAATGAAGGTATGTTCTTCCCCCCAGCCACGTACAACACCATGGGTACCAGATAGGTGACAACGAGCACCCTGGGATGCCTGTTGTGGTTGGTCTTCCTCCTCCTCCTCCTCAAAGCCACATTCCTCCTCTGACTCCTCTTCCTCACAATCCTCTTCCAGCGTTGCCGCAGGTCCAGCAAGCGATGCTGATAAGGCTGTTTCTGGTGGTGATGGTGACCACAACTCTTCTTCTTCCTCTTCACGCTCATCTACGGCCTGATCCAGCACTCTTCGCAGGGCACGCTCCAGGAAGAAAACAAATGGTATGATGTCGCTGATGGTGCCTTCGTTGCGACTGACTAGGTTTGTCACCTCCTCAAAAGGACACATGAGCCTACAGGCATTGCGCATGAGCGTCCAGTAACGTGGCAAAAAAATTCCCAGCTCCCCAGAGGCTGTCCTAGCACCCCGGTCATACAAATATTCATTAACAGCTTTTTCTTGTTGGAGCAGGTGGTCGAACAATAGGAGTGTTGAATTCCAACGTGTTGGGCTGTCGCAAATCAAGCGCCTCACTGGCATGTTGTTTCGCCGCTGGATATCGGCGAAGTGAGCCATGGCCGTGTAGGAAAGCCTGAAATGGCCACACACCTTCCTGGCCTGCTTCAGGACGTCCTGTAAGCCTGTGTACTTATGCACAAAGCGTTGTACGATCAGATTACACACATGTGCCATGCACGGCACATGTGTCAACTTGCCCAACTTCAATGCCGCTAACAAATTTTTTCCGTTGTCACAAACCACTTTGCCGATATCCAGTTGCTGCGGAGTCAGCCACTTTTCCACCTGTGCGTTCAGGGCGGACAGGAGTGCTTGTCCGGTGTGACTCTCTGCTTTCAAGCAAGTCAAACCCAAGACGGCGTGACACTGCCGTATCCGGGATGTGGAATAGTACCTGGGGAGCTGGGGGGGTGCCGTTGATGTGGAGCAAGACGCAGCAGCAGAAGAGGACTCAGCCGAGGAGGTTATGGAAGAGGATGGAGTAGGAGGAGTAGAGGAGGTGGCAGCAGGACTGCCTGCAAGTCTTGGCGGTGTCACCAACTCCTCTGCAGAGCCATGCATTCCATGCTTGGCAGCAGTCAGCAGGTTTACTCAATGCGCAGTGTAGGTGATATACCTGCCCTGACCATGCTTTGCAGACCAGGTATCAGTGGTCAGATGGACCCTTGCCCCAACACTGTGTGCCATACATGCCATTACTTCCTTTTGCACAATCGAGTACAGGTTGGGGATTGCCTTTTGTGAAACGAAATTTCGGCCGGGTACCTTCCACTGCGGTGTCCCAATAGCTACAAATTTTTTGAACGCCTCAGACTCCACCAGCTTGTATGGTAAAAGCTGGCGGGCTAATAGTTCGGACAAGCCAGCTGTCAGACGCTGGACAAGGGGGTGACTTTGTGACATTGGCTTCTTACGCTCAAACATGTCCTTGACAGACACATGACTGTGGGCAGATGAGCGGGAACTGCTCAAGGCGGGAGACGGAGTGGCGGATGGTTGAGAGGGGGCAAGGAGGACAGCAGTGGTTGACGTGGCTGAAGATGCTGGACCAGGAGGAGGATGGCGGCTTAGAGTAGGCGTGCTGCTTGTACTCATGTGTTGATCCCATAGGCGTTTGTGATGTGAGATCATGTGCCTATGCAAAGCAGTTGTACCTAGGTGGGTGTTGGACTTCCCACGACTCAGTTTCTTTTGGCACAGGTTGCAAATGGCATCGCTGTTGTCAGAGGCAGACACACCAAAAAAATTCCACACTGCTGAGCTCTGCAATGACGGCATTCTGGTGGTGGACACAGCATGCGTTGATTGGCGTGCTGTCGGGCTGACCCCGGGTGCCGATGCATGCTGTCTGACTGTGCCACTAGCTCCTTGCGACGACCTCCCCCTGCTTCCAACTCGTCTCCTCCTCCTCCTCTCTGTCTCCCCATCTGAACTTTCGCCCTGTTCTTCTTCTTGCCGAGCGGGCACCCACATGACATCCATGGACGCATCTTCATCATCAACCGCTTCACTTGTATCTGACAACTCAGCAAAGGAAGCAGCAGCGGGTACAACATCATCATCATCAAACCGTACGTCCATGTGTGTAATGCTGCCTGCCTGAGACATATCCCTGTTATCTACATCCTCTGGCAATAATGGTTGCGCATCACTCTTTTCTTCAAACGGATGTGTGAATAACTCCTCTGACATACCAAGTAAAGCGGCTGTGGTGCTAGTTTTGAGAGGTGCCTGAAGCTAAGCTGGAGGAGGATGGTGCGTCAAGGTTCCGAGCGGAGGCTGTAGAAGATTGGGTGTCCTGTGTTAGCCAGTCAACTATGTCCTCAGAACTTTTCAAGTTCAGGGTACGTGGCCTCTGAAAACAGGGCATTATTCTAGGGCCAAAGGGAATCACAGCACCATGACCACGATGGCCCCTGCGGGGTGGCCTGCCTCTGCCTGTCATTTTTGGGGGGATTAGTGGTACTATGCGTGCAAGCTACTGTGAGACCAGATATGAGTGGCAATGTGCAATGGCAGAGGTCTGCAGAGTACACGCTGTAGGCCTGACAAACCCGCTTGAAGACAACTAACTGCTATTCAATCTATAACAGTGAAAAAAAAATTATGTTTTTAAATGCACGCTATTGTGACACCAGAAATAAGTGGCAATGTGCACTGGCAGAGGTTGGCAGAGTACACGCTGTAGGCCTGACACCCGCTTGAAGACAACTAACTGATATTCAATCTATAACAGTGAAGAAAGTTTTTTGGTTTTAATTGCACAAAATTGTGACACCTGATATGAGTGGCAATGTGCACTGGCACAGTTCTGCAGAACACACGCTGTAGGCCTGACACACCCGCTTTAAGGACACTGACTGCTATTAGCTTACACTGGAAACCTTTTTTTCTTTGTAAAAGCACGCTATAGAGACACCAGATATGAGTGGCAATGTGCACTGGCACAGGTCTGCAGATCACAGGCTGTAGGCCTGACACACCCGCTTGAAGACAAGTAACTGCTATTCAATCTATAACAGTGAAAAAAGTTTTTTTGGTTTTAAATGCACGCTATTGTGACACCAGATATGAGTGGCAATGTGCACTGGCACAGTTCTGCAGAGCACACGCTGTAGGCCTGACACACCCGCTTTAAGGACACTGACTGCTATTAGCTTACACTGGAAACTTTTTTTCTTTGTAAAAGCACGCTATAGAGACACCAGATATGAGTGGCAATGTGCACTGGCAGAGTTTGGCAGAGTACACGCTGTAGGCCTGACACCCGCTTGAAGACAACTAACTGATATTCAATCTATAACAGTGAAGAAAGTTTTTTGGTTTTAAATGCACAAAATTGTGACACCTGATATGAGTGGCAATGTGCACTGGCACAGTTCTGCAGAGCACACGCTGTAGGCCTGACACACCCGCTTTAAGGACACTGACTGCTATTAGCTTACACTGGAAACCTTTTTTTCTTTGTAAAACCACGCTATAGAGACACCAGATATGAGTGGCAATGTGCACTGGCACAGGTCTGCAGAGCACAGGCTGTAGGCCTGACACACCCGAACCCTAGTTGGTGGCGGATAAGTCACGCAAGTCAACCGGCATTCAGAGCTAAAATACAGCAGCGTGTGGACCATTTTTTGCCCAAGGCAGCTCATCCCATCAGGCCTTTTTTAATCAAATGTATCGCCCAGTGTCAGTCCCTTCGGGATCCATCCCTCATTCATCTTAATAAAGGTGAGGTAATCTAGACTTTTTTGACCCAGGCGATTCCCTTCTCAGTGACAATACCTCCTGCTGCACTGAAGGTCCCTTCTGACAGGACACTTGAAGCGGGGCAGGCCAGAAGTTCTATCGCAAATTGGGATAGCTCAGGCCACAGGTCAAGCCTGCACACCCAGTATTCAAGGGGTTCATCGCTCCTCAGAGTGTCGATATCTGCAGTTAAGGCAAGGAAGTCTGCTACCTGTCGGTCGAGTCGCTCTCTGAGGGTGGATCCCGAAGGGCTGTGGCGATGCGTAGGACTTAAAAAGGTCCGCATGTCCTCCATCAACAACACGTCTTTAAAGCGTCCTGTCCTTGCCGGCGTGGTCGTGGGAGGAGGAGGAGGATGACTTCCACCTCTCCCCCTGTTAGATTCCCGTTGTGCTGTGACATCACCCTTATACGCTGTGTAAAGCATACTTTTTAATTTATTTAGCAAATACTGCATCCTTTCCGACTTGTTGTAATTCGGTAACATTTCTGCCACTTTCTGCTTATACCGGGGGTCTAGTAACGTGGACACCGAGTACAGGTCGTTCTCCTTCAGCCTTTTTATACGAGGGTCCCTCAACAGGCACGACAGCATGAAAGACTCCATTTGCACAAGGTTGGATGCCGAGCTACTCATTTCCCGTTCCTCCTCCTCACTGATGTCAATGAAGTATGTTCTTCCCCCCAGCCACGTACAACATCATGGGTACCAGATAGGTGACAACGATCACCCTGGGATGCCTGTTGTGGTTGGTCTTCCTCCTCCTCCTCCTCAAAGCCACATTCCTCCTCTGACTCCTCTTCCTCACAATCCTCTTCCAGCGTTGCCGCAGGTCCAGCAAGCGATGCTGATAAGGCTGTTTCTGGTGGTGATGGTGACCACAACTCTTCTTCTTCCTCTTCACGCTCATCTACGGCCTGATCCAGCACTCTTCGCAGGGCACGCTCCAGGAAGAAAACAAATGGTATGATGTCGCTGATGGTGCCTTCGGTGCGACTGACTAGGTTTGTCACCTCCTCAAAAGGACACATGAGCCTACAGGCATTGCGCATGAGCGTCCAGTAACGTGGCAAAAAAATTCCCAGCTCCCCAGAGGCTGTCCTAGCACCCCGGTCATACAAATATTCATTAACAGCTTTTTCTTGTTGGAGCAGGTGGTCGAACAATAGGAGTGTTGAATTCCAACGTGTTGGGCTGTCGCAAATCAAGCGCCTCACTGGCATGTTGTTTCGCAGCTGGAAATCGGCGAAGTGAGCCATGGCCGTGTAGGAAAGCCTGAAATGGCCACACACCTTCCTGGCCTGCTTCAGGATGTCCTGTAAGCCTGTGTACTTATGCACAAAGCGTTGTACGATCAGATTACACACATGTGCCATGCACGGCACATGTGTCAACTTGCCTAACTTCAATGCCGCTAACAAATTTTTTCCGTTGTCACAAACCACTTTGCCGATATCCAGTTGCTGCGGAGTCAGCCACTTTTCCACCTGTGCGTTCAGGGCGGACAGGAGTGCTTGTCCGGTGTGACTCTCTGCTTTCAAGCAAGTCAAACCCAAGACGGCGTGACACTGCCGTATCCGGGATGTGGAATAGTACCTGGGGAGCTGGGGGGGTGCCGTTGATGTGGAGCAAGACGCAGCAGCAGAAGAGGACTCAGCCGAGGAGGTTATGGAAGAGGATGGAGTAGGAGGAGTAGAGGAGGTGGCAGCAGGACTGCCTGCAAGTAGTGGCGGTGTCACCAACTCCTCTGCAGAGCCATGCATTCCATGCTTGGCAGCAGTCAGCAGGTTTACTCAATGCGCAGTGTAGGTGATATACCTGCCCTGACCATGCTTTGCAGACCAGGTATCAGTGGTCAGATGGACCCTTGCCCCAACACTGTGTGCCATACATGCCATTACTTCCTTTTGCACAATCGAGTACAGGTTGGGGATTGCCTCTTGTGAAAAGAAATTTCGGCCGGGTACCTTCCACTGCGGTGTCCCAATAGCTACAAATTTTTTGAATGCCTCAGACTCCACCAGCTTGTATGGTAAAAGCTGGCGGGCTAATAGTTCGGACAAGCCAGCTGTCAGACGCTGGACAAGGGGGTGACTTTGTGACATTGGCTTCTTACGCTCAAACATGTCCTTGACAGACACATGACTGTGGGCAGATGAGCGGGAACTGCTCAAGGCGGGAGACGGAGTGGCGGATGGTTGAGAGGGGGCAAGGAGAACAGCAGTGGTTGACGTGGCTGAAGATGCTGGACCAGGAGGAGGATGGCGGCGTAGAGTAGGCGTGCTGCTTGTACACATGTGTTGATCCCATAGGCGTTTGTGATGTGAGATCATGTGCCTATGCAAAGCAGTTGTACCTAGGTGGGTGTTGGACTTCCCACGACTCAGTTTCTTTTGGCACAGGTTGCAAATGGCATCGCTGTTGTCAGAGGCAGACACACAAAAAAAATTCCACACTGCTGAGCTCTGCAATGACGGCATTCTGGTGGTGGACACAGCATGCGTTGATTGGCGTGCTGTCGGGCTGACCCCGGGTGCCGATGCATGCTGTCTGACTGTGCCACTAGCTCCTTGCGACGACCTCCCCCTGCTTCCAACTCGTCTCCTCCTCCTCCTCTCTGTCTCCCCATCTGAACTTTCGCCCTGTTCTTCTTCTTGCCGAGCGGGCACCCACATGACATCCATGGACGCATCTTCATCATCAACCGCTTCACTTGTATCTGACAACTCAGCAAAGGAAGCAGCAGCGGGTACAACATCATCATCATCAAACCGTACGTCCATGTGTGTAATGCTGCCTGCCTGAGACATATCCCTGTTATCTACATCCTCTGGCAATAATGGTTGCGCATCACTCTTTTCTTCAAACGGATGTGTGAATAACTCCTCTGACATACCAAGTAAAGCGGCTGTGGTGCTAGTTTTGGTGGTGGCGGCAGGCGGATGAGTTGTATCTTGAGAGGTGCCTGAAGCTAAGCTGGAGGAGGATGGTGCGTCAAGGTTCCGAGCGGAGGCTGTAGAAGATTGGGTGTCCTGTGTTAGCCAGTCAACTATGTCCTCAGAACTTTTCAAGTTCAGGGTACGTGGCCTCTGAAAACAGGGCATTATTCTAGGGCCAAAGGGAATCACAGCACCATGACCACGATGGCCCCTGCGGGGTGGCCTGCCTCTGCCTGTCATTTTTTGGGGGATTAGTGGTACTATGCGTGCAAGCTACTGTGAGACCAGATATGAGTGGCAATGTGCAATGGCAGAGGTCTGCAGAGTACACGCTGTAGGCCTGACAAACCAGCTTGAAGACAACTAACTGCTATTCAATCTATAACAGTGAAAAAAAAATGTTTTTAAATGCACGCTATTGTGACACCAGAAATAAGTGGCAATGTGCACTGGCAGAGGTTGGCAGAGTACACGCTGTAGGCCTGACACCCGCTTGAAGACAACTAACTGATATTCAATCTATAACAGTGAAGAAAGTTTTTTGGTTTTAAATGCACAAAATTGTGACACCTGATATGAGTGGCAATGTGCACTGGCACAGTTCTGCAGAGCACATGCTGTAGGCCTGACACACCCGCTTTAAGGACACTGACTGCTATTAGCTTACACTGGCAACCTTTTTTTCTTTGTAAAAGCACGCTATAGAGACACCAGATATGAGTGGCAATGTGCACTGGCACAGGTCTGCAGAGCACAGGCTGTAGGCCTGACACACCCGCTTGAAGACAAGTAACTGCTATTCAATCTATAACAGTGAAAAAAGTTTTTTTGGTTTTAAATGCACGCTATTGTGACACCAGATATGAGTGGCAATGTGCACTGGCACAGTTCTGCAGAGCACACGCTGTAGGCCTGACACACCCGCTTTAAGGACACTGACTGCTATTAGCTTACACTGGAAACCTTTTTTTCTTTGTAAAAGCACGCTATAGAGACACCAGATATGAGTGGCAATGTGCACTGGCACAGGTCTGCAGAGCACAGGCTGTAGGCCTGACACACCCGAACCCTAGTTGGTGGCGGATAAGTCACGCAAGTCAACCGGCATTCAGAGCTAAAATACAGCAGTGTGTGGACCATTTTTAGCCCAAGGCAGCTCATCCCATCAGGCCTTTTTTAATCGAATGTATCGCCCAGTGTCAGTCCCTTCGGGATCCATCCCTCATTCATCTTAATAAAGGTGAGGTAATCTAGACTTTTTTGACCCAGGCGACTTCTCTTCTCAGTGACAATACCTCCTGCTGCACTGAAGGTCCTTTCTGACAGGACACTTGAAGCGGGGCAGGCCAGAAGTTCTATCGCAAATTGGGATAGCTCAGGCCACAGGTCAAGCCTGCACACCCAGTAGTCAAGGGGTTCATCGCTCCTCAGAGTGTCGATATCTGCAGTTAAGGCGAGGTAGTCTGCTACCTGTCGGTCGAGTCGCTCTCTGAGGGTGGATCCCGAAGGGCTGTGGCGATGCGTAGGACTTAAAAAGGTCCGCATGTCCTCCATCAACAACACGTCTTTAAAGCGTCCTGTCCTTGCCGGCGTGGTCGTGGGAGGAGGAGGAGGATGACTTCCACCTCTCCCCCTGTTAGATTCCCGTTGTGCTGTGACATCACCCTTATACGCTGTGTAAAGCATACTTTTTAATTTATTTAGCAAATACTGCATCCTTTCCGACTTGTTGTAATTCGGTAACATTTCTGCCACTTTCTGCTTATACCGGGGGTCTAGTAACGTGGACACCGAGTACAGGTCGTTCTCCTTCAGCCTTTTTATACGAGGGTCCCTCAACAGGCACGACAGCATGAAAGACTCCATTTGCACAAGGTTGGATGCCGAGCTACTCATTTCCCGTTCCTCCTCCTCACTGATGTCAATGAAGTATGTTCTTCCCCCCAGCCACGTACAACATCATGGGTACCAGATAGGTGACAACGATCACCCTGGGATGCCTGTTGTGGTTGGTCTTCCTCCTCCTCCTCCTCAAAGCCACATTCCTCCTCTGACTCCTCTTCCTCACAATCCTCTTCCAGCGTTGCCGCAGGTCCAGCAAGCGATGCTGATAAGGCTGTTTCTGGTGGTGATGGTGACCACAACTCTTCTTCTTCCTCTTCACGCTCATCTACGGCCTGATCCAGCACTCTTCGCAGGGCACGCTCCAGGAAGAAAACAAATGGTATGATGTCGCTGATGGTGCCTTCGGTGCGACTGACTAGGTTTGTCACCTCCTCAAAAGGACACATGAGCCTACAGGCATTGCGCATGAGCGTCCAGTAACGTGGCAAAAAAATTCCCAGCTCCCCAGAGGCTGTCCTAGCACCCCGGTCATACAAATATTCATTAACAGCTTTTTCTTGTTGGAGCAGGCGGTCGAACAATAGGAGTGTTGAATTCCAACGTGTTGGGCTGTCGCAAATCAAGCGCCTCACTGGCATATTGTTTCGCCGCTGGATATCGGCGAAGTGAGCCATGGCCGTGTAGGAAAGCCTGAAATGGCCACACACCTTCCTGGCCTGCTTCAGGACGTCCTGTAAGCCTGTGTACTTATGCACAAAGCGTTGTACGATCAGATTACACACATGTGCCATGCACGGCACATGTGTCAACTTGCCCAACTTCAATGCCGCTAACAAATTTTTTCCGTTGTCACAAACCACTTTGCCGATATCCAGTTGCTGCGGAGTCAGCCACTTTTCCACCTGTGCGTTCAGGGCGGACAGGAGTGCTTGTCCGGTGTGACTCTCTGCTTTCAAGCAAGTCAAACCCAAGACGGCGTGACACTGCCGTATCCGGGATGTGGAATAGTACCTGGGGAGCTGGGGGGTGCCGTTGATGTGGAGCAAGACGCAGCAGCAGAAGAGGACTCAGCCGAGTAGGAGGAGTAGAGGAGGTGGCAGCAGGACTGCCTGCAAGTCGTGGCAGTGTCACCAACTCCTCTGCAGAGCCATGCATTCCATGCTTGGCAGCAGTCAGCAGGTTTACTCAATGCGCAGTGTAGGTGATATACCTGCCCTGACCATGCTTTGCAGACCAGGTATCAGTGGTCAGATGGACCCTTGCCCCAACACTGTGTGCCATACATGCCATTACTTCCTTTTGCACAATCGAGTAAAGGTTGGGGATTGCCTTTTGTGAAAAGAAATTTCGTCCGGGTACCTTCCACTGCGGTGTCCCAATAGCTACAAATTTTTTGAACGCCTCAGACTCCATCAGCTTGTATGGTAAAAGCTGGCGGGCTAATAGTTCAGACAAGCCAGCTGTCAGACGCTGGACAAGGGGGTGACTTTGTGACATTGGCTTCTTACGCTCAAACATGTCCTTGACAGACACATGACTGTGGGCAGATGAGCGGGAACTGCTCAAGGCGGGAGACGGAGTGGCGGATGGTTGAGAGGGGGCAAGGAGGACAGCAGTGGTTGACGTGGCTGAAGATGCTGGACCAGGAGGAGGATGGCGGCTTAGAGTAGGCGTGCTGCTTGTACTCATGTGTTGATCCCATAGGCGTTTGTGATGTGAGATCATGTGCCTATGCAAAGCAGTTGTACCTAGGTGGGTGTTGGACTTCCCACGACTCAGTTTCTTTTGGCACAGGTTGCAAATGGCATCGCTGTTGTCAGAGGCAGACACACAAAAAAAATTCCACACTGCTGAGCTCTGCAATGACGGCATTCTGGTGGTGGACACAGCATGCGTTGATTGGCGTGCTGTCGGGCTGACCCCGGGTGCCGATGCATGCTGTCTGACTGTGCCACTAGCTCCTTGCGACGACCTCCCCCTGCTTCCAACTCGTCTCCTCCTCCTCCTCTCTGTCTCCCCATCTGAACTTTCGCCCTGTTCTTCTTCTTGCCGAGCGGGCACCCACATGACATCCATGGACGCATCTTCATCATCAACCGCTTCACTTGTATCTGACAACTCAGCAAAGGAAGCAGCAGCGGGTACAACATCATCATCATCAAACCGTACGTCCATGTGTGTAACGCTGCCTGCCTGAGACATATCCCTGTTATCTACATCCTCTGGCAATAATGGTTGCGCATCACTCTTTTCTTCAAACGGATGTGTGAATAACTCCTCTGACATACCAAGTAAAGCGGCTGTGGTGCTAGTTTTGGTGGTGGCGGCAGGCGGGTGAGTTGTATCTTGAGAGGTGCCTGAAGCTAAGCTGGAGGAGGATGGTGCGTCAAGGTTCCGAGCGGAGGCTGTAGAAGATTGGGTGTCCTGTGTTAGCCAGTCAACTATGTCCTCAGAACTTTTCAAGTTCAGGGTACGTGGCCTCTGAAAACAGGGCATTATTCTAGGGCCAAAGGGAATCACAGCACCATGACCACGATGGCCCCTGCGGGGTGGCCTGCCTCTGCCTGTCATTTTTGGGGGGATTAGTGGTACTATGCGTGCAAGCTACTGTGAGACCAGATATGAGTGGCAATGTGCAATGGCAGAGGTCTGCAGAGTACACGCTGTAGGCCTGACAAACCCGCTTGAAGACAACTAACTGCTATTCAATCTATAACAGTGAAAAAAAAATATGTTTTTAAATGCACGCTATTGTGACACCAGAAATAAGTGGCAATGTGCACTGGCAGAGGTTGGCAGAGTACACGCTGTAGGCCTGACACCCGCTTGAAGACAACTAACTGATATTCAATCTATAACAGTGAAGAACGTTTTTTGGTTTTAAATGCACAAAATTGTGACACCTGATATGAGTGGCAATGTGCACTGGCACAGTTCTGCAGAGCACACGCTGTAGGCCTGACACACCCGCTTTAAGGACACTGACTGCTATTAGCTTACACTGGAAACCTTTTTTTCTTTGTAAAAGCACGCTATAGAGACACCAGATATGAGTGGCAATGGGCACTGGCACAGGTCTGCAGAGCACAGGCTGTAGGCCTGACACACCCGCTTGAAGACAAGTAACTGCTATTCAATCTATAACAGTGAAAAAAGTTTTTTTGGTTTTAAATGCCCACTATTGTGACACCAGATATGAGTGGCAATGTGCACTGGCAGAGTTTAATGGTTCCAGAGTGGTTGAGGGAAGGAATTAGCAGAGGTAACTAGTTGGGTTACCCGGGGTCCGCTATGGGGTCATTACACTGGGACAAAAATATTTTAAGCCGCAACAATATATAGCCTTGGGGTTTTCTGTGAAAAAGTTGTTTAGTTCACGAGCATGGTCAGCTGGGACAATCCAATGGCTTTCCCATTCTGCTTATTATGTCAAGGAAATAAGAAGAAGCCTGGAAGCTAGAAAGGAGCACTCACAGGCAAGGGGTTAACCCTAAGGAAACTACGAAAGTAGTGAACACAAAAAGGAGAATAATGAGTGCCCTGAGGTAACTAATACATAACTTTTAATAAAGCCCTTAAAAAATGAAAGTCACCACCAACAGTGTGGCTCAATATAGTTTAATACATAGCTGTTAATCAAATCTATAAAATCAAAGGTGGAATTCTCCACCTCAAATGTAGTAAAAGAGGAGCCGTACTAAAGTTTCCAGTCTCCTCAGAGCAAAAAAATCTATTAGTGCACAAGACTGAGATTCGGTCCTAAAAGGTCCTGGGTATAGCAGCAGCAATGTAATTGATAATTTATACTTTGACGATATAATTGGTTGATGTGCATATACCATAAATAATGCAGTTAATCATCAGAGGGAAGCACTTTCGGTGCACAGGGCTAATATACGGTCCTTAAAGGTCCATACAATCGATACTTCATGCTGTAACAGTATAGTTAATTGATGTGCACATACCATGCGTCATACAGTTAGTCACTTGGGGGAAACACTTTGACAAAAGATACGATATCTCAAATAAATTTCGTGGGGGACTGCGTATGGGCAGTATTGTCCTGTAATTATCAATCTGTCAAATGGAGTGATTATTCCCATATGATTAACAGCTAAACTATTAGGTCATACATATAGTAAGCCCGGCTGAACGTTGTTTCGAAGCGCACACCACCTCAGACCTGTGGGTGGTATATAGCCCAAATTAGCAGTGTATCAATTTGAGTACCGTAGTATCTGATGGAAACCTTATATGTTCTGAATATATCGGGGATCGATCACAATTCTCAGTGATCTCCGGCAGTAACTATATAGTTAGACAATACGACTATCCCCTGTGATAGCACAGATCATACACCATAAAAATGTGAGGAACAGAATTGGTCGAAAAAACACCAAACCAAGGGGGTTACTGTCGAGAGGCTGAGACCTCCTAGCTGGAGATCGCTGATCTGCCCACAACTTGTTTCAACCCTTAGGTGTACAGTGTATCGGTATGCTCAACCGAAGGGCGTGTAACCCGGCCTTAGGTTGTGCCTGGTAACAAACCTTCTGAGATCCGATCACGGGTGGATAGTAACCCCCACTGAAATACTTAATGGTATAATTATGGAGTATAAAAATGCGGTGAAATATGTGGATAGTCACCGCAATAGTGCAACAAAAGTACAGGAGGAACTGTTCAGAAGTTTTCAGTGTGCTCCGTGTACAGGTCAGTTGTGCAAAAAAGAGATTTTTGCTCAAAGTACTGGGGAGCCTAGATGGCGCCTAGTACAACAGTTAAATACAATGTAACTGTGTGCCGGGAAGGGTCACGATCGACACAAGTTCCCAGCAATAACAATTATGAATACAATTTTAGATACATAAATAGTCAGACAACCAATTGAGTGGGAAGGGATCTATGTATAGAACCGGCAGGGTAACCTACAAGTGGATCGATGCTACGGCTAGTTCATAGCCAGAGCAGTAGTACCGAGGGTTCCAGTCCCAATATCATACAGTCTGGAAGTCTGAAAGTCGGCTCGAGGACCAGATGCCATTTGACCCGTGGTGCAGAGGGGGAGGATGTGGCAGTAAATGGCAGCGGCAGCGGATCTTCGAGAAGCCCCTGACGCACGCATTTCGCCCGCAGCTCATCAGAGGGGTGCTGAAGTGCGGGAACTGGACCGATATTTAAAGGTAAGTGGGGAGGGTTCATTGGTTGAATCCCCGAATGCGTCATACGTAATTACCCAATCCTGATCAAACTACGGAGAAATGTATTGAAAATGGTCCGGCAACGGATTAGTTCAACTGGGGTTGCAAACCAATTAACCCCTTGATAGGAGACCAGTAGTGAGAAACTTAAGAATTAGGAATAGACGGATCACACACTAGCCCAAGAGACAGATGAATCTGAACATATCCTTAAGTAGCTGATTCCGTATATAATGACAACGGAATCATTAAACTGACATGGGGTAGATAAACAAATCGCCCCTAGGGTTAAACACTAAGAAGGGAAATACAGGCATGGGACCAAAGGTCATATAATACCCCAAAAGACAGATAGAGCTGGGCATGTCTTTTTGATGCCCTGTTAAATCATTTTGTGGTCCATTCGTATAGGGGTATGGAGAGTTAACCTTTAAGTCACTTGTCTGATAAAAAGGATCCGGACCCCTAGTGACTTCAGAGAGGTGTCCACTGGTATGCCCCTATCGAAGAAAGGGAAGCTGCTGGATTGAACCAACAGCAGTGTGCTAAGTAGTGGATCTAAACATAGTGTTGAAGTATATAGACTCAGGCTCTTTAATGGATGAACGAGGTAAAATTAAATTCTTCATTCAAGCCCCCTGGGGTTAAGGTTCTGAACTCATAAATCCATTTGGATTCTTTTTGGAGGAGAATAAGGTTAAAATTCCCTTTCCTAGAGTTCAGAGTGATTTTCTCAAGGGCTTGAAAGAGCAAATGATTGGGGTTGCCATCATGGACGTGGCGGACGTGGTTCGCTACAGGAGTACTGAGTTTGGGATTGGTGACAGAGTTAACATGCTGGAGGATGCGTCTCCTGAATTCTTGATAGGTTTTCCCAATGTACTGGGTACCACATGAACAAGTTATTAGATATATGACACGGGTAGTGCTACAGTTGATAAATTGTTTTACTTTATATTCTTTAGAGGTTTGACTGCATCTCACTACTTTTGAGGTTTTGATGAATTGGCAAGCCTTACAGTGGCCACATTTATGGGTCCCCATTGGAGCAGTCAGCCAATTTTTTGAAGGAGTTTGTCTTTCCAGATGGCTGTGTACCAATAGGTCTCTTAAGTTCCTCGATCTGCGTGCCGTGATGTTTGGGTAAGGAACTAAGTTGGTATCTAGATCCTTATCATATTGCAGGATGGGCCAGTGTCGAGTAAAAATGTCTTTAATAGGTTGCCAATTGCTATCAAACGTACCAATGCATCTGATCGTTCTATCTGTAGAGGTTGGTCTGGTTGACCTGAGGCTAGTACTTCTATCTTGTGTGAGAGCTCTTTGAAAAGCTTTTTTGAGGATCCGATTAGGGTATCTTTTGTTTTTAAACCTGATTCGGAGTTTGTTGGCCTCAAATCTGAAGGATTCATCACTGGAGCAGTTTCTTCTTGCTCGCAAATACTGGCCGTATGGGATCCCGGCCTTGAGTCGATGCGGATGAAAACTTTGCCAATGTAGGAGGCTGTTCGATGCAGTGCTTTTTCTAAAGAGCTCCGTGTCTACTGATCCATCTAAGTGAAGTAAAAGTCTGAGATCAAGGAATTCCAACTGTGTCTCATGGATTACATGTGTTAATTTGAGTCCGATTTGGTTGTCATTTAACTCATTGACCATGTTCGTGAAGGTTGGAATAGAACCAGTCCAGAATAGCAGGACATCATCGATATACCTGAACCACTTGTGGATGTACTGATGGTATTGGCAGATATCTTTAAGTGTTGTCTCTTCCCACCACCCTAAATATAAGTTAGCATAGCTTGGAGCACAAGCAGTGCCCATCGCAGTGCCAACTAGTTGCAAGTAATAGATGTTGTCAAAAACGAAATAATTGTGGGTTAAGATGAACTCCAGAATTTCTAATATGAAATTACTTTGATCAGGGTTGAATTTGTTCGATTTGGATAGGAAGTAGGATGTAGCCTGCAGACCTATTGCATGTGGGATATTATTGTATAATGATACAACATCTAAGCTTGCAAGTAGGGTGTAAGGAGGGACGACTAAGTTTTCCAACATAAGTGACGCTTGCTTGGTGTCCTGTATGTGTAATTCTAAACTGATGACAAAGGGATGCAGTAGTTTCTCTATAAATTTGCTAGCTTTTTACGTCAGGGAGTTGTTACCGGAGATAATTGGTCTACCCGGTGGATTAATAAGACATTTATGGACCTTTGGGAGGCAATAAAAAGTTGGAATGGTCGGATGATTATTGGGAATCATGTATTGGAATTCTTCCTTCGTGATTATATTCATTTCTTGTGCTTTTGTAAGCTTAGTTCTTAGTTCAGTAAGGTACTCACTAGTTGGATCCTGAGAGAGTGGTCTGTATTGATTAATGTCTTTAAGGTGTTCCATACACATGTCCAGATATTTTGCTTGGTCCATTAGCACTATATTTCCTCCCTTATCGGACGGTTTTATGATAAGGTCTTTGTTGTCTATAAGTTCCCTCAATGCTTCCCGTTCTAGTCTGGTCAGATTATCCCTGATGTTATCGGGTGGTGGGAGTGATTCTACACACTTGGTCGTCATCTGGACAAATAAGTCCACACTCGATATCTCTTTAAAATTAGGGGTGTACCAGCTCAGAGGTTTGCAGTTAGTGAGAGGCTGTTTGTCATCTTGTTCTTCAAGGAGGGACTCCATCGTTTTAAGGTCTTGATACTCATCATAGGTGAGGCCCAACTCTTTGGCTAGTTTGATGTCTTTTCTTTTATGAGTGACATTCAAAGCCAATTTTCGTCCAAAGAGGTTGGTGTCTTTCACCCAATCAAATTTGTTGGTAGTGGGAGATGGAACAAAGGACAGTCCTTTGTTGAGTAGGGTTTTATGCTTATTTTCTAAATTAAATGTGGATAAGTTTATAATCAAATTATCATCCATTGTTTCGTGAATCATTGATTTTTGTAACTCTCTTTGTTTATTTTGTACCCCCATCTTTTCCTGTCTCTGAGTTTGCCCCGTTGGGGTTGGGGCCAGTCCTGGTCTAAAAAAGATGCTCCTGTTTGAGAAGGTATAAGTGGGGTAGGAGTGTTACTGACTGTATCTGACGTGTGAGAAGATTGTGTGTCTGGGAAAGATACTGTTTTGTCAGCTGATTTCAAGATACTTCTCCTTTGTTGATAATTATAACTTGTTCTGGTATTGCTTCTTCCTCGTCTTTGGGAGCTAGCGTCTGAGTTGGACCAATCACTATCGTCTGATGTCGAGTTATTTTTACTACTAAATCTCTTCCTGTAATTATATCTTGGCCTAAAGATAGTGCCCTCCTTGAAATCTTTGTGATCTCGTTGGTATTTTAAATGTTTTTTCTCCCTAATGTGTTTCTTGAAGCTATCCAAGTTGTTGTTTAGTTTTGTCTCCATAGATTTAAAATCAGAATGATTGTGAAAGGTTTTGATATTTTTAATTTCAGTTTGAAGATTCTGATTGACAGTTTCAAGATGGGATTCTTCCAGTTTGATTAGAAACTCCATTAATCTAATGGAACTGTCAATTAGAATATTATTCCATTCGAGAATTTGAATATCGGTTTTGACTTTTTCTGGTCTTGAAATGTCGGACCTGAGCCCTCTAGGGACTAACTTGTCCTCGACATATTTGCGTAGGCTTGTAATTTCCCAGTGACCTTTAATCTGTTGTTTGTACAGGTTCTGGATATCAAAAAAACTTTCGTTAATATCATTGGTATCGTGTTTGATTAAAGGTTCAAGGGAAAAGACATTGTCAATGTCTATAGTGCTTAGGTGGGGATTAATGACATTACTCAAATAGGAGGTCATATCACAATTTGATAATTGTGTGGTTTGCTTCCGAAATGATGGGTATTAAAACCCTGGATACTTGAAAAGGAAATAAGAAGGAGCCTGGAAGCTAGAAAGGAGCACTCACAGGCAAGGGGTTAACCCTAAGGAAACTACGAAAGGAAGCAGCAGCGGGTACAACATCATCATCATCAAACCGTACGTCCATGTGTGTAATGCTGCCTGCCTGAGACATATCCCTGTTATCTACATCCTCTGGCAATAATGGTTGCGCATCACTCTTTTCTTCAAACGGATGTGTGAATAACTCCTCTGACATACCAAGTAAAGCGGCTGTGGTGCTAGTTTTGGTGGTGGCGGCAGGCGGGTGAGTTGTATCTTGAGAGGTGCCTGAAGCTAAGCTGGAGGAGGATGGTGCGTCAAGGTTCCGAGCGGAGGCTGTAGAAGATTGGGTGTCCTGTGTTAGCCAGTCAACTATGTCCTCAGAACTTTTCAAGTTCAGGGTACGTGGCCTCTGAAAACAGGGCATTATTCTAGGGCCAAAGGGAATCACAGCACCATGACCACGATGGCCCCTGCGGGGTGGCCTGCCTCTGCCTGTCATTTTTGGGGGGATTAGTGGTACTATGCGTGCAAGCTACTGTGAGACCAGATATGAGTGGCAATGTGCAATGGCAGAGGTCTGCAGAGTACACGCTGTAGGCCTGACAAACCCGCTTGAAGACAACTAACTGCTATTCAATCTATAACAGTGAAAAAAATATGTTTTTAAATGCACGCTATTGTGACACCAGAAATAAGTGGCAATGTGCACTGGCAGAGGTTGGCAGAGTACACGCTGTAGGCCTGACACCCGCTTGAAGACAACTAACTGATATTCAATCTATAACAGTGAAGAAAGTTTTTTGGTTTTAAATGCACAAAATTGTGACACCTGATATGAGTGGAAATGTGCACTGGCACAGTTCTGCAGAGCACACGCTGTAGGCCTGACACACCCGCTTTAAGGACACTGACTGCTATTAGCTTACACTGGAAACCTTTTTTTCTTTGTAAAAGCACGCTATAGAGACACCAGATATGAGTGGCAATGGGCACTGGCACAGGTCTGCAGAGCACAGGCTGTAGGCCTGACACACCCGCTTGAAGACAAGTAACTGCTATTCAATCTATAACAGTGAAAAAAGTTTTTTGGTTTTAAATGCACACTATTGTGACACCAGATATGAGTGGCAATGTGCACTGGCAGAGTTTAATGGTTCCAGAGTGGTTGAGGGAAGGAATTAGCAGAGGTAACTAGTTGGGTTACCCGGGGTCCGCTATGGGGTCATTACACTGGGACAAAAATATTTTAAGCCGCAACAATATATAGCCTTGGGGTTTTCTGTGAAAAAGTTGTTTAGTTCACGAGCATGGTCAGCTGGGACAATCCAATGGCTTTCCCATTCTGCTTATTAGGTCAATAATGAATGGTGAAGTCATATGGTTGAAGGGGCCAGATGCCACCTCAGCAACCATGCGTTGTCTCCTGCTACCTGGTTGAGCCACACCAATGGGTTGTGGTCGATGATCAGGGTGAAGGCTTTTCTGTATAAATAAGGGGTAAGCTTTTTCAGAGCCCATACCAAGATCAGGCATTATTTTTCAATTGCTGCATAGCTTAATTCTCAAGGAAAAAGTTTTCAGCTTAGATAGGCAACCGGATGCACCCCGCCATTTTTGCAAACTAGACTCAAAATTGCCCCCAGTCCAAACATGGAAGCGTCTGTATGGTTGATAAAACATTTATTATGATCTGTGGCAGCCAGGACAGCGGCAATAATTAGTTCTTGCTTCAGAGCTTGGAAAGCTGTCGCACATTTCGGGAACCACAGGACCTGTCTAGGTAGATTCCCTTTCCTGTAGTGTAATATCCCTATACAGATGAAGTAGTGGTTATAGCTGACATAGCTTTCCCCCCCATGCATTAGCCGAGACTTAATGCTGGGAGTAGGTCTGGTTTATTCAGGCAAAGCACACAAAATTTATACCCAGACCTCCAGCATGGGGTCTCCATTTATGGACCCATAAACCCACCCAGGCATCTCTGTGTCTGGGGGATAATTGAGTTAATAACCGGTAAACCAATTACTGCCCGAACATAGAGGTTTCAACATACAAAAACCATGAAAATACATGCAATACAGTATCATACATGTCCTATACCACAGGATAGCTTGCCTCTGAACACCTAATCTGTCTAAATAGCACCCATGGATCCATGGAGAATTGACCAAATGCCACGGGTCAGTACATTAGGTAAAAATAACCAGGAACCGCGACAACCCATAGCTGATTTGAGTTCCACAGCGGTCGCAGCTACGTCCCGCTGAAGCCTGTTCACAAAATGTTACGCAGAAACGACTGCCAGAGAGCGAGTGTTAAGATGAATTCAGGAGAGGGAAGGCAGAGAACCAGGGGAACCATGGATATGACTCGCGGGGAGGTAGGGCAAGTTAACACCTGAACGGGATCTAGTTACAGTCTATAGTTTGAGTGCTCGAACGTAAACTAGTCTTTAACATGAGGACACTGTCACACTGCTCTCCCCCTTGTCAGTACTCTGGCAGACACAGCTTGATACGTTTGGGTCAACTTGGGGATGTCCTGGAAAAGTTCTTTAGTTCACAAGCTCGATCTGCCAGGACAACCCATCAGCGTTCTCATTCCGCTTATCGGGTCGCTAATGAATAGTAAAGTCATAGGTTTGTAGGTTTGCATTGTCTCCTGTGACCCAGTTAAGCCACACCAACGGGTTGTGGTCAGTGATCAGGGCTTGTCCGGATAAGTATGGAGTACATTTATTCAGAGCCCATTCCAGAACTAAACATTATTTTTCAATTGCTGCATAGCTTACTGCTCATAGCAACAGCTTTCAGCTTAGATAGGCAACTGGATGTTTCCTGCCGTACTCGCCGACTTGACTCAAAACTGCCCCCAGTCCAAACACGGAAGCGCCTATATGGACGATAAAGCATTTGTTAGTGTAACAAACTCTGTATCAAAAGACTATATTCCCTCTCACTCTCTCCCTGTTACACCTTTCCCCACATACAACTATTTCAGCAAACCCTGTGTTTCAGCCCATCTCAGCCGTGAGTCAATCAGAATGTTTGCCCGACCAGCAGGAGATATGGACTCTCTCTCTCTGGAACTCTAGAGCGGCTATGGGCAACCACCTCACCCTGCTCCCTTTTCACCCTTGTATTAACCCCTTTATCAAAGAGCTATGAAGGCGATCTTTGAAAGTTATGTTAACCCAATCCTCCTGAACAATCGCTCCCAGTGAAATGGAGGGAGCCCCCTTTTTTAGCCCACTAGAACCCCCGGTAAAAGACTGTGACCTAGCCCTAACCATCTGGAACTAGTTACTGGAATAACTTTATCAGCGGTGAGTCTAAAAGTGAATTGAGTTAATTGATTCCCATGAATCAGAGCGCTATTTAAAGAGAATGGGCAGTCTGATCCCCTCCTTTAGGGGATTTATGACTTGTGGGGATATCATGTTGTTTTCCGGGTGTTAATTTTAATGTTTTCCAGGAGATAATTAGTTCACCGGTTATTAGCTCAATTATCTCTTAGACACAGTGACGCCTGGGCAGGCTTAGGACTGTATGAATAGAGACACAATGCTGGGGGTTCTTGTATAAATATCTCTACCTTCTTTGATGAAGGGGAAAACCATACTGATTTACCCTTCATCAAGTCTGAAGCTTGTGGATACTAGAGCTATATCACAGATTCACTCTGTGGGACGAGGGACACCAGCGAATATACTCATCCAAAGTATAGGGTAGGATCTAGGATCTAGGGCAGCCAGTACGGGAGTATTGATTAGAGCTTGTTTCAATGACTGGAATCCTGTCTCACAATCCAGAGACCACAGGATCTGTCTAGGCAAATTCTTTCTAGTCAGGTCTGTCAGGGGCTTTGCTATGGCTCTATAGTACGTGACAGAATGTCGGTAGTAGCCAGCTGTTCCTAGGAAAGCCAGACTTTTGTCTTGGTATGGGGTGTGGGCCAGTTAGCCACAGCCTCTATATTGGCTTGCTCTGGCTGTTGCTTTCCACACCCTACCCGGTGGTCCAGGTACTGTACCTCCGCCATACCAATGTGACACTTGTGTGGTTTCAATGTCAAGCCAGCATTCCTAATTCTGTCCAGAACCATCCCTATATGTGATAGCGGTCTACAGTGATACATTGGAGGCCCATCTAGGTCGTCCAGGTATGCACAGGCATAATCCTGGAGGCCATTGAAGAGTTCATCTACCATCTATTGGAAGTTAGTGGGGACATTCTTCATCCCGAAACTGGTATAAGCCGAACGGCGTGACAAAGGGTGATTTGGGAATAGCCTCCTTGGATAGGGGAATTTGCCAATTCCAGGTAGCGTTCCCTAGCTATGCGGTCCAGCGGTTCATCTACCCGGGGCCTCTGTGACTGTTTCATCGTTCAGTCGCCGGTAATTTACACAGAATCGGGTCGTGCTGTCCCGCTTAGGTACTAAGACTACCGGTGAGTCCCAAGGGCTTTCCAAGGCTTCTATGACTCCTAGGCAGAGCATTTCATTAATCTCTTTCTGCATTCCTTCCTGGACTGCATTAGGAATCTGGTATTTAGGAGAATGTCACCTGTTTTGCTTCAAGGAGCTGAATAGCTTGTGCCCTTTTCTTGGGTCCCTAGTCTGTCAACTAACTGGACTAGTTCTATGGAGTCAGCCCAGGGGTCACCTCCTAACAGGACGGGTAGGGGTGAATTCTCTGGGTCCTTGGAAGCAGGGGAACATATGGCGGCTACCTCTTCCTCTCTGCCCTGATACTCTTTTTTTTTAATTCTTTATTTTTGTTGTGCAGATGAACACAATATATCAACAGACGCCACAACAGCGTATTTCAGGTTTCATAAAAGTTAGACAGTGGCATAGTAATGCGCACAATTTTTTATTATTGATTTCTGTGCGGATTTGGCGACTTGGGCTATCAGTAAGTGTGAGTCTGCTTCCTCACTGTGCTCCGAGAGGATCAGTGTACAGGGGTTCGTCGCAGGTGCCATGTCTCTCACTTTGAGGGTCCTCACTTTGTGTGCTTGAGTGGTAGGTCTCCGGTGTCTGTCTCCGCTAACCGCTTGTGCTGCTGCTTTCATGCGAACAGTGACCGGAGGCAGAAGTCTCCTATCTCGTGGGTAGGGGTCCCGTGAGGGGGCAGCTGCGGTTCATTCATGTGTGGCATGGTCACTCTCCAGCTGCTCCCCCCAGTGTCAGTTTGGGGTTGGTAATTGCTGCTATTGTTGTTGTTCACACTGACCTCCTGGGGGGCATCCAGCCTCCCCTCAGGCACTGCGGTCACTCTGCTCCGTCGTGCAGTTTATGCGGCGGCCATCTTAGCTTATGCCATGCGGTCCCAGACTGGTCTCGCCGTTGTCCAGCTCCCTGGAGTGTGCTCTGCCTCCCCGGTGGGGGGGCTGGGATAACACCCACCGGCCCACAGGGGGGGAACGGGGCCTGTGATGAGCCTGAGGGAGGCCCCGCCGGACCAAGCACGGGAGATCGTCCCGCCAGAGCCTCACAGCAGGCCCAAACTCAGCGGCCCATACAGTGTCGTCGGCAGTCAGACAGGAGCTGACTTTGCACATGCAGATGTCGCTTGGGTCCCCCTGCCAGTTGGCATCTGTTTGGTGTGATTTCCAGAGGAAACTTGGCATATTTTGCCAGTTTTGCAGGGGTTTGTAGAGGAGCTGATGTGCTCCATGTCCTTCCAGCTCGGTGGCCAGGCCCCGCCCCGCCCTTATACTCTTTAACCCCTTATGGACCAAACTTCTGGAATAAAAGGGAATCATGACATGTTACACATATCATGTGTCCTTAAGGGGTTAAGCATGTAAATGTAAAATGTAAGTTTCTCCTGTTCCTTCTCACAGCTAGCTACTAAATAGGTGGTATCACAGACCAGCACTACCACCTTATAGGGTCCTTGCCAGGAAGCCTGCAGCTTGTCATGCTGGCCTTATTTTAAAACCATAACTTTCTGTCTGACCTGGAAGCTACAGTGCCTGGCCCCCGGTTGTACCATGCATCTGGGCTGCCTGAAAGTTTTCGCGTACCGTCTGATCATACCCTACATACTGGAACTAAGGGACCACATGGAGTCTTAGAGTCCCTGCTATCTCGGTTCCCCTCTCAGTGTACTCGGATGAGGTCTAAGGGCCCCTTCACCCGCTTTCCATATAGTAGCTTGAATGGGGAGAACCCAGCTGTGGTGATACCGGAGAAACTGACGGAAGCCAAGCACAGAGAGATGGACACAGGTTTCTTCAGGAAGGAAGAGATTCTTTATTCGGTTCACCGATCGGGACTCAGAGGGACTAATGTCACCAAAATACAGCAAGTTCAATAGTGCAGGCTCCTTATATAGGCACATAACTCCTCCCATATTAAGCTCCACCCGCACATTCTCTTGACCAATCAATACAAATAAGAATTAACTTCCTGCTTGACCGCATGGCTTGTCCAGCACAATGGAGGAGGGGAATACTACTTCCTGTATTCTTGCACATGCTCCGTACACTACTGATCGTATCTTGCCTCGTGCAACCAACTGATCGATACGTCAGCATATGCACGTACACATGCCACGTGGTAATCTCGGCCTACTAAATTAATTTTTACCGAGATTCCACCACATTCCCCCCTTTGATGCCTCTTGATATTTCACAATTACTTGAGGCATCACTTAACCTTGGTTTGCATACACCGCAAGTTACCATGAACCAGACCTGACCTGTCTATGATGTGAATCTTTCAACACTCATCTTCCTGCATTGGTTCTCCCTGATCTAGAGACTCATATTTATAAATTGCCATTATCTGTGCTGCAGCCTTCCTTTCTGCTATATTTTCTATCAGGCTTTGCACAGACCTAACTACTAAGGGGATAAGACATGGCAGGAGTAGACACAACATTAAAATCAGTAGGACTCCACCTACCAATGCCTTAAGCCCTCCAAACTGCTCATACCAGCTACCAAACAAACTACTTGGATTATACCCTTTCCATACCTGAGTAGGCACATGCGCTAGTTTAACCATATGGCTAGTAAGCTCAGCTATTGCTTGCCCTTCGTCATCTATTTGAAGACAGCAATTTCTCAGGTTAAACTTCCCACATACACCTCCCTCTACTGCCAATAGGTAATCCAAGGCTAATCTATTTTGGTACACTGCTGTCCTCATCCTGGTATTATGCTTCGCTAGAAGATTGAGCGCTTGTGAGGTCTCATTAGTAATGATCTCAACCACCGCCTGTAATCTTATAATACGGTTGAGCATATAAATTGGGGTTCTATAACCAAAGGTACCATCCTCTGCCCACGTGGCTGGCCCATAGTAATCTATAATACGCTGGGGAGGCCATTCATCATCTTCCCAGGCGCCTATCTCTATGGGTCCCCTTTTCTTCCTATGATTCACATCATACACTTTAACACCTAAAGTCTCACCTGTTTCAATAGGTAACAACAAGAAGGATGGTTTGAGCATACCCAACACACATGCCCCTTCCCAGTCCTGTGGCAACTCCGAATAGGCTTTCTTACCACAGATCCAGTACAAATTTGCTGGGGCTCTCCAACTAGATGTGATGGATAAATCAAACCATACGTCCTTTAAATTGGCATATCTTGCAAACGGGTTAGATGGTTCTGAGACATTTGAAGCCGACCACCAAGTTGTATTCTTTGTATCATCATCATAAGCTTTTTGCCCTAGACAAGTTAACTCTCCTACAGATGCATTAAACATTATTCTTTTCCTTGCTATGCAAACATAACCTATGATGGAGGTCTTTAATCACCACTCAAATTTACCTCTAACACTCATCTGATAATCGGCTTGTGTAGATATTAATTGGTCAACTGCCTCAGAACCGGACATTACCTCCTTTGCTTCCCAAGGCCATTGGTCTCCCATGTTAGTACCTCCACACACATAGCAGTTGGTAACATTAAGACTACCGGCAATACTTTCGGCTAAATCAATGAACAGGTTTTTAGCATTATGGGGGATCTTAATATCTATACTAATTTCTTCATAGAAGGAATGGTATACCTGATGAGTCTGGGAGGTTACCGTATCAGTCTCTATCCCTATAAATAATATTGTCCCAGGGTCTAAACCCGTCCCGTATATTTGAAACCCAAATAAATTACCATATTTATCTAAGAACTTCTCGGGGTTATTTATAAGAATATGGACCGGATTGCATTCCATAGACTTACAGTATGGATTGGAAGGCAACTTAGTCACAATCATGTCCTTGTCTGCTGTCTGTCCCCAAGTTGCCCACCCCACACAAGACCAATATGGGCAAAAGTTATAATCTCTATTTGGGCATCTAGGACTCACATACTTATTTTTGCTGCTGGGACAGATATATTTATCGTTAGACCCATACGTTCTCTCCCATCTAAGATCCCCACATACATTCCACGGCTTTCTACCACTTGATATCGCCTAACACGCATCAAATAGCAGAACACCCGAAGAATGTATGGATTCTAATACCGTTTTGTTAATTAGGGTCCCCTGAGGATCTCCATTCCTGAGAGTCAACCAAATTGTACGGGGTTGATACTCTGGACTGAAGCACTTAGGTTCTCCTACTCCTAAATGGCACACACTATATTCTATATTTAAGTATCTACATCTTGATACATCTCCTTTACACTCGTATTGCGAATGCCAAATTAGGGTTTGGGAAATATGGTTACCTGTTCTTGTAGTCTTAATGCATACCTCACAGCTAGGAGTGTCGGTACCTCTACCTTCCTGAATATAAAAAGACATATAAATAAACATTATCATTAGCACATCTTTCGTCGGCTGCATCCTCAGTCTTCGTCCGTGCGATGGCACCTCAGCTTCCAGGATGTAAGGGCTGCAGGGAATGGAGTTCTGCTCTTCTTCACAGAGGTCCCTTCGAGACACCCTGCTATGACACGTGGGTGAGTGGTCAGGCTTTATTATGGCCGTCAAAACACTCACGTACTAATCTCTGAAACAACAATAATTGTAATCCACAAGGTTTCCTCGTCACTCCGACTGAGTCGTGCGCTTTAACCGGATCTTGCAAGGATTTTTTTTTACCCTAGCGTGATGAATCCACGGAGTCACTTCTACAACCTTTACAACTGTTGGGGTAGTTAAAAGAACAACATAGGGACCTCTCCACTTGGAACCTAATGGAACAGTGTTCCATTCTTTTATCCACACTTGATCCCCTGGATGGTAAGAATGAACAGGTGGATAAATATTCACAGGTACTTTACACACTTATCCACATAGGTTTGTATATTTTCCTTAGCCCTCTATAATATATGGTACTAACTAAGGCTAACAGGATACGCTCCAAGCTTTAATTCAATGTGTATTGGTGGAATATTGCGAGCAAGTCCTGGAGGATTATTCTCTGTCCATATTCTTGAAATGTCAAATATGGATTCATCACTCTTAGGGTCTGTATTTGTTATTATAGAGTAGAAGTGCCATTCTTCTTCCCTTTGCACCGATACTGATATTATGCCTGGTGATCTATTAAACTTCAGAGACGTTGATCCGTTGGGTTTAAAAGTTATCTGGGCTTGAAGCTTTAATAATAGATCTCGTCCTAGAAGCTGAACTGGACACTCCAGCATATATAGGAACTGGTGCTTAACAAAATGGCCTCCTAGAATACAAGTATGACTCCTGAGAATTGGTCTAGCAGCGCTTTTTCCAGTAGCTCCTATCATAATTATAGTCTTCCTGAAGGAGGAGCAACTAGGTTCGTTACCACAGAGTACTCAGCACCAGTGTCAATCATGAAAGAGCTCCTCTTTCCCTCTATTGATACATCGACCATAGGCTGCACTCGGCTAAATGGGGATGGAGCCCAGTCGGTATCAATAGTCTTCCATGACAGTGTCAGCCAGACCGACAAAATCTCTATCTTCTCTATCCCTTAATCTCTGGGTAGGGGAATAGTATCTACTTCCCTGAACACCTCCTCTGTTACTATTGTCATTCCCTCCAAGACTTTCTCTATAGCCACCTCTGTAACCATCTCGTAACCTTCTCTCTTGTCTTATCTATAACTTGCTTTATATTCCCTCTGTGGGCAGTCACTTTTCCAATATCCTTCCTCTCTACAATACACACAGTGATTCCTACTTCCTCCCTTACTCAGCCTATTCTCAACTCCTCTATTCACCTCCCGGTTCATATACACCTGACTTGCAATTTCCATTAACTGTGATATGGGCATTCCTACAAATCCCTTTAACTTTAGCAATTTTCTTTTGATATCACCTTGGGTCTGGCTGACACATGCTGAGTTGTTCATTCGAGAGTTCTCAGGGGCCTCTGGATTAAAAGGAGTATATAATCTATATGACTCCAGCAATCTCTCATAGAAAGCACTAGGTGACTCGTCTGCTTTCGTAAAGGAATTATGGGTCTTCCAATTAAACAGATCAGTCATGGCGAACGGGACATAAACAAATACAGGGTCTGCCAACTGTAATTGACCATTAATATCAATGTGTGGGGGACCAGGGGTAAGCTGCAGTGGCATTTGTAAATGTCAAAGTTGGAGGGCACCGGTCATTTGTCAGGTTAGGGTGGGACTTAGATAGGGTTGTTTAGTCATAGGTTCCGGTCGGGGAGTGGTGAGGTAGGTGGAAATGGATAAGATAATTTTACTGGTCAGTAACTTGGTTAACAAAATGTTTCGGACAGGGCTAGGAGGAGCCTGACCAGTAACCAAAAATGGTAACAGTGTATTCCAGCGTCCTATACCATTGACCATTTCATCCAGTTGTATTTCAAAACTAATTTACTGTTACTAAAGGCACACAAGGCTCAGAAATTATAGTGTTTTGTCAGTGGTTATGGTGTTTTCAGTGATTATGATATTGTCAGTGGTTATGGTATTATCAGTGGTTATGGTATTGTCAGTTGTTATGGTGTTATCAGTGGTTATGGTGTTTTCAGTGGTTATGGTGTTTTCAGTGGTTATGGTATTATCAGTGGTTATGGTGCTTTCAGTTGTTATGGTATTATCAGTGGTTATGGTGTTTTCAGTGGTTATGGTATTGTCAGTGGTTATGGTGTTTTCAGTGGTTATGGTATTGTCAGTTATGGTATTATCAGTGGTTATGGTGTTGTCAGTGATTATGGTATTGTCAGTGGTTATGGTATTGTGTAATTGCTGAGAATTATCTGATTCAGTGGATTCAGTTACTGTTAAGAATTCTCCTCACAATTTTGACTGCTAATAATAAAACTGAATACAAAGAACCAATTGGGGGGGTAGGTAGGCACAGAAATAGGAGGGGACAGGCATCTGAGAGCCAGAGACAATTAGAGCACATTTGGACATACCAGCTGCACCAGTTCTTGCTAAAGAATTTAGTTGAGGGATGGTCAGATGGGTCAGATTCCATTGGGGATGGACAAACCAGTTTTGATAACCATCTAGTAACACAAACTGTGTTAACAGTCAAAATATGGAAACTGGTCATTCTCTACTACATAAGGTAGTCCCCAAAATCACACACATTATATCCCTTTTTAAAGTTATTTAGCATACATTTTAAGGGATCAACAATCTTTAAATTTCGGCGCTGCCATACTTAGCAACGGAGCGTCTAATTCAAAGAAACACAACAAACACACCTCCAACAGTCACACTCGTTTCCCTGGCAACAGCACCATGTGGCACAGTTACTAGGTCAAACTCATACAACAAAACATACAGGGAATTCCCGTACACACACAGCTGTTACACCAGTCAGTAAATAACTAATACTGTGCCCTTTGGCGAAACTATACAGTCACCGATGCTATAATTCCCTATATCTGAATTACCCGTCTATAACATACCCCAGTAACATCGTCTTTACAAACAGTAGTTACAGTACGGTTAGCATAGGTCAAAGTACAATTTAAGGTCACAGTACGATTAATAGTGGTTATGTGGTGGAATCTCGGTAAAAATAAATTTAGTAGGCCGAGATTACCACGTGGCATGTGTACGTGCATATGCTGACGTATCGATCAGTTGGTTGCACGAGGCAAGATACGATCAGTAGTGTACGGAGCATGTGCAAGAATACAGGATATAGTATTCCCCTTCCTCCATTGTGCTGGACAAGCCATGCGGTCAAACAGGAAGTTAATTCTTATTTGTGTTGATTGGTCAAGAGAATGTGCGGGTGGAGCTTAATATGGGAGGAGTTATATGCCTATATAAGGAGCCTGCACTATTGTCCGGGGCTCAGAACTTGCTGTATTTTGGTGACGCTAGTCCCTCTGAGTCCCGATCGGTGATCCAATAAAGAATCTCTTCCTTCCTGAAGAAACCTGTGTCCATCTCTCTGTGCTTGGCTTCCGTCAGTTTCTCCGGTATCATTTGGTGCATTGGCCGGGAAGCTCATCGTTCAACGGTAGCTGAGAGGCAGAGGCGTGAGACGGTCTATCTTTGCCCACGTTCTCTACGGCTGCACCCCTGAACTTCTGCGTGGACCTCCCTTCGTCTCGGCGCCACTGGTCTGTTGTCCAGGAGATCATCGGCCTCTACGTGAGAAGTGCTGGGGTGTCCCCGTCGATGAGTGTGAACTCAGGTTCAGGAACGAGGAGGTAAGACAACTGCTGTTTTAGACGGCAGGACCCACTAGGGGTATACCGATTGTGCGGTAGGCCCAAAGGGGTTTTGAATCTGTGTATCTGCCCCCTCTGTCGGAGGGAAGGAGCGAAGGCGCACCGCTCGATCGAACGCTCTTTAGTCAGACCGTTTGATTCTGTTAGTCAGGCGGGGCTCTGGTGTAAATAGCCCTAGCCGGACACCGGTGTCTTGTCTAGACTAGCGTTCTAGGGTGTACATTTTGTTCGCTAGGTCGGAGGGACCGGGAGACTAAGCGGCGTCTGTGTAAATTCGGTTCGCTAGTTCTCATCCTATCTGGGCTAAGTGGGAAGGCGTGTAAATTTGGAACCCACTAGACTTTTGATAGTGCGACTAAGAGGCGTCTGTGTAAATTCGGTCCTCTAGCTCGCTATATATGTGGTGATTGGGCAGTGTGGCTAACCAAAACGTATGTAGATTGTTTTTAGGTAGTCCATTCAAGGTACTGGCCAAATAGTTTAGTTGGGAATTGTAAATGTGTTAAAGATTGTTAGTAAAGTGTATATCTTGTTAGATAGCGCGAGCTCAGCCGTCTAGCGAGAGTGTTAATAGTGTGTTGCTGTATTATAGTGCACGGTACCATAACCCTGTATATTTACTGACACTGTATATAAGTACTAATCATTGTCGTCAATTGCATGTTTTAACACCATAACCACTAATAATTGTATTGTGACCTTAACTTGTGCTTTGACCTATGCTAACCGTACTGTAACCGCTATTTGTAAAAGACGATGTTACTGGGGTGTGTTATAGACGGGTAATTCGTATATAGAGAATTATAGCGTGGGTGACTGTATAGTTACGCCAAAGGGCATAATATTGATTATATAGTGACTGGTGTAACAGCTGTGTATGTACGGGAATTCCCTGAGTGTTTATTGTTATTGTGTACGTTTCACTTGGTAACCGTACCACGTGGTGCTGTTGCCAGAGGAAACGGGTGTGACTGTTGAATAGTACGCGTGTATAGTATTCGTTGTCGACGACGTTCCATTGTTAAGTATGGGTGCGTCGCAGTCAACGATCCCGGATCCCTTAGGTTGTATGGTGAAGAATTTTAAAAAGGGATTCAAAACTTGTGATTTTGGGGTTAAGATGTCTCCTGTACGTTTGGTTACTTTGTGTACTAGGGAGTGGCCTACTTTGGTTGCGGCATGGCCGCCACGTGGCAGTTTGGATCCAACTCTGGTACAGCGCTTACACGTGGCTGTATCAGGTAGGCCTGAACTTTACGGCCAGTTTCCTTATGTTGACTGTTGGAGACAGGCCGTAAATGACTCGCCAAAATGGCTCCGGACATGCCACGAGGAGCAATGTCGCCTCATGGTAGCTAGGACTTGTTCGTCCACTAGGACTGGTGTTAGGCCTATTTTGGACACGCCCCCTGAGTCCGAGATCCCTTTGCCGCCCCCTTACTTTCCGTTAAGAAGAAGTGACGCAAACGCAGGAAGTCCTGCAGCCCTCCCCTCATTACCCCCATCCACTTCCGCTTCCTCCTCCAGTACAGGATCCACCCCCCCTCGTACTAAATCTCCCCTTCCGGAACCAGAACCCACCCCCATTAGAAACGAATATCCTGATTTGGCGCCACTTCAGACTTCCGGTCAAGCTTCATCTAGCTCGACTCGAAGTGTTTTATTTACAACCTTTTCCCAAAACCAACTTCCCACATCCCCATACCCTATCTCTCCCCGACCGGAACCCATGACTGACGCCTCTCTACGTAGCCCCATCCAAACCCGACAGTTGACTGGTGCCCAACAATTAAAGCACTATCAGATGCCTCTTCGCCTAAATCCCGGGTCAGCTTATATCGATGCCGCAGGTCAAATGGCACACGCTGACCCAGTCTTTGTATATGTCCCATTCACGACAACCGATCTTTTAAACTGGAAGACCCACAATTCCTCGTACACCGAGAAACCACAAGCTATGACTGATCTGTTCACCTCAATAGTACAGACGCATAATCCGACATGGGCTGATTGCCAGCAGTTACTAATGACTTTATTTAACAATGAGGAAAGGACAAGAATAAATCAAGCAGCCATTAAAGCATTAGAAGATAGAGCCCGTGCTTTGAACCAAGCAAATCCAGCAGCATGGGCCGCAACACACTATCCCAATACCGATCCCGATTGGAACGTAAATGGTGCTGATATGGTTCAACTCAGAGCCTATAGAGACGCTATAATTGCTGGCATGAAAGCAGGAGGAAAGAAAGCCATTAACATGTCGAAGACAGTTGAGGTGATTCAGAAAAGCGATGAAGCGCCCAGTGTCTTTTATGACCGATTATTGGAGGCATACCGCTTGTATACCCCCTTTAATCCGGAAGACGCAGACAATTCCCGAATGGTTAACTCCGCCTTTGTCAGCCAAGCTTACGGAGATATTAAGCGCAAGCTACAAAAGTTAGAAGGGTTTGCAGGTATGTCCATCACCCAACTAATGGAGGTAGCAAATAAGGTTTATATGAACAGGGATACAGAAAGTAAGAAAGAGGAAGAGCGCAAGATGCGTAAAAAGGCTGATATGCTAGCGGTAGCGATCGCAGGCGTAGATAGACGGGGCCCGGATAGAGGCGATAGTAAGTGGAATGAGGAACCTCTAAGTAGAAATCAGTGCGCTTACTGTAGGGAAGAAGGGCATTGGAGAAATGAGTGTCCGCGAAGAGAACAGTCTGAGAGAGACAGACCTAGGTCAGGTTACGGAAACTTTAGAGGCAGAGCGAGAGGTAGAGGAGGCCCCGGAGGGAGTAATGGTTATAGAGGGAGTAATGGGAACAGAGGAAGTGTTAGGGAAGACAGGTATATTCCAGCAGCGCAAAGGTCCCGCGATAGAGAAGGTAGGGACTTCGTAGGATTGGCTGACACGGTCATGGAGGACTATTGATACCGACCGGGCTCCATCCCCCTTGGTCGAGCGGAGCCTATGGTCGATGTATCAATAGGGGGAAAAAGGAGTGCGTTCATGATCGACACTGGTGCCGAACATTCAGTGGTGACTAATCTAGTTGCTCCTCCATCTGGAAGGACTATTACTGTGATAGGAGCAACTGGAAGAAGTGCTGAAAGACCGGTTCTTAAAAGTCGACTCTGTACATTGGGAGGCCACGTAATAAAACATCAATTCCTTTATATGCCTGAATGTCCAGTCCAATTGCTGGGACGTGATATGCTGTCAAAATTACAAGCGCAGATTACGTTCCTACCAAATGGAACAACATCTTTAAAGTTTAATGGACCTTCAGGTATTATGACTTTATCCGTACCAAAGGAAGAAGAGTGGCGACTTTATACAGCGTTGACTAGCCAAAACCCTAGGAGTGATGAGACATTGTTTAACATACCAGGAGTTTGGGCAGAGAACAACCCACCAGGACTGGCCCGCAATATTCCACCTATAAAAATTGAACTGAAACTTGGGGTTTATCCAGTAAGCCTAAGACAATACCACATCCCACAGAAGGCTAAGAAGAATATCCAATCCTATCTGGATAAGTTCATACGGTATGGTATCCTAAAATTCTGTACTTCCCCCTGGAACACCCCATTGCTGCCTGTTCAAAAGCCCGGTACAGATGAGTATCGACCTGTGCAGGACTTGAGAGCAGTCAATGATGCGGTTGTTAGTATACATCCAGTTGTACCCAATCCATATAACCTGCTCGCTTTAATTCCGGGCGGGGCTACTTACTTCACAGTCTTAGATCTCAAAGATGCCTTCTTTTGCCTCCGAATTGCCGCAGAAAGTCAATGTATTTTCGCTTTCCAATGGGAGAACGCTGTAACGGGCTCAAAACGCCAAATGACTTGGACAAGACTACCCCAAGGGTTTAAAAATTCACCTACCCTATTTGGTTCAGCCCTAAGTCAAGATCTACTGGATTTCGAGTCCATCCCAGGAGAGTGTGTCTTGTTACAATATGTAGATGACTTGTTGATAGCAGCAGTTACAAAAGAAATCTGTCAGCAAGCAACGCACGATCTACTACACATTCTCTGGAAGGCAGGATACAAGGTGTCTAGAAAGAAGGCTCAGTTGTGTTTGCCAACTGTCAAGTATCTGGGATTCCATATCTCTGAAGGTCAAAGAATTATGGGGCCAGAGAGAAAAGAAGCTGTCTGCCAAATACCAATACCCAAGAATAGAAGACAAGTGCGAGAATTCTTGGGGGCAGCAGGCTTCTGTAGGATATGGATTCCCAGCTATGCGATACTGGCAAAACCTCTGTACGCAGCTATCAAAGGTACAGAGCACGACCCCTTCTTATGGACTCAAGAACAGCAAACGGCATTTGAAGATGTGAAGAAGGCTTTGATGAGTGCCCCAGCAGGTCTACTTGATCACACACGACCATTCTACTTATATGTACACGAGCAAAGAAGAATGGCTGTGGGAGTATTGACACAGTACTTGGGATCATGGCAAAGACCTGTTGCCTACATGTCTAAGCAATTGGATGCAGTGGCCAGCGGACTTCCACCTTGTCTAAGAGCAGTAGCTGCAGCCGCCCTGCTAGTAGCTGAAGCCGATAAACTCACTCTGGGTCAAGAACTTTATGTACGAGTCCCACATGCAGTACAGACGTTGTTGGATTACAAAGGAAATCATTGGTTTAGTAACAGCCGTATGACCAAGTATCAAGCAATGTTGTGTGAAAACCCAAGAGTGCATTTAGAGACTGTAAACACCTTAAATCCAGCTACCCTTTTGCCACAACCTACTGAAAGTCAACATGATTGTTTGGAAGTAATGGATGAAGTATTTTCAAGTAGACCAGATCTTCGTGATTTTCCCATCCAGAACCCCGATGTTCAATATTACACCGACGGCAGTAGTTATGTGAAAGAAGGGATCCACTATGCAGGATATGCAGTAACAACAATAGACAAGGTGATAGAAGCTCGGCCACTGGCGAAAGGAACATCAGCACAAAAGGCAGAATTAATAGCACTAACACGAGCGTTACAATTGGCTGAAGGTTTAAGAGTGAATATCTATACGGACTCTAAGTATGCGTTTTTAACCACTCATGCCCACGGAGCTTTGTATAAAGAAAGAGGACTACTGAATTCAGAAGGCAAAGAAATCAAGTACGCAGCTGAAATCCTACAACTATTGGAAGCAGTGTGGGAGCCGAAAGAAGTCGGTATCATACATTGTCGAGCGCATCTGAGAGGAGATGGTGATGTAACCAAGGGAAATCGGATGGCAGATAGTGCAGCTAAGCGTGCTGCTGAATCAGGAAGACAGGAGTATGTGGGGCATATAGCTGCTCTAATACCAACCCCACTGTCTCAATGGACTCCAGTTTATACAACTCAAGAAGAGGAGTGGTTAAAGACTGAACCGGGAAAGTATTTGGAGAACAAGTGGTATCAGCTAGAAGATGGAAGAATAGTTATACCAGCATCACTAGCAGTAGAAATTGTCCAGAACTATCATAACGGGACACATTCTGGGAGAGACAGTACAGAAGAATCTCTCAGGAAACATTTCTACATACCAAGATTATCCAACTTGACTCAGGCCATTGTACGTAGATGTGTAATGTGTGCTAAAAATAATGCAAGACAAGGACCAGTAAAGCCACCAGGAGTCCAGTTTATGGGGGGACTCCCCATGTCCGATCTACAAATAGACTTCACAGTGATGCCTAAATCGGGTGGACATCGTTACCTGCTGGTAATTGTGTGCACCTATTCAGGCTGGGTAGAAGCATGTCCTACTCGTACAGAAAAAGCAGGAGAAGTTGTGAGATTCCTGCTACGAGAAATAATACCCCGATATGGACTACCCTGTTCTATAGGATCGGACAATGGTCCAGCTTTTGTTCACCAGTGCCTACAACAACTGACTCATATGCTTGGTATAAAGTGGAGGCTTCATACCGCATATAGACCCCAGAGTTCTGGTAAGGTAGAGAGAATGAATAGAACTATTAAGAACCAGTTGGCTAAAATGTGTCAGGAAACCCAACTTAAGTGGAACGTTCTCTTACCCATAGCTCTATTGCGAATCCGCAGTACCCCTACCAGAAGGATGGGCCTTTCTCCTTTTGAAATTATGTATGGGCGACCACCTCCCGTACTTGGTAACTTAAGGGGGGATTTGAGTCAGTTGGGAGAAGGAATTACCCGGCAGCAGGTTGTAGAGTTGGGTAAGACTATGGAGGAGGTACAGAAATGGGTACAAGATAGATTACCTGTGAATATTTATCCCCCTGTTCATAGTTATCATCCAGGAGATCAAGTGTGGATTAAAGAGTGGAATAATGTACCGTTAGGGCCCAAGTGGAGAGGTCCTTATGTTGTTCTTTTGTCTACCCCTACAGCGATTAAAGTGGCCGAAGTGACTCCGTGGATACATCACTCCAGGGTTAAGCCAGCAGCAGTTGATTCTTGGCAAGTTACAGCAGATCCAGAGAATCCCTGCAAGATCCGGTTAAAACGCACTACTCAGTCGGAGTAACGAGGAATCGTGTGGATTACAAATTTTATTGTTACAGGTGTGAGTGAGAAGGCCATAATAAAGCCTGTCCTCTTACCAACACATAGTGTATAAGCCAGGAAAGTCTCGAAGGGACACCTGTGAAGACGAGCAGAACTCCATTCCCTGCAGCCCTCACATCCTGGAAGCTGAGGCTCCATCGCACGGACGAAGACTGAGGATGACGGCGAAAGATGTGCTTTTTATAGTGTTTATTTATATGTGTTTTTATATTCAGGAAGGTAGAGGTACCGACACTCCTAGCTGTGAGGTATGCATTAAGACTACGAGAACAGGTAACCATATTTCCCAAACCCTAATTTGGCATTCACAATACGAGTGTAAAGGAGATGTATCGAGATGTAGATACTTAAATATAGACTATAGTGTGTGCCATTTAGGAGTAGGAGAACCTAAGTGCTTCAGTCCAGAGTATCAACCTCGTACAATTTGGTTGACTCTCAGGAATGGAGATCCTCAGGGGACCCTAATTAATAAGACGGTGTTAGAATCCGTATATTCTTCGGGTGTTCTGCTATTTGATGCATGTAAGGCGATATCAAGTGGTAGAAAGCCGTGGAATGTATGTGGGGATCTTAGATGGGAGAGGACGTATGGATCTAACGATAAATATATTTGTCCCAGTAGTAAAAATAAATATGTGAGTCCTAGATGCCCAAATAAAGACTATAACTTTTGCCCATATTGGTCTTGTGTGGGGTGGGCGACTTGGGGACAGACAGTAGATAAAGACATGATAGTGACTAAGTTGCCGACTAGCCCATATTGTAAGTCTATGGAATGCAACCCAGTCCATATACTTATTAATAACCCCGACAAATTCTTAGATAAGTATGGAAATTTATTTGGGTTTCAGATATACGGGACGGGTTTAGATCCTGGGACATTATTGTTTATAGGAATAGAGACTGATACGGTATCCTCCCAGACTCATCAAGTATACCATTCCTTTTATGAAGAGATGAGTATAGATAATAAGATCCCCCATAGCGCTAAAAACCTGTTCATAGATTTAGCCGAGAGTATTGCCGGTAGTCTTAATGTTACCAACTGCTATGTGTGTGGAGGTACTAACATGGGAGACCAATGGCCTTGGGAAGCAAAGGAGGTAATGTCCGGTTCTGAGGCAGTTGACCAACTAATATCTACACAAGCCGATTATCATTTGAGTGTTAGAGGTAAATCTGAGTGGAGATTAAAGACCTCCATCATAGGTTATGTTTGCATAGCAAGGAAAGGAATAATGTATAATACTTCTGTAGGAGAATTAACTTGTCTAGGGCAAAAAGCTTATGATGATGATACTAAAAATACAACTTGGTGGTCGGCTTCAAATGTCTCAGAACCATCTAACCCGTTTGCTAGATACGCCAATTTAAAGGATGTGTGGTTTGATTTATCCATCACATCTACCTGGAGAGCCCCAGCAAATTTGTACTGGATCTGTGGTAAGAAGGCCTATTCGGAGCTGCCACAGGACTGGGAAGGGGCATGTGTGTTGGGTATGCTCAAACCATCCTTCTTCTTGTTACCTATTGAAACAGGTGAGACTTTAGGTGTTAAAGTGTATGATGTGAATCATAGGAAGAAAAGGGGACC